>NW_024496748.1:1356322-1700071 GCF_017590055.1 Onychostruthus taczanowskii
TTGAACACTTCCAGAGATGGGGCAGTTGTGATCTGGTTTAAACCCAGAGGAGCAAAGAAAGCTAAGTCTCTGTGTATAAAAAAAAACAGAAAGAACTTTGAAGGTTCAAAATATACCCCAAAATGAGATCAAAACCAAATGAGGTTAGATGTTGATGCCAAAAGATTGATATGTTTCATTTAATAGTAAAAGAGGCAAAGAGAAAGAAAGAGAGAAGAAGGAAAGAATAGAGAAAGAAGTGTGCATGGGGGCTGAGGAAAAATGCAGAGAGTGACACGGTTAGGTGGAAGCATGTCACCCATCTGAGGGTACCAGTGATGTCTCATTGCTCCCCTCCATCTGGTTTCCTTGGTGCTGAGGATCATCTGCCATGGCTGCTCCAAACCATGCTGCCACACACCGAAGAGTATAGAATTCCATGGATAAATATACACTTTGAGCCAGCGGGGAACACCCTTGCAGGGGCCAGTTTGACACTGTCCCTTGCAGCACTGAGGGTCTGCTGCATGAACTACAGTGTTCTGGTGCAGGGCCTGGGGACCCTTTGGGGGGCCCTTTGATGTGCTGTGTCACCCCCTCTGCTGCGGATAAGCTTTCCCCCGGGACAAGGGCCCCTCAGCTGGGCTCCTCTGCACAGTGAAGGATGGGTGGTCACTGCCTCTGACCTGAGGCTTTTCAAATCGGACACAAAGCCTCTCTCCCCCCGCCCTTCGGTGCAAGGGTCTGTGCAAGCCTGACAGCTGATAACCCTGATATTTGGTATCTGTGGTCTCCTCCTCAAAGGTATTAGGTCTGTGCTTTGTGAATGTCCCCAGCCCCGAGTTGTTACTTTATTTTATAACCTTCATTAGTGAAGGGTGTGGTATAAGACCTCCCAGAACCCAATCAGGGTGTGGTGGTATTCTTTGCAGCTTTTGTTATATAGCTTTGCTACAAGTCCTTCATGGAAATGTTTAAGCCATAAACTATAATATTTTAGTCTCTGATAGGGGCATCCACAACTTATGTGAGCAACCTGTTCCAGTGTCTTACCACCCTCACAGTAAAAATTTCTTCATAATATCTAACCCAATTCCTCTTCCAGTTTAAAGACATTTCCCCTTGTCCTATCACTTATGGGATATTTATGTGGCTTTTGACAAAATCCCACACTGAAAACAGCAGCTTTGAGGATTGTGTATAGTGCCTCTTTTTGGTTTATTTTGGGTTTTGTTGGTTTATTTTTGCTAAGGGGATGCACCTACATTAATGTGTCAGTTAAGATTTGAATTTTGCTTTTGAAATTAACCCACAATAATACCTACTGTATTTTAAGCCATTCTATAAAGAAATTATCAGTGCATGTAGCCTGTTGAATCCATTACTTTTTTATCTTTCCAGATGAAACTAAACACAACAAGGTTCAGGATATGCCTTAATGCAAGCCACCTATTAGCAGGTATTAATCCCATGGTACCAGAGTAGGTGTAGAAAAACAAACAAAAACCCCATTAATTTTAAACCTAGAGATGGTAAGTTCTCAGAACTGTCCTGTTTTCTCTATAAACATTTTGTGCCATACTCCTTAAATACTGCTTCACTTATATCTATTGACTCCATAGATGATCTATCACAATGAGTTGCATTCAAATTGCATGCTAGAGAAAGTGAAGGAAATAAGCAAAACATTTTTTAAGAAAATGGACGAGTTCACAATTATGGAAAAGTCAGAATCATTATTGCGAAATACAAGTGTTAAATATGAAGAGATAATTAAGGCAGACAAAAAAATAGTCTGTGATGTACACTAACATAAAAGCTGGGCTATGACAATAGAAGTATTACGGAGCAGAAGCAAATCTTGACGATTTTATTCACAGCAAAGACTGAGTCATAAATACTGCTTTTACCAGTATGTAACCTGGATGAGGACAACAGAAGGACATGGTATAAAATCAGTGCTTATGAACATGCTTATACCATCTGCATGTGCATGGTAGCAGTTCTGTCATATTTAGGAATAAATTTTTGAATGTTACTACTTCTAAGAGTGAGACCAGGCCAAAGAATGTACAGACTGATGCAGAATTTTTAAGAACAGTGTTTTGTTTTCCATCTTCAGCTTTGCTGTTGCTATCCTGTTGAGGTCTGTGAGTCTTAAAGAGAATGTGTGAACACTGAAACAGCATGGGAAATGACCAAAAACCCACAAGAAGGCATTTGACAGAGTGAAGAGAACTGATAACCAAGACTGTACTACAGAAAAGCTGCTTTAATAAGAATGTGAGAAAGCTTCAGGAAGGTACTGAAGCACAGCTAGAAGCTTGTACTGCTTAGGCACTTGACAGCTAAAGACGAGAAAACACTTGGCTGCTAGAGGAGCATCTTGCTGTGGATTTTTTGGAATGGGATGATTTCACAATTAAAGGAGACGGATAAGCACTTTGATAATGAGCCATTAGAAAACCTTTAATGACACTTTCAAAAATGCTGCTGATGACTTTGCAGTTCTGCTGTGACTTATGGCATTGCAAGGTGAGAGTAAGACAACTGAGCAGTCATAAAGCATGACACATACATGGAGCAAGACATGGCCTCTCAAGTAACCCACAGATGCTTACCAATGCATACAAAGGTCTTTGCATCTGTGCCTCCGGGCCTGCAAATAATTCAGCTGTATTCAGGAACGCAACAGAGTGGGCTGGGAAAAAGAATTAAAAATTGCATTTCAAGATTTATGAGATCACAAGAAGGAAGTGACACAAAAGATCATTTCCCTATTATAATAGAAAGAAATGGGTTTGTGCGAGACTGATTTTTGATTAAATAAGCATTGAACAGCAGTCCCAGAAGATTTTAAAGTTAATTTCACAACCCAGATAAAAATCTTGATAAAGTCTGTGTATCTGGGTACTGATTGACTGAAACCTTAGCACAGAATGTGCAACTAATGGTGATGTTTGATAGTTCAGTTGCCATATATACAGATTATAATTAATGTAGAAAAGGGGAAGTGAATGATTAAAGAACAAGGTTCTACAACCCACTCCACTGAAATTCCAGACCTGATAATGAGAAAAGGCCACATCATATTGAGTGACAATTATTGCGTAGCTACTGTAGATAAATGCCTCATTTACTGAGATGGTGAATATTTTGAAAATACTCAGGAAATGAAAGAAATATTTTTCAAGTATCTAATGTGAGAGAAAAGAGGCACGTAGTACATGACAGTGTAAGATGAGGATCTGAGTACCTGATGTTTTCTCCTGGCCAGTCAGAGAACAACAGGAAGGGCAATCAGCAGAAAATCTCCTTATACTGATATCATAAGCAAAATAAAAGAAAGACAGTAACAAGTTGGTGGTATCTAATCACTAGACATTATTCCAGACCTCAGAGAGTAGGAAAAATAGGTAAAGAAATAAGAAAGAGAACATTATTTCCTGATTGGAGAAAATGTTGTCAGGCTAAACAAACTTCATAAGTTTCTGATTTAAAGGTCTTGTACTGCATTTACCATTTTTAAGGCTCTTTAAAGGGTGAAGATTTGCATATTACACTGTCAGGTTGTTGATGTAACGTGCAGTCCCATTTGCCAGCACTTTCCTTCTTCCATTCTTTACATTTTTTTCCTGCTCAATAGAATTCTGTTAGTCAGCAAATCTTCTGGGACTGAAACTGCTTCTTGGACCATAGAGTCACTCTATCACGGAAGCACCTGGCAAAGTGCTGGCTTATACTTAAGCAAGGCTTATAACTTCCACACTATGCATCATAAGTACAACTTACCCTTCATTTTACTTATATTAGTTTGAGTAATAAATTATGGTTCCTTTACTGAGACAGAACTCAAGACCATTTTCTCATTTAATAGCTTTCATCTGTATGATGTTCCCTATAATGGATATCACAGTACACTAATGAGTTTGCCACCACTATCAGAAGATGTATCACCATTTGCATAGTTCCTTTGTATTCCTGGAATGACTGCATGAATTTAAGAGTTTTATAATTTTTCTTCACACATATAGGTAAAAAACCATGATCCATTAAAAAACTTTGAAACATTCATCTTCACAATGTTCCTTGTATGCCATTACCATTATGTTTTCTCACTAATTGTGATTTGATCTGTCAGAATAGAGAATACTCAGTATTTGTTTAAGGTGAGTGTGACCACACACAAAATTGTTTGATTTTAAAAACAGAATTAAGAACTGGTCTACAGAACATGGAACTTCCTTTATTTTATTAATAGAAAATAATTTCCATGTCTGGAATATATTATTAAAATTATAGAATGAAGTCTACTATTTCTATTTGAGAATTATTTGATGCTTCTTTAACAGTACAGAACAATAATTTTTTTAATTAAAAGGTGAGAAACACATTAGCACATTTGAAATAGAGAGGAATAAAGAAAGATGGAAGACAGATCTGCAGCAGAATTTTAAACCAGGGTGTTTGGTTTTTGAAATGAAAAATAAACCCTGAAAAAATAATCTGTGTTTTCAACTTATTTTTTTTTGTTATTTTGTTTGTAAATCTTAGGCTTAAATTTTCTATTGAAAACTTAAACTATAGACTCAGTTGCATAACCTGAGTGAAGACTAGAACTGATCTGTGGGCCAAAAATTGTTCAGTATTAGCTGACAACATCCTTAAAATCTGCAAGACAAATGTTTTCTAGCATTAGTGTTCATGGGACTGATCTTGATAGAGTTTTGAGTTTTTTAAAAAAACTTTGATTTCCACATTAGACAGGACAGGGGGAAAAAAGAGAAAAAAAAGCCACAAGGTATATGGTACATAAAATGCTTTGAAAAATGTTGTCAAGACTTTTTATTAGTTTTGTTTTATACCAGCCACAGAGACTGATGTACCTTCAGCAAAGCAATTCACTCGGGTCTCCAATCTCCACAGACTTCTGCATAATCGGCTTTATGTACTGTGAATGACATCATTGCTTTTTTCCTTAATGTCAAGTTGTGCATGAACATGATTGAGGAATCATGGCTTTAGGAAATACTGTTGCATAAGGGGGGAAGCTATGAGGATTCATACTATCTTTTCTCACTTTCTAATGCAATCAGCTGTGAAGTTTCCATCTGGACAAGTAGACTTGGTGAGCTTTTTCTAGAGTAAAGACTGTGAGACAGGAGACTGAGTCCCTTTATTCCATGTGCCTCTGATTCAATGAGGTACCAAGGAGCTGGGGTTTCAGTAGTGAGTTCTAGGAGAACAATTGCCCTAATTTACCTACTAGATACCCAGTTTTTCCCAGAAAATATACTCCAAAAAAACCAGGAATTGATATATCCACAATGCACAGGCCATTGTGTAAAAAATAATTCATGAGGTAAGAGTTAGCAAGCAATAGAGGGAGTCAAGCTCTGCAATTGACTAATGGTAACCCTACACCAAAATCTATTGAAAAGGGGATTTCTCTGAGCTACACATTGCTTTCCTCTTCATGTTCACTTGAATCTGAGATACATGCTTCCCCTCAGCAATTCCTGTTTACTGCCTTAAGCAGTGAAGTTTGACATGTATCTCAGGTTTGATGTACTGATTTTTTTGAGTTAATGATCTACTTCCCAGCAGTGGCATGGCTAAACTCCCATGTTTCCAATGGAGAATTGAACTGTTCTAAGGAGTTTTATAATGGAAGTAACAAAAGAGATTTGAAAGGTTTCTCCTTTTTCAATGAGCTTTATAAACAACACAAAAGAACTGGGCAATCTAATTTGGAAAAAGAAAACACAGATAAAATGTACTTTAGTTGGACCACGTCATGGTTTCCCCAAGAGACCTCAAATCAAGCAGGAGTTGCCTTCTGGTTTTTCCAAAGGCAAGGGAGGAAGATAATGACTTGATGACTCAAAGACAGCCTTTCCACAGCAGTATTCAGCAATGATTTAAGATGTTATATGTGTAATGCCACAAAGATAGTTGCTGCTTACATTTAAGGTAAAAAATAAAAGGGAAATAATCTTCACACTTGAATTTTGAACTGTTCTCCTATAAGGACACCATCATACCGAGACAAAACTTTATTCTACTCATTAAACATTGTAGTTCATTATTTACCAAGAAATATCTAGACAACAAAATTCTAAGAAAAAAACTGGCACCAATCATAGTCAAATACTACATTTGTGCTTGTACCAGTAGGACTAAATGAAGGCTCACATGTCTTAGTGATGTCCTTATTGAGCAAAAGTACACCGGATGATTTTCAATTAGAAAATACAATGAGATTTACCTCCCCTCCAAAAAAGCTAATTATGCTGTCATCATTCAGATAAGAACACACAAAAGACATCATTATCCATTTCTAAGACATAAAAAACTGGACATTCCACTGCTGATTTTTCTCCCTATGTTTTGGAAGTAAAAATTTCTATTTGCTTTGCAATTTTGGGGATGAAACAAAGACTGTCAGTATTATAAATATATGTTTTAGATATCAGTTTGTTTGGGGATTTTTTTAGTTTCATTTCATGTTAAAAGACTGCTAATAACATTTAGATATGTGTAATACAAATCTTAAAACACAGCACCATTTCCTCCAGGTTTGTTTTTTGTCTATCCTGCTAATGTGACTCAGGAAATTTTTTATAGTATAGTGAGTATAACTTGGGATTCCCAAGGAAAAGGCAAGTTTATAAATGACTGTGCAATATATGTTGAAGGATTAGAATGATAGTGTCTAGAATTGGACCTTTTCATATCATCGCAAATACTCTTCTTGGAACTTGATGTAACTTCTTGTAACTGGATGTCTCTCAGCTTAACCTTCTTCTTCCTTTCTAGTCTCTCCATTTGCATCCCTTTCAAGCCTGGACAAGCAGATGAAGTTGTGCCTCTTTGGCCGGGTACTAACTATTTCTTCGTACATTATAACTTCATCTTCCTTCAGGGATACTGAGCATATAACCCTGTTTTAGTGCCACTGTTTTGAGGAAAACAAGACCAAAGTTTTTCTTTAAAAACCACTGAGTTTCTTCAGTCCCCTATTCTGATGTCAGGCGAGCAAGCACTTTGGGAAAAGTGGATCTTATTTCACCAAGCAGCCATGAAACTTGAATTGCTTGCAGTCAGGGTCTTAATTTTCCTTTTTATGCCCAAATACACCAGCTGAGATGAGGACTAAGTGCTTATTGCAGGCATTTTAGGTGTCACTAGTATTCAGAACTTGGTGTGTGAGACAGTAAATATTACTATCTTTTTTCAGACTCCTCTCACATATATCGTCGAACAAGTTCACTCACAGCAATTTTAGATATGGAGAACAACACCAAGATAAACTTTATGTTGCCTCTGAAAAAGTTAACAATTCCTCCACTATCACTAAGGATCTATTCACAAAAGACTACAGCTGAAATGTAATTCTTTGTTGTCACTTGCATTACATTTATCCAGGTATTTATCTCCTGCATGAGTTTTCCCTTCCCAAGAGCAGACAGCTTGAAAGAAAGTATTTTAAATGAAAGTGATATACATTTAAATATAACACTTTTCTGAGAAGTAATTTACCCTTCCTTCTCTACTAGCCATAGAATTCAATAGTTCTGAAATGCTGTGCATAATGAATGCTAACCCCACAAGGCTGAGCAATAATGGCCATTTTTCTGTCTTAAAGATTGCAGCTGTTATTTATTTATAGTATAATAAACTCAAGTTGTCATTCACCCCATGACCATGCCACAAGCCACCTTTATTTCACAGTATAAAAGAAAACTGCTCAAGGGATAGATTTCTATATGCAATTACATGAAAGCTATTAGAGCAACCATTTCTCATAATGCCAAAATATTGAGGATGGTGAGGCAAATGCCATGGAGGACAACAGAAGAAACTCAGCTCACTTCAGTGGGCTCTGTCTCAGATATTGCTGTGATTCATATCCACTCTGAAAAAGCAATGCTACTCTTCACATAATTGTCCTGGCCAACTTTCAGCATCTTTTAGTGTCTTTTCAGCAACCTTGTTCCTGTCTCTGCCTTTCTTGAAGAACTGGAAAAAATAGCACAAATCCATCCCTGCAGGAGGTGATAACTCTTGGTGCTGCAGCACACTTCCAGGATACACAGCAGTGGAGCAAGAGCTCTTGCTCCTCTGGGAACTAATAAAATCAACCACTTAAAATCTGTTGTTCATAAGCCATCCTCTTGCCAGCTCCATAAAAAACACAAATACAAACATGCACTGCTAGAGGTAACTGAGTTTTGTCATGTACTCTCAGAGTTGTCACCCTGGGAACAGTGAAGCGACTGTTTTCTGTAAAAGTGTGTGTGTGTGTATCCATGTGTAGTTTAGCATACCTATGCACAATACAAGTAGTAAGTTGCTATCTCAAAGAGAAGCAGTCAGTGGAAGCCATGTATCACTGAAGCCATTTTTAGAAGAACTCTAAGAAAAAAACAAAACAAAGTAAAAACACTCTCAGATTCTGTACAGAGACTTCACAGGCAATTCAAAGGCATTCTGAGGGGCTTTAGTACATTTTCTGAACTTCAGCAGTCTATATATTATAACTGTCTAATTGTTCAAATAAAGATAATTGAAAGAAGCAAGTCAAAAGTAAATTTTTAATGCTAATAGACCTTTGATTCATATCCAACAAATTTTTTACATTTTTTATATGAATATATGTATTTTACATCCATTATTGCTTAAACTATAAGAATTTAATGTTAAATATATTGACTTTGGATGTTAAAATTTAACTATACTGATCCTAATGCTGCAAGTTATCTAAACACTGAGCTCATAAATAAGTAAAGAAATACCTAAATAATCTTTAAAACTTACAACTTCTAGCCTGATTTTCATCAGCACTGAGCTGAATTTCCAGCTGGATTCAAAAATATCCAGTATCTTATGAAACTACTCTGTGTCTGAGGCTTAGGCACTTGGGTACATTTTGTTAAGTAAAATTGATATTAATTTACATTTATGAAATAATCCTGCTTAGAAAAAAATTTATTCATCCCACAGAGCATAAGACCTTTGCTTAATATTTACTTAGACACTTGTCAGGAAACTCACGCATCTCCTGAAGTAAGCAGGTGATTTATGTAGGCTAATTAACTTCCAAACTGAAGGACAAGAAGTCTCATTCTCATTTAGGAAATTTTGATGCAAGCAAGATTCTCAATGGAAAATATGTGTCTGGAAAATATTTGGCTGAATATCCTGGAGCAAACACAAGAAGCAGTGAAATCCATTGCTGAATAAATGGTGGGTTTCTCTAAATTTGTTCTTCCAAGCTGAATTTAAATGCCCATATCAGGCATGGAGCATTCAGCACTCGCAAATGCATCATCCATCCACTGATGTTGTAACTTCTGACTGGCTTCAGATCTCCTGTCTCTGCACATTCACTGAAGTCCAACTCCCCAGAAGGTTAATTCTCCTTGTAGTAATTTATGCAAGACCCTTTGAGGCGATCCAAGAAAATGCCATTTTTTAAATCTTCAATGCCCTCGATACTCTAAACTGTTCAGTGCAGGGTAATGGCAATGAGTAGTTTTTGGCTTCCTCCTTGCCACTCCTGCTCTGAAGATGTGGGACTCCATAATGGGGCAGGCAAAAACATCTTCTTTTCAGATGTTTCTTAAAAGACCTATAGATTATTCTGTTGTATTTGCATTTTAACCATAGATGTATTTTCTTAAAAACTTTATGTGCAATACTAAGGTCACAGACCAAATTTGATTATTAAACTACAAATTCAAAATATTTTGTCCTTCTGTAGCCTACAGGACAATGTGACCTTCAAGAATATGAGAGTAGGAGAAAAGTTTTCTCCTCAGCATATGCACTTTCAATCACAATAAGCAGCCTACACATGATAATATTCTAAGGTCTGACAAATGATAAAAGAACTGATTATTCCCCTTCCTCTTTCTTCTTTTCTTACTGATTTGGTAATGGTAACTATTCAAATGTCTATGCATGCTTCATTGTCATCATTTTTAGCTTTTTCCTGTCCTCTTCTTTTGGATAAGACTGTTCTAATTATCTAGTGATGATGATTCATGTTCTGAGTCTGAAAAGAGAGAGATCTGATAGCTAAATAAATCAAGCTTCCTCTAACTGTGACTAGTATTGACATGGGTTGCGAATCACATGTTTTGCTTCAACAACCAGCACTGGGTTTCACCTCAGGCTTTCTATAAGATGATTCTCTTACAATTTGCAGTAACCATGCACTGGCCAGCAGTACACATAATCATTTCAGTGTCAGAATATGGTTTCTGTTTCCTTTTTATTAAAAAAAAACTAAAAGTATTTTATTCCTTCATTACTTGGCATATCTGTATTATATTTGATTCTGCCTAGTAGCTGGGCCCAAGAAATTTATTTGAAGCATCCTAGCTGAATATTAAGTACAGATGCTTTGATTTACATCAGGCAGGGGATAAAGGGTTAAGTAAAATCAAAATTTAAAAAATTAAAATTTTCCAAATCTGTGATATAAGTTCATTGATGGGATGATGAACATTGTGGGAGTACTCACCTCATTCACTCTTGACAAATGTCCTGGATAACAACATTTTTTAAAATAAGAATATGAGTGTAAGTGCTGTGGGTGAATTGAACACAAAAACATCTGAGCTGGTATTTACCTTTACCTGACAGATCATGATGTAGTCTCTGAATTACAAAGAGACTTCTGAAACAAAGATGAAATCGTGTTAGAAAGGTAGATAGATAGATAGATAGATAGATAGATAGATAGATAGATATTGTGTGTATGTATATAAACAGAATGGAAATTGCAACGAAGGGAAGAGACCCTGGACTGAAAAAAAAAAGCAGCAGTCAGCTTCTGGTTTGACACTGGTGGCAGGTATCCCATCACAATCTCTGCCTAAGACTGGTGGGGAAGCCTCATGGTCACCAGGAGCAGCCTGCACTAGCCATGACAGCAGCAAGTCTGAGGGGAAACCTTGTCACTTTCTACACAACTTCCCCACAAGAGGAAGAGAAGGAGCAGGTAACAGCCTCCTCTCTTTGGAACAGTGGCAAGACTCAAGGGAATGACTTGATGTTGTGTCAGGGGAGGTTTAGATTGGATATTAGAAAAATGTTCTTCACACAGAGGGTGGTTGGGCACTGGAAACACGCTCCCCAGGAAACAGGTCATAGCACCAAGCCTGAGAGAGTTCAAGAAGTATTTGGGCAGTGCTCTCAGGCACATGTTTTTACTCTTGGGATACCCTGTGCAGAGCCAGGACTGATAATCCTTTGTGAGTCTTTTCCAACTCAGTATTTTTTCTACATACATATGTAGGCAGAGAGCATAGGGTGCAGCAAGCAGGGAACCAACATGTGGGGGCATGTGTGTTGGCATTCCTGAGATGATCCCCTGCCAGCATGTGCATCACCAGACAGCAGGAAGCAGCAGAAGTACATGAAGAGCTGGGACATCCAAATGTCTCATAACAGGGCTGTGCAGATGGGGAATCTCCTCTCTCCTCACAAAAAGGGAGTGGGCTGCTGACACACAGGGCCTGGAGTCAGGCAGGGAACATGAGTTAAATTGTGTGCATGGTCATGAAGACTATTTTGAGATTATAATCAATCTTAATGTTATAATTAATCTTAATGTTCCAAAATATGCTCAAAAATCTTTATATTAGCATTCAGTTATTATCTAGTATAAGGGGTTAACTGATATGGTACTGATACAGTTCCTGTATGTAATTCACTTATTGCTAGTTAATTGCAGTTATTAATAAATCAATAAACTGCTTCAGTCCTAATTTGGCTTTCATTACATGAGCAGACCTTCTTTCCCACAAAACACACATGAACTACCTTATTTTTTAGATTATTGATGACTAGTGAAATCCTTCTCTACAGTTGTGAGGGCAAGTATTACAATTAGGTGCAGTTCAAATGAAGCACGCTTTCATAATTTCTCCCCTTTGACCAAGTGAAGAAAGGTCAAAATAGAAAACAAAACTGATGAAAGACCTGCAAAACACAGACCTCTATGGAAAGATTGAAAAAAACAGATTATGCAAATGAAGGAGGAGAAGACTAATAGAGACTATGATAATATTTTCAAATATATAAAAGCAACTGTGAAGAAGCAGACCATTGAATTGCTGGTGTTGTGTGCAAGTAAGGGTTTAAGTAGACAACAGGAAGTACCAGATCAGACATTAGAGAAACATCTCTTTGGGTTTCTTCTTCCCTTCTAAGAAAAAAAACCCCAAACATTAGAATGGGTTCCTGCAGAGTTTGTAGTTTCTCTGTCTTTGAATGCCTGGAAGAACAGGCCTCAGAACAGGAGGATAATTACATAACCTTCCAATGTCCCACCCTTCTTCATGATTTTATGCTACTATATAACAACAGGTTGCATCATAAGACACAGACTCTAAATTTAGACCCACAAGCAGGTAGAATGAGATTATGTTCTGAACTCTAGCTGTGATGTGTGCAGTGGGAAAGGCAGAAGACTACAAGGTGGGGTTACATTAAGGATGACCTGAAAAGGGTGACCTGGCTTTCTCCTCCTGTGGCACAGAGGTCATCTCTAACCACAGGTAAAATGCAAGGCTTACTAAATTGTAGTCACTGACTAAAACATTTCAGTTTCTGCCTGCCTTCCTACCTTACTAAGCTTCTTGTTATTTTCCTTTTCTGCAGATTCCCATCCCTAAGCATAAGTAGATTCAGCAACATCTCAGCAGCCCAGGCGCTCTGCCTGACATTGGTAACACAGGCCCACTTTTCTGAGCAATTTAATCAAAATAACTGCACTGTGATTGACAATGGCTGAGGCAGTAGCAAATGTTTTATTCTGCTGACTCTTCTCTGAGGCAGGGACATTTTGAGTGAACAACTTGGTGCACTAAAATTTTACTGCTCATCTCCTGAGGTGAGCAAAAAAAATTAGCCCAGCTTATCCATCAAGAATTCTGACACTAGACTTTTCAATGTTGTGAGCACTACATTGTCTTTATCTTCTGTTTACTCAGTCCAAGGCTTAGTTTTGAGACCAGTGGGTACTCTATATAAACCAGTTGGTGATTTTTCTTATGTCCTGTGAAATAGGACTAATATCACTTTCTCTTCTGTGATCAGACTGCATACCATGCTCTAAATGACACAGACATTATAATGTTACCATGCTCTCAAACAGAAATAGAAGCAGATGATAGGAAACTGTGCTTTGTTTGGTATTTTTAAAGACTGGGTGGAAGGCATCCCCTCTGAGCATAGGAGGGAATAGGTAATGTATACATTTCTTTGCTACAGGGCTTTACAATTTATGCCTGCTTCCTGAGAGCAAAAAAGTTGTGGGATTCATAGTTTTTCTATTCTCACTCTAAAAATGTGGTGTTCATCTGTTAAGAAAAGGAAAAAAAAAACTATTTGCCTCCTTCTTGTCTCACCTTTATCTCCCCTCCACCTTGGAAATTCTTTATTCCTCCTACCAACCTCAAATTATTATTTTAACATTAGTATCTGGTTTTCATCTCTGTACTGGAGCCCAAGCTTTCTCTTTCTATACATGTTTACTGCTGTGTCTTCCTGTCTCTCCCTTACTGGGTTTTTGATCACCACCTTTACTTTCCTGCAACTTTCTTTCCTCAATCTGCTTTACTCTTTTGTCCAATAGTTTCCTCTGAGACTGAAAATGATGGCCATTCATTGATTTCAGCGTAGATGTTCAAAACTAGAATGGGAAAGACAAGGCACAGATGTGTTTCTATGGAGATCTTTTTGAGTACAAGGTGAAAGCACATGCAGGGTAGGCACAAATTTAGAGAAAATTCATAGCTAAAAGTTAAACCTGTAATCATGCCTAAACTGTATTTTAGATTTTCTTTGGGTAAAAACATGGTCATGCCTAATTTAACGATACATGTCTAGCTCAGAACATTTGATCCTTAAAATATTTCAAATAAAAGGACAGGATTTTCTCTTTAAATTGACCATACAAAAAATATGAAAGATCATTCCCTATAATGCTACTGCCTTTTCATGCCTCTTTTCTATAGGATTGAAACATTGCAATGGGTATATATCCAGATTCATTCAAATCTCAAATCTAGGTAGGAAAATTGCAGGTAAATGTTTACAAGTTGTTCAACTGAAAGTTTTAAAGATAAATATCTAGTAACTGTAACAATACTTGTCCAGCCTATGTGAAACACCATTTACTATGGGGTTTTTGTGTCCCTGATAGGGGATTATTTATATAAGCAGAGATATCAAGGCCAGGTAATAGCAGTACATGACTCTCATACTCCCGAACTGAGATGGGTAAAGGCAGCTTCAGATTTCTATGGCATTATAAAGAACCTGACTAATTTCAACAGGTCCATGCAATGTGCATTCATCCACTTATGCTATGTCTGTCAGTGACATTATCTTTCTGAGGGCAGTAGTACTTGTGGTCATCAGTCATTAGTGATTCATTTTTCCCATCTCACTAGATGTAGTTTGTATTTTATAGCTGTTCTCTGTCACCTACAATAAATTATTTCCTCTCTCTACTACTGACTTAGGATTGCTGGATGTGTTCAGGTCTAATTTCATTAATGTATATCTTGTGCTGGCATGTAGGAGGAAAGAAGTCTAATAATATTAGCTAAAAAACTTACATCGGGTTCTCTTTGCTAATGCTGTCTGGCATCTGTGAAGGAAAATCCAGCTGACTTCCACAATGTTAATCTTATTAATTTTTTTCAAAAAATATCTGAGAAGGAAAATGCACATTGCAGAGCCATTGTCTATTTTTTTTTTTTTTTTTTTTTTTTTTTGTATACAAAAAACCCAGTCATTTTGATCCCTGTCTGATTAGATAAAAAAATTCTGATTTTCAACTCTGCTTTTTTATTGCACAGGAAATTTTTAACATTTACACTCACATACTGAGAATCAATTTATTGATAAGAGTAAAAATAGTAAGCAAGGTCACATAAGATTCACATATGATTTCTTTGATAGGAGCAGGAAGGAAAGAGAAGGTGAAAAGCTATCTGACACCCTTATCACCAACATGCAAACTATAGACCCAAGAACCTCCACTGAAATATTGACTTAATGACCAAATCAACTACACTGCACAAACAGCCCAATTTACAGCATTGTCAGGTCTCTAAATCCAGATTCCTATTACTTCTGCTAGCTATGCTTGAAGATAGCCTTAAGCCATCTGTAAAATGGATGGAATTTTATTGCCTTAGACTAATCTCAGCCTCTTGGTGAGATAGGTAGACCCTTTTGCTTTAAAATGTGTATCTCACAAGTGTATCACAGGCATGGCTCTCAAGACTTCCCTATGTTGCCTGATACTTCATCATGGACAAGAAATTTCTAAAGAGGGTCAATGGATCGCATGTGCTGGCTTTCATGTGGTATTTGCCCTCTGAGAACCTTCTCTATTTCCTTGGGGGTATGTACACAGAGTAAAACTACTTCTGTGGTGCAGCACTTACAAAAGATATTTCTTTTTGTAGAAGATTGCAAAAAGAAAAGTAGAAAGGCATCTAATTATATTTTAAACAGTCAGTGATGTATTTTTCTGTACTCTACTTAAATCTTGTGCACTTTCATTCTTCAAATATGAAAAAAAAAATCACCTTGAATGTGCGCAGCTATTCAGGTACCTTCTATAATGGATTTTCAGTCTTATTATTAGTGAAGGTCATACAAGAGTTTTGCTTTACCCAGTTGACTTCTCAAATATTGAAGGTTAGAATTTTCCCATCTAAGAAGTTCAAGAACAGCACACCAGGACCAAAGAATACTCTAGTCTCATTAATTAATCAAGTCATGTCACAGCAAATCTTGTTAATCCATCCTCAGAGGAAACTCAAGTGATGTTTCAATTCTCTATGCAAGAATAGACAGAATAGTGAATAGTGATAGTGTTATACAATTACAGAAAGATGGGCAGCGCTTGAAGATATGAGAAGCTAAACTATTTCCCCCCCCCAACACCAAATAAAAAACTTTTTAGATGTTATTTTTTCAAATTAACATACTTAATGGACATTGCACGATTATGTTTTCATGCTAAATTTAGTATGGTGCAAATAAATTTAGAAAATCACATTACTGTATAAAACCAGCCTGTTTTGACATCTTTTATCTATTTGAAGTCACAACAGAAAAATGCAGGTGCTCACAGCATTCTAGGAGAGTGACAATTGTCACTGGGTATGCAAAAACAGCTGTTACATTACTTTTTCTTGGCTAGTACCAGCATTTACTCTCTAGCCCTGAAAAGAATCAAATTGCTTACTCCAATTATCAGGCTTATAGAGCAGTAGTTTTTTGGGTTTTTTTACAGGATAACCAAACATGTAAAGTCTCAGATTTAAAAACAGTGCTCTTCATTTAGTCTGATTGAGTATCTGGCCTTTGTCTTGAGAGTTAATGAACACCCTTGTCCTAATACCACCAAAAGTCCAAGGTGTACATAACTGTTCACAGAAGAAAAGCCTCTCAGAAGTCAGGGGATCATTCTGATATATGTTCAACACATTTGAATAAATAGCTAAGCTTAGATCAGTGATTATTGCAAAAATATTTGTATGTAAGTTACATATGCTACCTGTATGAAAGTAGACATACTCCACATTTAACCTAATATAACTTAGATAGGTACAGGTGAGGCAACTATTCTCCAGCTGGATGAATTAATAGGAAAAAAGTTTTACTTTTTATAGCAAAGATAGCTGTTAAGAGTCAAAGATAAAAGAATACATTTATTTGGATTTTTAGACCAAGAAAAATCATTGTAGTGTTCTTAAAATCGTTGCCCTGCTTACATCTCAAGGTCTCTGTCCAGATGTAGTTGTTCTTTTCCAACTTTGCCTGAGGGTCTTCTGATAGCTCTAACAATTACATGTGAAATTACCCCTCAGATGGAAGAACGATGCATCTGCATCATGGGTCTGATCCAAAGATCTGTGAAAGCAATGGAAAAACTCCAAGCAGTGCAATCACTTGTGGATCAGATCCCTGAATTGTTAGTGATGAAGCACTGTATAAAATGTCAGCCTCAATTAATCTATGGAAAAATTCCCACTCTGTAGGGTCAGGACTGCAACTGTAAAATTTTTCTCAGTTATCAATACTCCATTGATTCCAGTTACTTTCCAACTTAACACATCTAAAAAGGTGAAGCTGATTTTCAAAATTAGTCATCCTTTTTCCATTAATCCCAATGTTTCTACAACTGCTGTTGTATAAAATGATTTCCTCTTTCTTTGTAATTTTAGTTACTTTTACCTCTTCTTAAGGAAAAACAGCCAGTATAAATGCATATTTATATTTGCAATTATGCTCTTTTCTTAAGTTTGCATCCCTTTTTGATTTAAGTTGCACTATTATTCATGGAACTAAATTATGTATTCATAATTTGAGCTCCAGAATTTCCAACCACAGATTTTTAATGTAATGTGAATATTTATATCACAAGCATGTGCGTACTTCTTTAATCAGAGATCAGGAAAATACACTTTGGGATTTATAGCTAGTGTCGTATACCGTTCCAGATGAAGGATCCTGTGGGCAGGACACCTTCAGGTGGTGTCTGGAGACATGGCTTCAGTGATTTCATTCAACTCATGAAACAAGGGTCTCTTTCTACCTTTCCTTATACAATTCTTTATGGCATCTATATGGAATTAAAGCATGGAGAAAAAAATCAATAACTCAAATGGAATACATATGAAAAGACTTTGATGCCTTGTGTTGAGTGAAGTAAGCTAACTTTACTGCAGATATTCCCACTTCTGATCTATACTTAGCATATTATTTACACTTAACTGCCCTACCTGCTCCTGTTTAGAATAAAATCTCATTCATGACTAGTTGACTAGCTTACCAGGCACTCCATTTTGATTTTTTTTTCATCCAGTTACCTTATTTCTAAGTGTCCATTAACAGGTTCAGAAGTTAAATGCGGAGTCTCTTCTCACGTTCACTGACTGATTCATCTTCCTCTGCTAGGTTATGACCCTTGCAGTCCCCATCAAAGCCTCACTCTGGAGATTTCACACAGAAATCTTGATAACTGAAAACTGCAAAGATCTGTGCTGTAGCTGTGGCTGGAACATTTCCCATGTGATTAAAAATAAGCAAACCAGGATGAGCTGATGCCAGACTGAAGAATGGTCTCCCTGTGACCACCCTCGACTACATTTCAATATGATGCACGTACTATGTTTTTACAGATAGCCGTGCCACCACTCTTCAGCATCTTCTCTGTAAATTGCACTTAAGTAAACAGGTCTGAAATTACTACTGATCTTTTCATCAACAACTTTTCTGCATCAGTACAATGACGATAAGAATTTTGTACTGCACTTACCTGCCAGTTTCCAAAGACTTCCTATAAACCTGCCCTCAGACTCAGATAGATTTCTTCCTGCCAGAGGCTTGAAGAAAGCTAAGAGATCTAGACCATTCCACCTGAATTTACAATTGAGGAGGCTGTAGGACAGATTTGCTTTTAATCCAATCTCTACTGCCTTCAACCAAGCTCTTTCCTATCTCTTACTTCTCAAAGTTCAGTGCACACATAAAATATAAAGTCTCTTTGTTTACAGATTAAAATACAAATTTAAAAAACAAAACAAACCAAAACAACAACAACAAAAAAAAAACCAACAAAAAAAAAACCCCAAAAAACAACTATGGGTGACAGGAGACTTGCAGCCTGTACCACACTTATCTTGCTTGCAAATTTCCCAGTTGCTGTTTTCTGTTCCATAATTTTGAGGAAAAGTCCAATCTTAGAAGACATAACACAGGTTTACACAGTCATTTATCAGCAGCCACATACTGGAATGGTTTTGAAATTCTCTTAAGAACCACTTGCATGGCATTTAGTTGTGCTGACACCCAGCATAGGTTTGTATAGGTTTATGAAATCATGACTAAAGGTGCATCCCTTATCAGTGGATGTTTTTAAGACAGACCCATTTTTCCCTACTATACATCAGTATCATCAAGATTGCAGAATGACCATTTAAGCCATGCTGTAGAACATAAATATTTGAGGGACCATGAAGTCCTTATAAGAAACATAAACAATCTGATATATTTGAATGATTTTCAGTACTTATTTTAAAAACATCTCTCATCCCTATGAGCAAAAATATTGGATGGGAATTCAGGAGGTTCAGTGAACTCTGTTTTTGGAAAATTGTTAGTAAGGGGATTGAAGAAATGTATAGATAAACACAGAAAAAAATGAATAATACAATACCCAAGCCATTGCTAACCAATCATCACATAGTAGTATTTTTTAAATAGTAGTATCTAAAAAGAAATCCAATGTTTCACAGAAAAAAAGAGAATTCATTGAGGAAATGGTAGCTCATCACAACACTCTCCACATTTGGATTTACTTTTCTTCCCTTGCACATAGCTGTTAAGTTTATGTACTTGTGCTAACTATAAACTACAAAAACAGGAAAACATAAAGAAGTTATTTCCACATCATTTACAGTCTGCTGGTTTATTGATTTTCTCTACATCCTGTACATCTCACATTTCACTTGAACCATTTGTTTTAGATTTTAAAAGAAAAGCTTTCCAAACAAATTAACTTTACTAAGACTTTAACATGTCATTGGCTAGTCGGTATTATATTAATCTCTGTAATGCTAATGTTTACAAAGCAGAGTATGGGGCCAAATCTTGATTGCCCTCTTCACACCATCAGTTACACTGATTTTAATGGCACCATTAACATTACTACAGCTAGCAAGATCAGGATTCTTACAGCTGTCAGCATGTCTTTCCAAAGTCATGTAATTCTTCCATTTATAAAAGCAGAGATTTTATAAACTACAGTCACAATGTTTAGCGTATGTCCTTCTTTCACTGAGCCAGGCATTTTGAAAGAAACATAAATGTCTTACTATGCACATTTTAAGTGTTAGTAGTTTAATCAGAGTGTTCTAGAAAAACAGCAGGCATTTTTCTTGACTGAGCAAGCTCACATCTCAAGAGTCATATTCTTTTAATCTGATTTTACTTTTGCATGTGTCAAATTAGTCATTTCATCAACAATTACACAGCAGACCACTGTCAGGTACACCAGGAAATCACACAGTTCTTTTCATCTGGGGACTTGCCTTGCAGGCTTGCTGTGTTCATCCTTTCTGGTGCTGTGCAGTGAAATACATACATACACAACTTGGGATTTAATTTAATGTTCACTCTTTACTCCATAGCAGAATGCAGAACTAACTACTCTGAGAGAGCCTGAGATAGGAGAGAACTGTCACTGCCCCAAATCAGGAAAAAATTAATGGGATGAAGGACGAATTTTCTGCTTAGCATGTCTGTGGATCAGAATGTGTTGTCCACGGCAGAAAACAGAGCCTCAGACCTGTCTCCTCCTTTCCTATCTTTGCCTGATATAGGGATAAAAAGAGAATGTCACAATGCAAACTGTGTTTGTAAAAATTGTTATGCTTCCAGTTGCTAATGTCACAATGAAACAGCAGCTTCAGCTCTGAGTTCTAGAACCTCAAACCCATAAGTGTGCATCAAATGGCAATATTGATCACACTGCTCTGAGGCAGAATTAGAACCTCTTGTGACAAGCTTCTTGTGAAATACAATGACGAGGTGCACCCATGTTCCCTATGGCAGGATTTCCAAAAGAAACAAAATTAAAACATCTTTTTTTTAAAATTATTATTTGAGTGCTAGCTACCTTTTTTTACTTTATATGATTTCACCCAGCTTTCTCTCTGCTCAAAAGGAAATTTGGTATTTTTTGGGAATAAAAAGTGACATTGCTTTGAAATGTTTTTCTTGGCAAGTATAACTGGAAAAAAAATAAACCTTTAACAATATTAGAAACATCATTGTGAAGAAAATGCAACATATGCTCTCAGAAAGATATTTGTGCAGTTCGTAATAAATATGAGACCAAAAGTAATTACATTAGATACACAGTGAAGCGTTTTAGAACAATATTTTTAGCATTTTTCACCTACATCGATATTATAATACTATTACTTCTACATTATACACAAAGAAAGGTCAGGATATGTGCTTACATTCTTCATTAAATGCCCATATGTATTGTAGAAAAATGGCTTTTCAAAAGTACTTTTAAAGTTTAGAGCAAAGGAGAAATGTCACAAGGAAACATTCCCAGATGCTAGTAGTCATTGCAGCAAGAGTTGCTGGACTTAATTACCTAAAATTCAGTGATGGTTTGCTGAAAGATGTGTTGTATTGGAACACAGTTAATTAGCATAGAAAAGCTCAAGGGTCTTCACACCAATTTATATCACATGGGTAATGAAATACACAGGAATAAAAGACTTCTTAGGTTACTGTCTACACTCCTGTACAATCACAGACAATTAAATCGTATATTCTTAACCTAAACTGCAGTGAGTACCTCCTTTCAATTTATTGGTGAGTCACTGGCACTTTCTCTTCAGATATGATTTTTCAGGTGTATTTGCACTCTTTCAATCTTCTGAGGGGTCTCTACATGCACAGAGTAACTTTAGTCATGGACTGTTTATATACATTTGCTTTTAAGTCAGTGCTGCCCTTTAAGCTTCAAAGGCTCTTTTCTTTCTAGTGCTTTTCTCTCAGTGCACAGAAATAAATCATATCCACTCTCAGTTTTTTGTTTTCTATGACAAACAAGCAAGGTTCTTTTAAATCTGTCCCAAGGGATGGACATTCCATTCTCTTCTTATTTTAGCGGACACTTTCTTCATCAATTCTAGTCTGAAACTGTTATCTCTTGAAGAGAGGTGGACAGAATTTTAAACAATCTTACAGAGATCTGATCAGTGCTTTGTACAACACATTCCAAACTCTCCTTTCTCTGCAGAAATGCCTTTCCAAAATGCCTATGAAATGCCTAGGATGTCATATCAGAAGGATAACTGGACAACATTCAAATATTGACTACCAAGCATGGCAGTTTCCTCTCTCCTTCATTTCAACCCTGTAAAGTGCTGTGGTATAACAGATGTTCTTCTCATTAGTTCCTGAATGGAGGACTCGTATTTTAATGACTACTTTTTTCCCATTTTTATCACTTCATTTCTCAAAGTTCTACACCTCATTGCAATATTCCCGTTCTACCTTTATGTTTGCAATGGTCTTCAGGTTTTGCAGTAAGCAAATTTTGTTAGCACCCATCTACCTTATTTTCAGTCTGAGATTACTATCCCTGGCTTGTGTGAGGTTTTAAATTTTAATTCCTTACTATATACATGTTTTCATTTGCTATTTATCTTTTTGCAGAATAATTCACTCTGTTTCAACTTTAAGCACATTAATTGTGCTTTAATTTGTCCATGTATTTTTTACCTATTGCCTTTTTTTTTGTTTCTCTGTTCATCATAACTTACACAACTGAAGAAGATATTTGCTTTAGTTCTGAGTCATAAAGCTGTTTCTTTGACTGCAATTTCACTTCAAGGTGGCCTTTTACTCCTTCTCCTGAGTTTACTGTAATTTTATAAATAACCTTTTCATATTTCTTTAACTTTCTTAGTAAAAGGTAACCCAACATAATTGCATTATCTCTGACTTTAAAAACTAACAGATGAGATCAGCAGCTTGAGGAGGGACAGTACATTTATGCTGAAACAGTTCTGAAGACTCAATTAACCCTTGAGTTCACAACAACACAGATCCTTCAAGAAGGAAACTTTGCAACCCCACTAAGACAAGGACAGAAAGGGTCTGTGACAGAAGGAACCGGTGATCAAAATGGTAATTATCTAGGCAAACATGCTATCATAATTTCATGGCCTGTTGTGATGATAAGCTGTAAACAGGTCCCCTTTGAAGCTAAAAGCATCAGAAGATGGAACTCCTCATTGAGATTTGCTGAGGGTTTTGCAGGTTTTTCATGCATTTCCAAGCAAAAAAACTAGAATTGTGTCTTTTAGTTAAAATGATTGCTAACTATCACCTGGGACCACTTATTTTTTGAAAATTGCTGGTGTTAGCAGCAGGAAATGAATGTGAAAAACTGCAGTGAGCAGAAGTACATGCACCTGCAAGCAGCAACTGCTCTCATGCCAAGGCTCAAGGAGCTGGCCAGGATCACGCTGCAATGCAGCCTCACTCAAACACAGAAGTTTTGATCAAAACCACGAATACAACAATAAAAATCACACAACTCAGCAAGGACTGCAGTGCTGTACCAGTATCTTAATGTGACAGGCATCATTTATATGGGCTTCAATTTGTCTGGAACAGAAAGATTAGGTCTGGGAAACTTTGAAGCTTCCCTTGACTTAAAGAGCTCTATCCTATTTATTTAGGCAATGGGAATGCATGTTACAATTCCTGGAAAAGACACATGCATTTACACAGGTCCTTCCTAATGTATTTTCCATTTCAGCTGACAGTTTGCTTCTTTACCATGAGACCATTGCTTCATGTGTGAGCCCAACACCTTTCTTCCAAAGGTTAGTTTCTACATTCTTCAAAAGCTATGGAACATAACCAGGTTCTCTAGACCGGTCAATAAGGAAGGTTTATTCAGGAATGTGGAATGTCTAACACAGGGAATTTGCTTTACTAACAGTGAGATTCCTACTCCAGCTCAGGGTTAAAATTCATCTGCCATGAGTTGAGAGCTGAGCTTTCCAGCCAATTTATATCAAAGTATATATAGTATTGATCTTGCCCAAATGGTTTATCCTGTCTCAGTATTCTGGAAATTCATGCTGTTTCTCTCCTCCTGTTCCCAAATTAAGCCTTCAAAATAACCTCTTCTTTCATTCTGCTTTCTCCATCCCTTAAACTTTCAGGGGCATCAAGAGGAAAGGCTGCAATTTATAACTGGCATTCAGCCAGAGTGCTTTGGCAAACGGCCCATCTAGAGAGCTACAGAGTCTGTGACGTTTCAGCATGGGATCATGGTTTAGTACAGTGTGCATGTGTTTATGCTCTCCCGCCTCATGATGGGTAGGATGAGGCATGGGAGACAGGAAGAAAGGGCTTTAGTGAGAAATCCTTCTGTCATGGGTAGTCCTCCTTTGGAGATTAAACAAATTTCGCCATCAGGTAGAGAGGATACCTGTCTCCGTCTCTCTGGGTGCCTCCCAGTGAACCCCGGCCAGCCCCTCCATCAGGTAGAGAGGATACCTGTCTCTGTCTCTCTGGGTGCCTCCCAGTGAACCCCGGCCAGCCCCGGGTCGGCATACAACGGGGGGGGCAGCCCCGAAGTGACCGACAGCGGGGGGACACTCTCTGGTGCCCCGAGGGTACTGAGGGCAGCTGGGCTAGTTGCCTTTGCAGCAGAAGAGACGCTGGAGACATCGGTAGAGGGTAAAAAGCCAACTCTGAGTAAGGGGCCAGTCCAAGGTTTATTCGGAGCTCCTCAGGGGACCCCACACCTCAGTGGGCGCCGTGCTCAGAGTGAAACAAAGGAATCTCAAGGTTACATTTAAAGGGGGGGAGGAAACCGAGGGTAGATACATTTGCTGACCAATAAAGACCCTCCAGGGATGCAGCCTTAGGGATGGACATTTGGGATAGCGTATAACATCATCCTTGGGGGGCTGACCCCTGGCTTCGGGCAAATAACTCGACGGCTTTGACCGAAAGATCTAGATAGAGGGGATGGGATGCTGAGTGACTGACAGAGAGCCAGGGCGGGGATTTGGGGGATGATCTCAACACAGGAGAATGGTTACACAGGTAGAGGAAGGGGGTACAAAAAGGGGGTACATCATCTGGGGAGAATAAGGGGATACAAAATCAAGACTATTACAAAGTATTACGAAGTATAAAAGCACACTACAACAGATACCTGCATGACTCTGCACAGCCTCTTTGCACATCTTCTAGCAGCATGACTTCAGTAGCCCAGAAATCACAGTCTGGCAAACTGTCACAGCACCCTTCAAACCCCCTCCTAGTGGGGCCTTGGCCCTGGTGCCATGATTTTATTTATTTCTGTGAAGGACTCTACCGCACCCTGCACATCACCAAGATATCAAAAGATACCGGTTCCCATTTACACGTTGTTCCTTTCCTATTCTTTATTTCAAGCACTGATTTGTTCCCACTGTATCAGTGGTAATTATCACTCATGTTGGCAATGACTATTTCAGCTTGAAAATATGGTCTTGAAAAGAGCAGTATGATACTCTGATTTAAGGGCCCTGTTAGCAACATTAGCATTACTATTTTACATGAGTAATACAAAAATCATCTTCTTTAAAGAACTATATCTCTTCTGTCCTCCACTAGAAAGGCTACACATTAAAGGAAAAGAATGTTTCAGAACAAATAGACTAACTTTTTGGTAATTTATTATGTTATATGTCTTAATGGAATATACGAATTCCATAAATAGACATTAATGGTTTTTTTATATTTGACATGTTAGTAACTGGAATAAGGATTAAAAATATAAAGAAAACAATTTAATTATTGGAATTTTTACAGATACTTCCTGAAGTCTTGTGTCACTTTCCTTAACCAGAAGCAATATATTTAGATTGCATATATTATTTGACATCGTGTTCTTCAAATGAAACTGACCCAAAGGCTAACAAGAGGAACACTCCCTTTTCTCCTGATCAGGGAGAGAAAATGTGTATTTTAACTTGTTAGTTAATGCCAATATTTGGTTTTTGGGGTTTTTTCTTAGTACAACGATCTTGCAACATATGAAAATTCTCAAAAATAGGATGAAATACCTACTCTGCTGAAACAACCATAACATAGCTATTGTTTCTACATCTTATCTTTCTATTTCCATTTTTTGGCTCACACTCTTGTCTCTCTTTACTAATTCTTTCCTTCCCCTGCTTGTCTTTGAGGGCAGAGCCTGGTGGCAGAGAAGACTGATCAGACTGAGAATCTCATGACCTTGTACTTGCAGCCTCTTGTGCCAAAGCCATGGAGTCTTTGCAGAGAGTTCATTCACTTCCATACCATTTCTTTCACTCTTCTATTGTGCTCCATTTTCAAATTATGCAAGAATAAATCCTCTACTTGCCCCTCTGTTACTATCCCACCTCTTTGTCCTTCCACTGCGAGCAGCCTTATAAGATTGATATATACCCAAAATCCTGTTCTGATTAATACTGTTTTAGAATACCTCTTTTTTCCACAGAAGACTAATTACACTATCTTTTCTGTTTTTTGAGAAAGATGCAGAACATAACATGCAAGAGGTTGATAAGGCAGCTCATAAATTTTTGAAAATGGCATATCATAGAGAGCAAAACAGGTGAATGCTTACAATATTCAGGAAGACTTCTCTGTTCAGCACTAAACTGTATCTATTGTCTACAGGTTATCACAATCTTTTCTTTAGAGTTCCACTGCACAGGAGCAATGTCTGTGGGTGAAACAACAGTGAATATACTGCACAGCTTGTAACTTAAGTAATTTCATAATGATGGCAAAATTAGAGAAGCAGTCCTTTTGACATCTGTAGCACTGAAATCTTCCAAATAACAAAGTGTATTCTCTTATTTTTTTTTCTCTTATTCAAACAATCTGGAAACTTCTGCAAACATAGCAGAAGGAAGGCTTTCTTGAAAAGATGAAACCAGTTTCCTTCCAGCAGACTTTTTTTTTTTAGCTTTTTTTTTTTTTTTTTTTTAAATTTACTGGAAGAACCAGTGTATGATTGAAATGGGAGGAACAGGTGAAAACTGCAATACTTTTTCCTATGAATATAAGAGTTATCAGATGGAAACTGTACGCACATCAGTCTTTTTCAGTAAGAAGGAATAAGCTGAAGTTTTCTTCTGTGCACAAAATTCAGGATGAAAAGAATTACTTTGTCACGCCATCACTCTTCTTCCCCTATACTCCGTATTTTTAAGAAGGTCTGCAGTAGATGTCCACACTGCTTGAAAGGCAAGGGTCATTTTTAGTGTAATTTAGAGATACTTGAACTGTTTTCTATTAATCTTTTACAAATGACTATTAGAACAGTAATTTTTTAAAAGCAAAAAATATAGAAATAATTCAGTTTAGGCATTCTGGGATCATACACCAAAAAAGCCTTGCTCCCCACCCTGCTCTGCCCATTCCTCCCAAGCTCCATGGAAGTCGACTCGCAGATTAGGAATAACTCAGTTATAGTAAACATATTGATTCTCACATCAGAGCCTTTCAAACTCAGTCCTCTCTAGTTTTATAGCAAAATCTTTTACACTGTAAAATTACATTAAATTTCAGAACAAAATCTTTACCTGTTTCATTTTTGTAGAAATGGAAACAGTTGTTTTTTTGGTTTTTTTTTTTTTTTTTTGGTTTTTTTTTTTTTTTTTTTTTTAATTTCATTCTTGCATCATGTAACTCTGTGCCAAGGTAAGGAAGAAATCTATTCTGTATGTTCTCAAATGCTATTCCCTACAGCTTTCTTGTGCATGCAGAATGTGAAATACAGCCCATGACAATATCACAAATTTTCAGCTGTATGTGGTTCCCTTTTCTTTAAGGTGTTACTGACCCATGCTAGGGATTCGTGTAGGAGTGACACGCTAATCCAGGCATTCAAACAACTAGAGACAGTGTTGTTTACAGCTATGGTCTTCAGAGAGTTTTCAGAAACAGAAACACACAGAACTGCATACTTTCTCATGCCAATTTAAACATATTTCTCAGTTAAGAATTCTGACTTAAGGGATAAAATACAATATTAATTGCATTTTCTCAAATGAATTACCAAATGTGTTATAAAAAACAAAACAAAAAAAATAATATAGCCTTTTGTAAACCCCCCCACTCCCCCCATCTTTTCTTGACAAATAATTTTCCACACTCCTCCCCATCTGCCAGGAAAAAAATTGCCAGCTAAATGTATAAAATGTTCACAGTTTCACTTTTATGTGTGACTTAATTTTTTGTATCCACTATATCCCAACCAATGATGACCTGGTTTAGACCTCAAAATGTTGTCCTCAAAACAATTCATAATGCATTATGTATTTTGTATAATAACCACTTAAATATGTGTCACAAATGTTCCTAACTTAAATGACATTTTTTTTAGATTTTTTTCTGGATTCTTTCTAAATTTTTCAGAGGAGCTGGAAACAATATATAAAGCTATTACCATCTGGACACCTTATACATAATCCATCAGTGCATGATTTTAGCATGGCTGTTTCTAAGTAATTACATTGATTCTGCCAATGGGAAAAGGAAACAAGAAAAAGATTATTTTTAAACAACATAAGGGCTGTACCAGAGAATAATTTATCATCAAAGCAAACCTCCATAAAATATGGAAAGAAATTCTATTTAACAGTGACTTGAATGAAAGGGAATCAAGGTTCAGTCTCAATATTTTCTACTGTCTTTTGTAGAAACTTCAGAGGTGATCTGGCTTTCTCGACCTTCCCCTTTCACCTCAGTATTGTGAGACTGAATAGCTCAAAACTGTGAGGCACTCAGGTACCACACAAAGAATGAAATGTAAGAGCTTGAGAAAGTATTCTTTACAGGACAAAAAATCCAGAATTATTTGAGCAGGAGTATGTGAGAAATACATATAAACTGGTCAAGAAAACACATTGCCTTTGAAAATCTACTCCTTGTCCTGCACTTTGGATTCAGTGTCTGAGTGCAGATGCTTCTGCACTCAAACTTTCTTTCTTGAGTAGTATTAGCAGGCTAAAAAGTCAATGAAACCTACTGTGAAAAGAGATTTTTCATAACATTTTTTGTCTTTACTCTGCAAATTAAGCATTACTTCTCACAAAAAAAATATCTTCTAACCAAATATTCAAGATAACCATCAGGACCAGCTTGTTTCTGTACTATTAGTACATGAAATATCATGTAGTATTAATATCCAAACTTCAGATCTTAGACTGTGTAATGGAAATGTTGTTGTTATATAAATATAAAACTGCATATAAATTTCTTACCTAATGAAATACATGGATTGCTAAAAAACAACTTCAGTGTTGAAATTCTAGTATCAGTTTGGAGCAGATGTCACCATCTGGCTGCCTTCACAAGAGTCTCTATGAGACCATTTAAGTCTCCTGACTGGCTTCTACACAGAAAGTAATTAGAGTGAAGCACAAGGGATAGGATCCAACTGTGTTAAAATTAAGGTGTTTTCCTTCATTAAACTGAGAAAAGATGAAGAAAAAAGGATGAACAAATGAGAAGACAATTTCAATTTGAGGAACACTTCATTTTCTTCCTCTTCACTAAATAACAAAAAAAAGAAAAAAAACAAAAAAAAAGCAAAATTGGACATTTATTTCCTCTCATCATTTATTTCCAGTATCTCTATATTTTCAATTTTTTTTAATGCACTATTAATAACTTTCATTCAATCCTTAAATTTTTTCTCTATTATCTTGTCAGTTGATGTCATACCCTTTCCAATTAATTTATTAATTTATTTATTAACTAACATTTCCTAGGATATAGGTCAGCTTATTTTCCACTCCCTTGATTATTTGGACTGTGCTGCTGCATGATAAGTATTCTAAAATGGCAATATGTTAAGGCACTTTAATGATTAAGCTGGCTTAAAAATATCTAAATCCAAAAAGAAAATAAAAGAATAGCAGCTACAATTATAAATATGCTTGTCTTGAAAAGCCAAAGGTCTCTTCAACTTTTAATGAAGATGGAATATTGAATTTCAAATTTTAAAAGAAATTAATTTAAAGCTTTGGGTGTAAATAACATCACTATGACCATATATTCAATGAAAAAGTTCTTCACTGGATTTTATAACCTGAGAATACAGTGCACAGGTACATATGAAATTACATGCAGACATATCTAGAGACCCACACACATGTACATACACAAAAATATTTATTTTCTCAAATATGTGTTTTGGGTTTTTTAATACAAATATCTGGGTAGCCTTACATACTATTGATATTCCTTAAAATCCATTAGAGCAAGGAAGTATCACCAGCTGTCTTGGTTAATGTCTTCCTCAGTAATATGTTTTATTATTTACCTTACCTTCCTCTAGAAAACAAGGTATGAATTTTCACAGTGTCTTGTGCAAGGGTGCAGTATTTTAATTATGCAAGATGGATTTGCTAACTCATGCTTTCCACAGAACAGTTCTATCAGCTTTAATGGTGTTTCTGTGTTTCTTTACTTATTTATATGTTTTCTGATTATCAGGTAAAATTTTCTCTTTTTTTTCTTCACTGTGGAGGTGTAATGCATTTTTAACTTGCTGCCTTTTGTTTTTAATACTTGGAAGCATTCTACCCAGTTCTATAAAATTGCACTTTTTGCAATTAGTAATGCTGAACAAACTAGGAGAGACAGTAATCTTTATTGAAAATATAGGATGAATAAAGTGTTTTTATTCTGGAGGATACAGAATTCTTGGGAAATAATTTTGTGAAGGTCCCCAAACCAAAATATTTTGGTCTTCCACCTTCATTTGAATCTTGCAGGAGTCTGTGCAAGTCACCTATATCATGACTAGACTAATAAAGCATAGACTAATAAAGACACATAGACTAATACATAGTATTAGTAATTATAATAAATTATATATTATATAGTTATAATAATTATATATTAGAAATTATAATAAAGATGCATAGATTAATAAAGACCCATAGACTAATAAGGCAGCAGAAATTAACAGTATTTTCTGCCATTCACTACAACTCTCTCTCAAGCTATCCAGTCTGACAAACATACTCCTCAAGTTAATAGTGTAATACACAGTGATGCCAGTTATACAATTTTTTATCTCTTTTTGTTAAGTAACACAACTTGTTGGCAAGTCATACTATTTTTTAAAGTCAGTGTCAAATCTTCTCCACACATCTTAGCAGACAATTCACCTCTCATTATCCACCAAATACTGATGGTCAGTGATAACTGATTCAGTTACAAATTGGCAATATCTGGTAATTCTAGCAAAACATTCCTTTCCAGTATCCAGATAACTACAAAAGTAGGGATATACATTCATTGAATGTTCCAAGGCTGAGAGGTGTATCCAACAATGTAAATCGTGTTATCATTTATCATAAATCATTTTCCACTACCAAGCATAGACAACTGAAGTACAGCTGATGTATAATAGTATATGTGCACATACACAGGACCAATGACTTAGGGGAACTGAAAAAGAAATACTTTTCTATATGTGTTCATCATGTGTGAAAGTTACATGTCTGAATACATTGCAGGAATATTTTTTCCTGGCTTGTTGTTGCAGTATCTCTAATTTTGAGTAAGAAGGTTGGAGAAGAAAATACAGATTGCTTTTTAAAATTCTATTTTAACTTAACCCAGTTATCCAGTGTTTCATAATATTCTATTGATGTTCAGGCCTTTGATCACTGATCTGAGCACAATCAACATTCACAAAATCAAAGCCAGAAGACAGGGATGATAGAAAGAAATAGTTAACAGAACTGTTGCAGAAACATTAGTAAATGAATAGTTTAGGACAGAACATTAATTAAGTTTGTATGGTGATGTCAGAAGAATTGCACATCACTGGACAAACACAACCAATGTGCTGAAGGCAGTGTATACACTAATTCACAGCAAACAAGAAGATGATAAAGTTATCATGGACACTTGCACTGCTAATAACCCTATGCCAATGATGATCATGCTTATCTGGTCCAGCTTTCATTACAGTTATCTGGAAAATAGGTATTGAATTAGAATTCAAAGTAGAGGTGGAAAACAAGGCTGGAGATTCTCTTACTAAGAAAACTAAGAAAGCCTACATTTTTTTATCTATAAAGACAATAGAAGAAAAAACAACTAAAAAAGGATTTCACACTCTTTTTTTTAACATATTTGGGAATGACTGTAAATAGAGCAGGGCTGATGGCACCAGTGCAACAACAACCAAAAAAAAAAAAAAAAAAAAAAAAGGAAAATCAGGTAATTATGTTTGCAGAGATGGATCAACACATTTAACCTGAGATAGTGCTGGTAACACAATAACCATGCAAACTGTCTCTGGGACATTAACCTGCTGTGGTATAAGGTGTCTACAGTGCTAACCATTATGTCTGAGTTTCAGTAGTGCCAATCACAAAGAATTAAAAAATTTAGTATTGTAATCACTCTGGGTTATGTTGATTTTCAACCATCTGGATTTAGAATGTCTTGCTCAGATTGGGTTAATATTTTTTAATCAACAACGAGTATGCTTTTGAAATAAGAGACTTCTGTCAGTGACATAGTGTTATTTTCATCTTCTTGAAACACAAACAGTATTACTGATTTATTTCAATCATTTTCCATAATCTCCAAAGTAGTGAAGGTAGATGCACTCATTATTTTTTTGATCACAATCAATAGTAGGAGTATATCTAACCACCTCTGAAAGAAACAGGGTTTCTCTTGTCTGGAGATGAAGTTGTTTTCAAATTAGATCAATTTTTCTTATTGCTTCAATCTGTTTCTATTCTTCCATTTTCTAATATCAGCTACTGTAAATAGTCTCAAAAAAAAAGAAAAAAAAAGAGAAAAAAAAAGTCACATCTTCCACATTTGTTTATACACACAATAGAAACAACAAAAACACCCAAGCAACATATGTTAAACAGTATGGTCAGAATGAACTATATACTTTGCTGTGCTGTGAGAGACTCAATGGCAAAAAGACACAATTGTCCATAAGTTGCAATTTCAACACATGCTTGTTCTTAATTTGCTATTTTCTTTGACCATAAAGATTTCTCTGGTTGGTAACTGTAAATAGCCCACACCACTTATTATCTAAATTGTTTTGTCTCTGTATTAATTTAACAATATAACATATTGTTAAATAAACATATAACATCTACTGTATTTCATAAATGCACATTCTTTTATAAGAATAAATTTATTTATGTTTTCTAACATTTTCCTTTTCTTATTCTTATTTTTTTCTCACAAATCTTACTACATTAGCTGTATACTTGTTACCCCAGCATTCCCAGTGAATTCTTAATGTGGAAGTGCAGTTGAAAGTGAATGATGAGGTTCAAAAAGAGCCACTAACTTAACAATTTTTATTTGTTAATTTATGCTTAAACAATTAGCATACCAAAAGTACAAATGGGAACATTATGTTCTGATAATATTGGATCATCCCACTCCTTTATTAATTTGATAAGTTTCATGTAGCCACTAGTGCTAGCACTTTTACTTTAAGAGGTAATCCAGAATTTCAGTGCAATTCTATATATTTTATATATAGAATTTCAAACTATATTGGTGCATACATCTTACTCAGGAAAACTTATACTTTTAGAATACAGGGTTTTAGGAAAACACAGCCCAATTTTGAATTACAGAAAATATTCTCTCTTAATCTTCTTCCTTTTAAACAGCCACCAAGCATTCATACATGACATAAAAGTTTGCAAAAGCCCAAAAAATTCTAGTTTCCAACCTATGAAATCCAAAAAACTACTTGAAGGTAAGCATCCCCAAAATAGAAATAAATTTTTTTGCTGATACATCACACTAAACTTCCATCATTTTTTTTGCCATATGTATACTTGTAATTCTAACTACATTTTAACTTTTTTTTGGGAGATGAATATGCTCTTAGTTTAATAGCCGCATCTTTAATCAATATAATGCGTGCAAAGGTTCTATTATAATTTATTCTTGCTAAGCATTCTACAATATGTAACACAAGACAGCGTTTAAGTCAACATGTGAGGGCATTCAGCAACACACACCCATAGTCAAATATCCACAAAATTATCTTCTAATTTGTATTTAAGATTCTGCTTCTTATTCAGGGTTAAATAAATTCTGAACTGGGAAGGTGATCTTCAAATCTTTTTTATCAGTTGACCCACACATATTTGAAATAAACTTGCACTTCATCAGCATCTCTTACGAAACATAATAGCTTCACTTGTTCCACTACTGAACCAGAATATGTTCATCATATAAGGCTGACATTGCAGAAAAGCTACTTCACAGAACAAAACTGAGGTAAAATCTGGAGTTTGTTTATGATTAAGAAGGGCTGGAGTTTGAAGAATCAAAAATAAACACACGCCATTAGTACCCAGGCATTTTAGCACAGACATTGTGACTAAATCCATCTGAAGCAATTGACAATTGCTCCCCTGAAAGTTTAGTCTGGTATGCAAAATATATATTCCCAAAACATCAACCATCAACCAGCATTCTGAATGAACTGCCAATCTTTTGATGATTTTCCTGTTGCATTGTGGGGGTTTTTTTGGTTTGTTTTTTTTTGTTTTTTTGGTTTTTTTGGTTTTTTTGGTTTTTTTGGTTTTTTTGGTTTTTTTGGTTTTTTTGGTTTTTTTGGTTTTTTTGGTTTTTTTGGTTTTTTTGGTTTTTTTGGTTTTTTTGGTTTTTTTTTTTTTTTTGTTTGTTTGGTTTTTTTTGTGGTTTGTTTGTTTTTGTTTGTTTTTTTGGTTTTTTTTGGGTTTTTTTTTTTTTTTTTTTTTTTTTTTGAGCTACTTGATATACTTTTGCATTAAACGGAAAAGAAGAACCAGCGAGCAAAACCAAAAAGAGTAAGGCTAAGATAATGTTTATTCTCAGGCAAGAGAACCCTTACATGATCCAAAACTTGTTTAAGATGTCAGCAGAAATGGTCCCATTCTTTTCAACATAAGCAAGCAGAATCCATCTTTCTTGAAAATTCCTCTCTTTTTTATTTATGGTACTAAGAAGAAAAAATTACCAGATCAAGCTAGAAAGACTGATACATTACATTCCTGTCATGAAGGGAATAAAAACCAGCAGTTATTTCATTGCAGTTCTTTGGCTACTACAGGAAGCCAAAGAGCATGCAGCAATTCACAAAGATCAAATTTCCACTCTTACAAGACGTTATCTAAAGCACTTCATTATGTACCTGAGTGTGAAACAGACTCTTGTGATTGTTATGAAAAATCCCAGGGCAACTGAAAACCTGTATTTGTCAGTGTTTACCTGTCATAACCTTTGCCACTATCCCGATACCCTCTTCTAAAGGAATGAGGAGTCTCAGCTAATGATGTACTTCTGAAAGATAATACTCCAGTGAGCAGGACAATCTTCTGCTAAGCCACAGAGATGTATGACTGAAGTGTAGAAAGTCTACTTGGGAAATAAATGTTTATCATAGAAGAAAAGCAAAATCATTTACAAAGTGACAAAGCTGTTGAAATCCTTTCCCACAATATTTCATAGTTGCTTTTACTGATAACACATTAGTAGCTGGCACACATGTAGATCATAAATATTTTTCTTTAAAAAATGCACCTTGGTCTGTGTACAATCACTTCACAGGTTGTTTAAATTGTTGGATTGTGCCCCTATTTCTTTCACTTAAATAAATGGCTCTGGTGCTTTGATACCTCCTGTTCATTGGTCCTGATTTGTGCTTTGCAGTCTTAGAGCTGATAACAAGCGATTCATCATCTCTGCCAGTACAAGAGCTCTAGTCATTATGACTTTGTGACTCCTCTGTGGGTGTCTGAGTCAGGATGGCTTTGTTGCATTGCCAGAGTTCCTATACAAGGCTAATCTAATGTGGAGGACCTCAGATTTTACTATGTGGTCCTTGCTTCCTATCGTTTTCCTGTGACTTCATGCATTTAAATACATCATTCATATTTAGTGACAGAAATGCACTGATGATCCTGTCCCTTGCTGATATGCAAGCTGAGCCATGCCAATTTATGCCAGGTGAGATAATGCCTCACACTTCTGAAGTTCTCAAACATGTTGTGCAAAGTTGGCTTGCCTTTGATCTATGGAGATCACACTCGACTCTAACAACCTCCCTGCCTGAATTCTGTTTTCAAGACTGTATTACTGTAATATGTACTTATAGTAATTTTTGCTTTAATGTAAGTTTACAGAATGACAGCACAAAATCATACAGTAGTTTAGGGTGGAAGAGGCCTCGAAGATCAGGTTCCAAAACCCCTGCCATGGCAAAGGAAATCTAGATCCAGTTGCCTAAAACCACATTTCACCTGGCCTTGAACACTTCGGGGGATGGATTATCCACTGCTTCTCTGGCAGCTTATTCCAATGACTCATCACCTTTACAGCGAAAACTTTCTTCCGGATATCTAATCTAAGCCTATGCTCTTTCAATTTAAAGATATTTCCCCACTGGTACTATCAACTTCCAAACTTCCTCTTTGAGGATTGCCAGCTTTTTTCAATCAAACAAAAATAAATTGTAGATTATTGCTCCTTATTTCTGTTTCATAAAGAAAACCCAAACTTAACTGGCACCACAGATATGTTGCATTTCAAATAATGATACCAGGCTCTTGGGGAAAAAATGGATGGCTATATAGCCATTTGAAGTTAGGTATGGAATTAAATTGTGCACTACACTGATCTTAATTTTGTTGGGGAAAAAATTAAGATGAGAAACCATCAGGAATATTAGAAATCTCATTTTATTTCTTGCTGCTGAAAAGATGCTATTTTGAGAGATTTTCTGAATGAATGGAAATAATATAGATAGGAAGTGATGGAGATTCTTTTGTTTTTTTTTTTTTTTCCTTTAGTGAAAGAAAACAACAGTTTCAAGCACTGCAATAGTGCTGGTGTATAGCTAAAAGTTAGAAATACCCAGGTAAATTTTAATACAAAATTTTATTCAAATTTAGTCAAAATTTATTTTTAAAAAAACCTCACAAAACTGTTTTCCACCTCAGTCTTCTGGGCATGAGGATGTTTTTTTCTGAAGATGTGATACATAATATTATTGTCAATTTACATTTTGGTTTACATCTATTTATGTAGATTGACACATACTGTGATGAAGTGTGTAGGATGTTTTTTTAGAATAAATTTTAACCTTAACTTTACATTACTGTTATTAAAAAAGAGAACAGCAAGTCAATATAGAAATAATAAATAGATCAAAAATGAGGTTTAATTTTAATTATGTATTTTAAATGTTCACTTTGGTACATTTCATAAACATTCAAGACATAAACATTTGTCAGATTATAAGACTGACAAGCTTCTGAATAATATAGTATTAAAAATACATTAAGGAATAAACAATGCAGTACACTGAGGCTTGATCCAATGTTACTATATTGAAACCATAATTTTAAAAAGTGGCAATATTCAGCACAATAAAAAAAGCTTATCTAGTGCTTTGCTTGATGGACTCAGAGTTAAAAAATATATAAAAAAAAGGAACAATTCTGTGGCTAACTTGATTTATCCAAATGTTCTGGCTCTGGAATGGAGCTCACAGGTAAGCAATCATCTCTTTCAGGAGTGTCAGTATCCAGTAAAATGCTGTGTTTCTGTTTAGCATGTATGTTTCTGTTAGGTATTGGCTTCAGCCAGAAAGTCTATCATTACTCTCCTCACAGAGTTTCACACTTTCTAGACAACAACAACTAAAAATTACACCGTCTTTGGAATTGTAATTGTCTTTGCATTGTGAGAAAATACAGAAGAAGCCCACTCACACGTTTTTATTTTCCCTCCCAAAAAAATCTAGGAACAAATTAACCTTGGAAACTTACATCAACAGTACTGTCAGGTATCTTCTGTATTTCTTGAATTATACAAACCCAAGTAAAAGTAATGGTTAAACCACTGATAACAAAAAGACAGTCTTTACAATTTCCATCCTAAAATTAAGGTACTGACTCCAGTGCTCTTCTGGGTCCCCATCACAACAAGAGCAGATCTTGCTAAGAAGTCTATGTGCAAAATTGGAATCTGCCACTAAATAATTGACAATGCCTTCCCCAAGGTCTCTTCTTTCCCGTGTTAAACAAACCTTGTCAATACCTCCACAATATTTGTCAACTAAGCCATAAAGCAACTCAGAAGATCACTTTTTTTGACTGTGTTTGCATTACAAAGTAGTGTAGTGCAACAGAGCCACAGGTGGCAGAGAAGCAATTGTTGCTGAGGATTTAAAATCAGTACTGTACAGATATTGGGGTGGGAGGATGAAGAAGTCTGGGAATGGTACTTTAGACTAGCTCCAGAATACAATAAAAAGACTCTTTGTGTCAGCTGATATTCACCAATTTTATTCCAGTAATGCCTCTTTCACTTTAGATTCACAAAAAAACCCCCAAACCAAACCAAACCAAACCAAAAAAAAAAAACCAAAGTTCAAGCACTCATAAATGATTCTGTGATGAAAACTAAAGCCCAGTATGTGAAGACATTCAGCAGGACATTCCCAGGCAAAGCTGAATTGCTAATGTAGGTCCAACGCTAGCAGCAGTTTGCCAAACTGAACCACTCAGCAGCTCGAGGCTAAATGCCAGTCCAAGAGACAATTAACTTCTCCAGTCCATCAACATCTGGAAGAGGTCCACTGTTGGCTCAAAAGCTGAGTAAACACATGAGCTCAGCTTTAAGCCCAACCTAATGAGTCCACCAGAGAGATGCAACAGTCCAGGCCAGAGCTACACTAACAGTTACAATGCGTATAGAGCAAAGTTTCTTTCTTTCTGACTGACTGAATTAGGTATGTATCTCTCCACTCAGCCACGTTAAGGCATATAATTAAATATAGATATAGATATAGATATAGATATAGATATAGATATAGATATAGATATATGTATTTAAACTGACAGACTCCCTATATGGTAACACAGAGACCTTTATGATTTTATGATTTAGGGTATTTTTATTGTAAATCCTTACTTCTTAACACTGCTCAGATGGATACCATGCCACCCCTGAAAATGCAAAAAATAGATGAACTATGGATAAGATTTAAAAAAAAAGAAAAAAAAGGAAACAGAAAATTTAAGATATCAACAGCATTTCCCAGGCAATCACTTAAATATTTTTTCAATCTGCTTCTAAGTTTTCAGACATTGGAATCTCTGACTTTCCACAAACAAAAAAAAAGAGAGATATCTCTCAGTCTTCTAATTTTAACTAGACTATTCATAAGTTCACAGTGCACTGATTCTGTAAGAGTAGGAGATCAAAAGCTATGAAGTGTGTTTCTTGTCATCTTGAGATCAAAAAAGTATTTTTATTTGTGACAGGAACTATCCTCAATGTCTACTGTTTCATCTCTTCTTCACTACTTAATGCTTGCTCTTCATCTGCCTTAGTTTCCCAGGAGCACATGTATTTTAGAACTGAAAATCCTTGGAAAAATAATCTGCTTTTAATAGTTCTTAAATAATGGAAGTGCAAACAAAACAGCGACTAAGTTGAAGACCTATCTGAATGTAGTGCTTCAAAAGAGATGAGGAAATCAATTATTCTTGACAGGTTGTTAAATTGGAAAAGTTCTAATAAGGGAGAAACAATAACAAATAATAGAAAGGAGTCAAATCAAAGCTACAACAGACTGTTACACCATGGAGGAGCTCCCAATGGAGACCATCTAGAATTCACAGAATGCACAGAATGTCTAGGTTGGAAGAGACCGTTAAGATCATCAAGCCCAACCCATGCCCTAACACCTCAACTAAACCATGGCTCTGAGTGCCGCATTCAGTCTTAAACGCATCCGGGGATGGTGATTCCACCACCTCCCTGGGCAGACAATTCCAAAATGTTATCACCCTTTCTGTAAAAAACTTTTTCCTAATATCCAACCTATATTTCCCTTGGTAGCTTAAGACTGTGTCCTCTTGTTCTGTCAGTTGCTGCCTGGAGAAAGAGACCAACCCTGCCTGACTACAGCCACCTTTCAGGGAGTCGTAGAGAGCAATAAGGTCACTCCTGAGTCTCCTTTTCTCCAGGCTAAACACCCCCAGCTCCCTCAACTGTTGCTCACAGGGCTTGTGTTCCAAGCCCCTCACCAGCCTTATGGTTCTCCTCTGGATGCATTCCAGCATCTCAACATCCTTCCCAAACTGAGGGCCCAGAACTGGACACAGCACTCAAGGCGTGGCCTCATCAGTGCCGAGTACAAGGGAAGAATAACCTCCCTGATCCTGCATCTGGAGTCTTTAGATACATCTCTGCCAATGAGTGAATAAATGATCTTGGTAAAAAAAGGGGCTCTGGCACTAACACAGCTCCCAAAGTCAGAAAAAAAGAAACATCTATAACTTAGTGTTTGCACCCAGAATAGTCAAAATCATAGGAAGATAAATGTTTACCATTCTATAGGTAAATTTACTGTCTTCCATCATTACTCTACAGAAAAGAAATATAATTTTGGTGTATTTGTGGAGGTTATTAACATCAACTGAGCTAATTACACCAAGGGAATAAAGTCAGTGCTGCTATACACACATTAGTCATGACAAATTAGCTAATGTCTCAGGCTAGTGGGATGAACCATCAATTGTATTTCAATCAGAAGCACCATAAAATATTTAAACTTTGGTATTATGTCTCCTAACTCTTTCTTATTTGGTTATTTTATTAGCTGGAAAAAGGAAAAAGAAAAAGAAAATACTTGTGGGAAAAACATTGCATCTGTTGCAGAATTATAATGGAGTAATAATGCAACACTTGGAGTTTTGTTATCTTTACAGACAGAACTTTCTAAAGTGACATAGTCATTTAGGTAAGCATTTAAGCAATAGCAACTTAATAGAATTAGAAATTTTCCATACCAAAGTAAAAACCTAGGCCTAAATGACATAAAAACTAAAATTATCTTGAAAATAATAATAACTTTTAAAAAATCACATCTCTAAAAATATATTTCAGAATGACAAAGTGAGAGACTGGTCAAAATAAATATACAAATACCATGAATAAGAAAAGCTATTTGAAAGCAGATTCCTTCACATGAGATTTCTTTAGACTTCAAAAGACAGTTTGCCAGACACGTGTCTTACTGTTTACATGAGATAACAATATCAGTTTTGGTGATTGCACAGATTTACTTCTGTTTTTTCTGGATCTGTACCACAATGACTGCGATGCCAACAATACCAGTGTAGTTTGTGTGTTGTTTCTGAAAAAAGCATCAGATTTTTTAATCTTTTTAATAGTATTTTACTAAGGAGCAGATTGAAGCCACTGAAATCATTATGACATAACATAATGAAAATCATGGGACCAGGAAAAACAAACAGCAGTTACTTCTTAAAATAACAAACCAACTTTACAAAAAGCACTCAGAAACCTCTGTTACTACCTGAACTTTATCCATTGTGTCCTGACCTCCCCAAATGTAAAAAAATATCACAAGTCCCTCTCTTCTGTTTCCATCATTTATTATGTGTGGAAATGGCTGAGATACACAAAAAAGCTCCAACCCTCATGGCAGCCAGAAGGGGGTCACATGATGGAGGCCTTCATAAGTCATAGCTTTGAGTGGAAGCAACGAAGTTAATCAATGTGTCATCCTGACCATCTCATATAATCTGAGGAAAAAGAAATATTTCTCCCTTGGTCAGCTGGGGTGCGAGTAAGGTAAATCCATCTGCGAAGGCATGCAGCTCTATGAATCAACTGTGGAATACTCTCAGGGAATCTTTCAAGCTCACTTTAGTGCTTCAAGCCAAGTGAAATTAATTCTAGTCTAACACCACAGATGAAAATTTTTCTGACATCTCTTGACAGCCATCTAGATGTTAGCCAAAATGCCTTTTCAAAATGTTTCCAAAGCCTTTTTGTCTCCTTCCAAAACCAAGCAACCAACAAGCCCCATCAAAATATCACCACAACCTTTTGAAGAATGCCATTTTCAGTGTTTCTCATGCTCTCATTTTTTTACACTCAAACTACATTAGATTACACAGTAACTTGCCTTCACAGGCAAGAGTCAAGAAAATTCTGGAATTTTGCCTGACCTAAAGGATACAACTGAAAAAGATGAAAGAAATGTCTAAGTCCAAATATATTTTTAGTATTCTGTCTGTCCTTGCCCTAAGTGCACATTTAACTAAAATGAACAATTTTGTGCTGCAGAATATGCTATAGTCTTTACTCAGTGTTTAGAAGCCACCCATACTTGGGGATGAAAATTGTACTTGAAAAAAAATAATAGCTCTACACAATGCAAGCCAAAGCTTCACAAATGATGAGGAACTGCGCTATATAAGCATTTTTCTCATGTTTGAGGAAAAAAAAACCTGAGGAGAACAAAGCCAGCTTGCTTTCTCTAGCTTGAAGTAAGAAACCATCTAACTGAAGCTGTTAGACTGCTTTCATTACGTGGGATTATATGTTATTTTTAAAGATAACCAGTTGAGGATTTTTTTTCCCCAAGCTTCAGATACAGATAATAAACTATCCATATTATGACAACTTCTTTTGAAGTTAATCATTATCATGTATTGTACAGTTACATGTCAATCGTATGATACAGAAAAGACTTTAAAAAATGTACAAAGCAAAGATTTCATAGGTTTTAAGTGCTTACTGTTTGGGGAATACTGAAAAATCACTTAGAAAAGCAGACAACTAAATAAACAAGATTATAATTTGTAAGAATGCAAATTCTTACTCTGTTTTCCAAAGGAATAGTGAAACTGAAGGAGCTGCATTTGAGGTAGTCCCTGCATTAAAAATACCTTCCTTCAAGAGGAAAATTATATTAAAAATTATTATAAAATTATATTTAAAAATTATTATACTCATTAAAGCAAAGACAAGAGTTGCCTCACAAAGTGAACACAGGAAACCTCATTTAAGAAGCCAACTCCTGTTGCAAAATTTTACATGAAAACCAAGTAGTCTGCTCATACTGAATATTCTTGACATATAAAGTTCATATCAACTGATGTTTTTAAACCACTAAAAAGGATATAGATTTATATGTTCTACAATGCGAGTTCTGGAAAGGCTATAACTTAAAACCAGAAATATCTTTAAGCCATTTTTATTTCTATAAAAGGGTAAATGACTTTACAGACTGTTCCTTTGCCAACTGATGTTTTAGACTCTTAAATTTCAGCAAGAGTATATCTTAATGACATATGTTGAATGTACTAAAGCTATATCCTCAGTTCTCTCTGCAACTCATTACTTTGTGAGCATAATGCCTCAGATCAAGCTTTCATTTAAATAAACAGGAATTTCAGTAAGGAAAGGATCTATTTGCATATCAAATTCAGTACAATGTACTCTGTGTTCTGATTTTAAGCTTGTAACTTATTGGAACTGATCTGCTGAAAGACTGGCACCAGCTGAAACACCATTCTGGAGCAGAGATGACAGCCATAAGAGTGAAGGTGTCATCCTTACTAGCAGAATCTGCTCCTCACACTACAGACAAATGATGAATCTTGAATTGTGCTCCTACTCTTCTCTAGATCACAACTGATATCACACAAGCTACTGTGTTAGTCAAATGCATACATGTATACACTTCCTTTCTGGCTGCCTGTAAATAATAAAATCCTTATTCGTCAGTAGCTGCAGGGATACCATGAGAAATGCTACAAACACTTTCTAAAAGAGAAATCAGGGTCATGAGAAAATTGTGTCAGCACAAGTGTCAAAGAAAACAAGGCAAGTAGAAGAAGACCAAATTATGAAAAAGCTTCCATGGATCAATAAAGGACAAAAAAAGGAAGCTTTGCTGATAGTTAGGAAAGGAGTTTAAGGGACAAGAAAACTATTTTAAGAATAAAAATTGGAAATAATATTAATCATAACAGTATTGAACACATTTAAGAATGCTTCATTTGGAGTACCTTTCCTCTGTAAAGCAAACATTTTATGCTCTAGTAAGAACTTTATAACATCTGCTTCACAGAAAAAAATAGCTAGCCTAAGTTATTAATAAACCATGCGAGGATCACTCAAGAACTGAAGGATTTTGCTTTGAAAAATTAAGCAATGTAACTTGCATAGGATTTAGACCACAATGTTTGCACTTCCTATGTAGCCAGCTTTTCAGACTCAAACTATCTTGCTCTGTACAGGATGTGGTGCTTTCAAACTTCCTACTCTTGAAAATCATCTATATTTCAAGGGAGTAATCTTCAAACCAGTGATAAACCCACAATCATTTATTCAAAGGAATGAACTGCACAGTAACTTGCTCCTGGCATGAATGCTTTTACTTGTGTTTTTAATCTAAAGCCTTTATTACACACTGTGCCCTACATCTGGGCCTCAGCAGGTTCAGAGGTACAAGATAGCTACAACTGGTATTTGACCTGAATAAATGCTAGGAATAAATGCTGGAGAACCCTAACCCCAAATGAACACATATTCTCACATAAAAATTACATCCAAATAGATTAATTTAAACCTGCATTAAAACAAAAATTATAAAATTCCTTTTTCGTTTTTAATATTTTTTTTACTTTCATTTTTTTGTACTTTCATTTCTCATAACAGTAAGGGCAGCATTTTTTTATTATATTTTCCTTTTATGAACTCACCTGTTTTTCCCTTTTCAAGAATTTTTAACTATATTATATTTATTTTACATTATAATTTATTATAGTACAACTTCTGAGCTGTTTTCTCTGAGTTAACACCTTACATGCATACAGCGAATAATATTCCACTTGGACAGAATTACTAGGTGTATTAAAACTTGTCAAGCATTCTATTGAAACAGCTAACGACTTGTCCTATGCTATTACAGAAACAAATGCAAAACAATGATTTTGTCTGTTGCAAAGTTTACACAAAGTAATAGAAGGAAAGAGTGAGAAAAGATGATAAATCAATGCTAACAGAATATCACATTCTTATTAAATTATTGCATTTCTAATAAAATTATATCTGAGGCTTAAATGGCAAACTGTATACAATGGTGGTGGTATCTAAACACTAAACACTGAAAACAGTCTAACATATTGAAAAATTCATGTTGCCTCACAAACAAGAAACTAGACAAGGCAGAGACATTTAATGCTTTCTTTGCCTGCAGGGGTTCCAGAACTCCGAGCTGTAATTCTTAGAATGATAACTCCTAGACAACTCTGAACTTGTGCAGGATTTCCTGGTCTAGCTGGATCCCTATCAATCTATGAAGGCATGTGGGATTCATCCAAATACATGGTTGATCTCATCCCAAGACCTCTCTCAATAATTTTTGAACAGTCTTGGGAACCTGAAGAGCTTCCAGCTGACTAACATGGTCCCAATTTTCAAGAAGGGTGAGAGGGATGACTCTGGAAACTGCAAACCTGCCAGTGTCACTTCAGTGTCTTGTTAAATATAAGATAAGATTATTCAGCAAGTTATTGAAAAACATGTAAATAAAGACAATATAGTCATTGGTCACATCTAGCAGGGGTTCATGAGGGGAAAGTCCTGATCAATAAACCTAATTTCATTTCATGACAGCTACCCACCTAGTTGATCAAGGGAAGCCTTGTAATCCTTTTGAATTTTGGTAAAGCCTTTTATACTGTCTCTCACAATGGTTTTCTAGATAAAATGTCCAGCACATAGCTGGATAAACATGGCTGGTGACCAGTCATTAGTGCAGTTCTGCAGGGCTAAATTTTATGACCAGTTTACTTTAACATTTTCATAAATTACTTGGATGAACTATTAGAAATCATACTAAGTTAACATTTAGTAAATGATACTAAACTGGGGGAAGCTGCTGACTCCCTCAAAGGCAGAGCGGTGCTGCAGAGAGACCTTGACAAATTAGAGATGAGCAATCACCAACCATGTGAAGTTTAACAAGGGAAAATGATGGATTCTGCACCTGGGACAGGGCAAACACAGGTGTCTGTACAGACAGAGAGGCTGGAGAGCAGCCCCGCAGAAAGGGATCTGGGGGTCCTGGTGAATGGCAAGTTGAACATGAGCCAGCAGTGTCCTGGCAGCCAGGAGGGCCAACCCTGTCCTGGGGGCATCAGTAACAGCATTGCCAGCCAGGAAAAGGAGGGGATTGTCTTGCTCTGCTCTGTAGTTTGTGCATTTTTGGACACTACAATATTAGAAGAATATAAAGCTTTGCGAAAACATACTAAGGAGGGCTACAAAAGTGGTGGAGGGTCTGGAGGAGAAGCCATGTGAGGAGTAGCTGAGGGCACTTGCTCTGTTCAGTCTGGAGAAGACTGAGTGGAGGCTTCACTTCAGTCTACAACATTCTCAAGGGTGGAAGAGAATGGGGAGACACTGATCTCTTCTCTGTGGTGACGAGTGGTGGGACCCAAGGGAATGGCCTGGGGAAGTTTAAGTTGGATTTTAGAGAAAGGTTCTTTATCCAGAGGGTGGTTGAGCAGTGGAATGTGCTCCCTAGGGAAGTGGTCACAGCACCAAGATTACTAGAGTTCAAGAAGTATTTGATCAATGCTCTCAGGAACAAGATGCGACACTTGGAGCATCCTGTGCACGGCCAGGAGTTGGACTTGATGATCCCTGTGGGTTCCATCCAACTCAGGAAATTTTATGATATGTAAATCAAAAGCCTTATTCTGCAAATTCTTCCATGCAAGTGTTATTTATTCAGATAGATAGTCCTATTAAAATAAACTAGACACATCTATAAAATTATCCATGTGCATAACTGCTTATTAGATCATATACCCTGCAAGATGAAACAGGTATCTGCATACCACCTGAAATTTTCCCAGATCAAATTATTTTCAGCTTAGATCACTGAATTTCTGATTCATTCACTGATGCATTTAGGGGCTGTCACATTGATGACTGCAACACATTCCCTGTCAAAAAAAGACAAGAGCCTGTCATTTGCGTGGCGAAGTAGCAACCCTCTTTCAGACAGAGCACAATACACACATACATACAACATCCATCATCACCATAAAATTGAAAGCACAAGAATAAGCATTAGCAAAAGCAACAATACTAGAGAGACCTATTTCATGAAAAGGCTGATGTCAGGCAGGCAGATTAATGAACACTGCCAGTGGCAATCAGTAAGGCCAAATGGCACATTCCATAGAAAGTACACATAGTCCACTTATTTTGTAAGTGACAGTAGTGCATCTGAAAGGGTAATTTCTTTAGTGTAAGTGGAATACATTACTATTTCTGGGCTCCACTACTTTGATTGTTTTGTTGGTCCATAAATGAAATAGGACAACAAAATAACACACAAAGGTCAGCATGCTTCCGAAAAACATAGGCCAGCCGTTGTTTTGTTGGTTTGTCTCTGTGAAAAAGTTTACCTTTAAGTTAATAACAGAACCATCTCAGACTGTATTTTAACTCAGATACATCAAATGTAGGAACAAAAAAATGTACACTGAGATCGAAATATAAAGTGCATTCCAATTCTCAATGAAAATCAGCAGGTTTGAGCAATATGTTCCCTTAGGCGCTTCCAAAATCCTAGCCTGCAGCTTTATGCATGGTTCACATATATTGTTAGTACAGAAGAAACTGTTGTAATTGGCGTAATTTGAAGAGAAGGGGACATTTTTTTCTCTCCGTATGCAGCGTTGCTAACCTTGATGATAAGACAATTCAGTGATTTACAGTCTTGTTAAATGTGATAAAGGATCATGTCTTGCTTCTAACATTGTGTTATTGAAACATAAGTGCTTCAAACACATTAATAATAATAGTAATGAATATTTTTTCATATGCAGTGATGTTCCAATGAAATGCACTAATGAAACAAAATCAAAAATTCCCACAGAAAACCATTAACTTCTAAATATACTAGCTACCTCTGTTGACTTTTTACAGGGTACTTAAAATTATACAGCTGTATAATCAAGGTCTAAAAACTTCCTTTCCTTCAAGAAAATCTTAATGAGCTTTCTTTAAAAAAATAATTCTGTTTTAAAGTATAAATAATTTCTAATTCATATGTGCTACAGATTGGGAATAAAATACCAACTATGAGTAAAACATTTTTTTTCACATAATTTTCAGCTCTAACCCCACACCAAAGAAGAATAGGAAAATATCTTCCAGGTTTTGAAATAATATCTATTGGTTTTTTGTAAAAAAGAATACTTTTTATAAAAGTTAAATAAACTGTTCAAAAAATCCTCTTGTGCTCTACTTATACATCAGCGAAAGATACCAGAACAGACAGTGCTATCTCCAAGCCATGGTTCTATCTCTAGGACCTCCTCAAATACCTCAAATTTTTGCTCAGGATCTTGCTGAACATGGAGAGTGTATCTGCTTCTGAATGCTGACTGACCTGTTCTAGTACAAAGTAGAAAAAATAAGTGGAATACATCCTTTTATAAACCTAAGATATAATAGGCAATGAATTATACTGGAAAATACTTTGTCAGTTTCCAGAGGCCTTTAGCATTGCCATAACCTGAAAATTTGCTTAATTTGCTTTAAGTGTAACAAAAAAGCCAGCTGATTTTAACTATGGAAAAAATTTACCTTGCTCTCAGAGTGCCTTAAAAATGAAGTCCACAATCTCTGGTTCTCTGGAACTATGAGGCACTCTGCAGAGTGAGGTATCAAGATAGCTATAGAGAAAGTAGAATCAGATTAGGATCATATTCCAGCCTTGAAGTGTTCTTGGGAAAGCAGGCCCACCTCTGCTGTAAGCTCTGTTTTGTTAGAACTGGGGGACTCTGGCACTTGCAAAATGGTCCCTTGTCATGGGGGGCAAACACAGGCTTGGGAGCCTGCCTGAATACACTGTTAGAGTGAGTACTTCCCAAAGTGAACCTGGAAAAACCGTACTGGTGCATGCTGATTGCATGAGTCTTGTTATGCTTCCAAACTTGAGCAAACAGGTTTACACATTTCTGACCACACTGCCTGTTCTCTGGCAGGAGAAAAATCCATCTAGGTATATATGAAATGTCTGAAATGTTCTTTCTATTTGCAAGAAGAAAAGATACAGAAATAGTCTCATTATCCACTGAAGCTTGCCAGATGAAACCAGAGGGATAAATAGCAAATACTTGACTGCAATAAAAATAACTTGCTCATTTAACTAAAAAGTTGTTTATGCATTTGATTGGAGAAAAATAACATTACCACAGAGAATTTGTAGTATTAATTATGCTGTGACTTTTTTATTTTAACATTTTGAACAAGAAAACCTTTTTGTTTCAAATGCATTATGAATCTTGTCTATTGTAACTCAATTTTGGTCAAGCTGTAAAACTATAAAATCATGCTGAATACAATTAAAACAAAGTTATTCTGCTTACAATAATTTACCCTCAAGCTAGAAGTTGTTTTCTATTTTTTCATTCAAATTAGCCTGAGAAGATTCACAGGCATATGTCACAGCTTGAGAATAAAGTCATATGAAAAAAATATCAAAAGAAAGAAAAATCTACTAGAGAAAAATCCATAAAAACATCTAACCTTTGTATAATTAAACTTGCTTCATTGAAAAACAGGGAAGCAAACAACAATCTCTAAGAAAGTCAGGTTCTTTTTAATATAAGTAGGTGGATAGAAAAAAAAAAAAAAGAAACTGTAAAAATGGTAGGGGTGCAAGAAAAACATAATAGTTTTTTACAGTGAAACTCTATTTTATAAATTGGGGATTTTTTTACTATCATGGCCAATTCAGAGAGGAAGTTCTCTGGAAACTGCAGAACTCACACATATTTTCATTTTCCTTTCACTTCACTAAATAGCTTTCCAGAATTTATATTAAACAAATACTGTTGGTGGTAAGAGTACTAGACTGGGTCATTCCATGGGAAACAAGAATCGTGATGGTTTATTGTTTCAGACTATTAATCTATCTTTTTACTCTGTCTTTTACTTTCTGTTCTTTCAGTGCTGCTAAGATTTTGAGTTGCTGTTTGCTTCTCTTTATTAATTTAGTTTTGCAGTTCTTAGACAATCTACAATTCAAGAGGAAGCTTTCTCCTATAATTTAACACTGTTGAACAAACAAAAGCCTCTACTTGGAAAGAGAATACAAAATCAAGTTTTATTTCTAACCAAATAATTAGAAGTGTTATATCTACTTCAAACTGCTTTATTACTGTACCAGAACCTAAAAAAAGGACGCACTGGTGAAACAAAAGATTGAAAGGGGTAGGATGTTGGTATAAGCAGGGTCAGCTGACATTTAGAAAATTACTGAAGGCCACGATCAATCACGATACACTTCAGTTCATGATCATGGAAACTGAGGAAGAGTCAAATGTGTACCAGGGAATGAAGCCACTATTCATTTTTTCAAGGTTTGATAAGAAATGATCATAGAGCCATAAAATGGTTTGGTTAAGAAAGATCCTCCAGAAGATCCTCCAGGTCCAAGTCTCTGCCAGGGGCAGGGATAATTCCCACTACACGAGGTTGCCCAGATATTGGAGTGAAAACATTGTACTGAGTACAACAGAAAGCAATCTGTCATTTTTATCTGATAATTTCTTATACAGAACTACACAAGCATTCTTGTGCAGTAATAAATCACATGATCTACATAACAGGATTATCATTTTTCTTCTGCTGTGACATGAACTGAAATATGAAAAATAGAGCAAATGTTAATAGACACACAATATTGTGGTGTTTGCTGTGTAGTTTTGGATTTGTTTTGAGAATTTCAGCTTTGGTATCACATTATCCTAACCTCTATGAGATTTTTTTTTTTCCCGATGCATGTGACAACTGATGAACTCAGCAGAATCAAAAAAAAAAAAAAAAAAATCTGGGCCACTGTGTTACAATCAAGCCACAAAGAAGATGCAGTTCCAGGCTAAAATTAAAAAAAAAAAAATTTAAAGAGGAAGAAGATTTAAAATTAATACATATACATATACTTACATATATATATAAAGTTTAATTAAGAATGTTTTTCAAAAAGGATGCCTGTTTTGACCTTAAAAACCAAGTTTGATCAGTGACACAGTCAAGCATGCATTCCTGTTAAAAGAATGGGAAGTTATGGCTACAATTATACTTTTCAGTAGTTAAATACTCCTAGGTCTTAAAAAATTGGGGAAAAAGTCACCTATAAAGTATACATGCTAATAAAGGTATAATAATAGATTATCTGATGCTATTAATGGTATTACACTGCTAATATCATGACAGTATTGTTAATATACTGTATTTGACCCCAGACAACAGAATATTTTTGGACTTCTTCAGTAATTGAATGCCATGAATCAGTACCTCTGTTCACCTTAATGCAAAAAAATGCAATGCAACTATTTTTCATTTTTCACTTTTTTTTTTTCTGTATTTTTTTTCATTTTGGTCGTACCAAGCCATCGGACAAGAATCAATGGGCAGAAACTGATGCTCAAGAAGTACCTCCCAGATAAGAGGATGAACTCCCTCACTGTGCAGGTGGTTGAGCACTGAACAGATTGCCCAGATAGGTTGTGGAGTCTCCATCACTTGAGATATTCAAGAAATGTCTGGAAACAACTTTGTGCCATGCATAATGGTGTCTGCATAGTTTTTTTCTCTCACATGTTCTCATCCCACTCTTCCCTGACTGCAAGTGTAACTCCTCAAAAACTTTTTTTCTTCTTGTCTCTTAACTCTGTTATTACAGAGGTGTTACCAACAATTTTATTTGGTCCAGCCTTTACCAGTGGAACATCTGTCTTTGGAGTTGCCAGACATTGGCTCTGCCAGACATGGAGGAAGTTTCTGGTACCTTCTCACAGAAGGCACTCCTGTAGCCCCTGCCACCAAAGCTTGTCCATGAAAAGCAAATACAGTTTGTTGAGATAATTTTCTAATAACAACCCTCTTCTTGTCTAAGGAGCATGAATTATATCTGACAATTTCCTAGAGGGCTTCAGTCAACACCTTCTTCTCAGGAGAATCAAGTATTTTTGACCATCCTGATACCAGTAGGCAGCTAAAAGGACTGCCAGAATTAAGAGCTGGTCATGTTCTAGTAGGATCTCTCTGTGCTCCTATGCACACAACATGCTAAAAGGCTTCTGTCTCCAGCAGGAAGGGGACAAAGCATTTCAAAAGGTATTGTAGTGTAAAACAAATTTATTGCATGGAATGACAGCCCTAAAGGGACTGAATCTTTACTCTGCCAGTTTTTCTGGATGTGGCTACCTAAATGATGCCATCTTCAATCAGAGTCAAAAAAAAGTGTCTCTTTGGACTTGGGTTCAGCCACTATTATTCAGCTCAGAAATTCTCAGTGAATAGGACTACCTCTGACAAAGTGACGCCTACCAGATTCACAAGATTTTCCCAAAGTGAGCTCAGAAACAATTCTCAGCATTACAGACATTATATCATCACCTTTAGCAAAAGCTTTAGCAGCCCAGTCTCCAAAAACAAAAGCTTCATCATAATGAGGTAAAAGACAGCACATTCCATGGCATATGAGACAGCAATTTAAAAATATATCAGTTGATACAATTCACCAATATTCAATCCATTTGCAACAGTTCATTGCTGTAGCGTAACAAAAGAAATTTTTGGTTTGAGAGGTTTGACCATGTAATTACCACACAGTATATAAAGCAAATCATGCATCTGAGATTCACTACTTAGCTATTTTCCTGGTTTTATTCACCCTTGAATTGAACTAAATATGCTGTGTTGTTCACTATAGCTTTGAAAGTCAGCTTTTAAAAAACATAATCAGACAAGTCATAAAAGGGTTTGATTTCTAAAGCCAATAACAGCACTTAAATTTTATGAAAATCTGCTGGGATTTTGAAACATGGAAGTGGATTTTTCTGTGCATTAGAGGTAATAAATTAATAGGTGTTAAGAGAATGCATGTAAGTTTTCAGAAAAAAAAAAAAAGTTATGATGAAAAACCAACCCTATAATCACATTAACTATACCAATAGCTTAAATTTATGTCAAGTGAAGTGTGGACTCTAGGTTGGTTCTCTTTTTCTTAAGAAACTGAAATATTAGATCTTCAAGTGTCATTAAGCATCAGTTTAAATTCTTCTGAACCAGACACCCAAACAATTGCACATCTCCATGTGGAACCCTCAAAAGAAACATTAAAGGCCCTGAGGCAAAAGTGAGGGAGCAGCTGCATGGTATATCTTGTTTTTGCATGGTGCAAAACATACACAGCACTTGCAGACAGACATCTATGGAAGCTGATGCAGTTTCATCCAAGGATGGCACTGAGACACTAGCTCAGTGTTTTTCAGAGAGCATCAGCTGACAGCAAATATCTTTAATATGAATGTTTTCATTTGTCTATGTTTCTATGCTACAAAGTAATAATATTTATCTTTTATTTTAGACTCAAAAAGTAATTTTTACTTACCTGGCGATTTATGCTGGGGAAGTAATAACATTTAATTTGCCAAACAGAGTTTTCTCTAAGCTTTTATCTTATTATTACTCCTCAATACTCATAAATGCTGGAACAACTAAAGCAATCTGCCAGGTAGCCACAGTACTCCAACAAAACCAGTCCTTCATCACAATAAGAACAAGTGATTTCAGAGTATTAAAATAAACCTTGAATAAAGTGGCGACAAATCGTAGATTTCAATGTAAAGGAAAAGACAGTGACTGCTCTGTATCTGTATAAGAAACCTCATAAGAATTCTAATTTTTGCTTTGAACTGTTTATGCCAGCAAAGAGTTTCTAACTGAAAAACAATGACAGAGAAGGAATAGCTGCTTACTCAGGAGCAGTTGAAGTAATTGTCTTGGATGATTCTGCAACTTATCATACAATTCCAGCCTCCAAACTGTCTAGTGCAAATGTGTGAGGATATCTACAGACACATATCACTTAGAACAAAGACAAATAAGACAAAAGCACTGTGCTCCAAAATCTTGGTCTTTATTTCTGCTAGGAGAAGCAATTAAATTACCAAACCAACAAAGACAAAATTTCAGGAATGCCTTTATACAATTGAAAGGTTGATATCACATGCAGATGTTGTTGAAGACATTTCAAATGCATTTATTTATTTGTTTGGTTGTTTGTTTAATTATTTATGTACTACCTGTGAGCATCTGGAGTGCAACACTGTTAACTGAGTGTATGGCTATTCTCAACACTACTAGGAAAATGCTATGATATAATGTTTGCATTGGGAAAACCACACAGACATTTCTAATATTACAAAATTGCCTTCAGAAATGTAAGCAAACTAGGACAAAACTGAGCCATTTTACAAGTATCCTCTACCTTAACTACTTTAAGAAAATATTCTTGGCACTTTGAAATAGTGTCCATGGGATTTATATACTGAAGTCTTCTATCACCTTAAGACCTACAGATAAGATGGTAGAAAGTTCAAATTTAATATAGTTGAAAAAACTCAGTGTTCAAATATTCTTCATTTAAAGAAAACTTTTATTTCTGCTATTGGAAAAGCTGTATTTGATTCATACATTGTTAAAGACTTCATCAACTATTAATTATGAATTACCAATCAGGTCATGATTAATATAAATGTGGCTTAAACCCAAATACATGCATGCATTTTGCAACACTGTGATTGCATAGCCAGACAAAATTTTAGTAAAGTATGAAAGCAAACAGGACAAAGGCAGGTAGATGCAGTTGCAGGTAGGAGGCACTCAAGTAATAAAAATTGTCAGGAAAAGGAAACTATATAAGCAGAGTTAAAAGTGGCAGAAGTCCAGCTGAACATCCTGGAAGAACAATTGGCAGGACAGAAGCAAACCGAACAAGCTGGTAGGCAGACTCCCTTTCTCAGGAGGAGCAATAGCATAAAGACATCTGGCATATGACAAATTAAAGAGGCAAGTCTATTGCACTTCCAACTTGTCTCATCAAAGAACATATTAGAACAATTTAGAAGATATATCTTAAAAACTACATGTTTCATATACAGCAATGATGATTAATGTTGTGTAAGAATGACCATGAGTGAGAAGTATACTGTTTGTGGGAGAATTTAGTAAAATTCAGTTTTAAAGCTTAAAACTTGTCTGATTTTTCAGTCTGCAAAAGCTCCTATTCCAGAGTTCTCTAATTCCCTAAGTGATACATACATCTATTCAGATGTAATACAACATTGATTTCATTGCTACTCAAATATGCAATTTATCATATAAGCACCACAAACTATGAGAGTTTGGCTCAATTTGAAGAATTCCCCAAAATGTAATATTTGTGGAATTACAGAATTTTGGACTTTTTCATTTCCCATTAGTCCTTCTGGCCTTCTACTTTAGTTTAAATAAAATTTGTTTTACATACACTCTCTAGCAAAGCAATAGGTATATAACAAGAAAAGTTGCCCCAAAAAAATTTACAGAAGTTTCACAATTTTCCTGATACCTGCAAAAAGCATTGCAGCAGAGCACAGTAGAAACCTAACTACAGCTTCTTCTGTATTAGTTTTGCTATGTGCTAGACTCTGCCAGAAAAAAAGCAAACTAGGTGGTCACAGAATTTAAAGGGAAAACAAAAGTATTTCTCATAGAAGAGACAGAGGCCAGCTTACGAAAATCAGTATGCAGTGACAAAAGGATCACTCGCTGTTTGTGAGTGATCCATCACATCAATACAAAGTTCACATCAATACAATCTCTTAAGGAGGTCAGGGTTCTGCTTTTAAGATTGACAGATTGTGGTAGCTTTCAGATATGTTTGGGATGCTGTCATTCATCTTTTGCATCAATTTATATTTCACTTTTTTGATTTGATAGTTCATTATGCTGTTTTCACAATCACTCTGCAAAAATGGAGATGAACTCAATGAAGCAAGAGGCAGCCAAAAAAACCAAGCCTATTTTGTGTCTCAGACTGCCTTTCTACTCAGAACTACTTTGGTATCCTTGCCTTAAAACGCTTAGTGCCTCAGGGCTTGTGCTGTCTGAGGCATTATGTCTTATAATCAAGTTTATATCCTAAACAGAAAAGTCCCATCGGAGTGAGAAATGCAATATTTATAACTTAAAAAATTTACTGGTTCATTAAGCATTTCCAAAATTTATTTCCCTCTTAAAACAGTTGCTACTGATTGCATTTGTAAAGTACTCCTCTTATGCAGCATTGCAAAACATATACTTCTGCTCCTGTAACTATTTAGCAAGTGTTACACCATTTTTGCAATATGATCTATTGGGATACATCTATAGTATCTGCTGGAAAACATCTTTCCAACAGATGCACGCAGCTCACAGCTGCAATAGCTTTGAAGCCCTGCTCACAAATATTTTATTTCAGGTATAAATTTTTAAAACTTCCACTGATTTCAACAATGCATGTCAAAGCTGATGCTCTTCAAGCTTGTAGATCACTGAAATGCCACCATGACTTGTGCACCATAAAGTAGGCCCATGAATTTCTGTGGCAAGAGTTGTGCCAGTTGTTCTAGGTTCAGAGATGCCAAAGAACGAAGCTGTTTCACCAAACTCTCCTTCTCCATGTTGCTTTTACTCATCCTTCAATGTAGCTGTGTTTCCCACCATGGTCTTCAGGGCAATTACCTTACAAACAGAAACCATTAGATTCTGTGCTTCCTACAAATAACACTGGGGAAAATTAATGCAGACTGAACTCAGATGAGCTACATACCTTTCTGTTGAATTCAAAAGAACTTGGAACTCAGCAGGGAACATACTAATTATTTCAAACTAAACCTGTGTATTGAATAAACTGTAGTGTTAAATGCATGGCAAATATGAATCTACATCCTTTCTCTAGAGGCTGAGATTCAGGCAGTATCCTCATGTGATGTTAATATTTCCATCCTTCAAAGACCTTGCCAGTATCTTCAGACAAAAAGAAGGAAACAAAGATCAAGTAATTTTTTTTTTTTCCTAGCAAAAGCATTTGTGTTGTGGAGGAAAATATTAGCCTTATCATACATCATAAAAGAAAAGGAAACTTCAATTCCTCTTAAAGGCAATAACTCTAAGTAACTGAATGTTGAAATGTGTTTTTCCTTACATGATAATAAGGCTAACTGAATATGCTTGAGGGGTTTTTTAGCTCCAGGCCCCTAAGCATATTTTTTTCCAGTATCTGCAGAGTCTGTTGGCTGTCTGTTACAGTTATAATATGTTCGATATTTTAAATTTTCACTGCACAAAGAGTTCCTGCAGTTTGTTGATCCTTCCAACCAAGCTATTAAGGTCTCTTTACAGGCTTTTTAAGGATGTTTTGAACACCTAAAGGATTTTCTAGAGAAAAGTGCCAAACAAAAAACAACTAAAAAATCCAATCCAAAACAAAACAAAAACAAACAAACAAACCAAAAAAACCCCAAAAAACAAAAACCAAAAAAAAAAAAAAACCAAAAACAAAAAAAAAAAAAACAAAAAAACAAAAAAAAAAAAACAAAAAAAAAAACCCCACAACAAAACAAAATCTCCCCAAAAAAATAAAACATAACAAAACAAAAAGAAAAAAGAACAGAAATAAGTGAAAATTAATACCTAGTAGTTAAGGTACGAATCAGCTTCATCAGTAGTAGAGTTTTTAAACTGTAGTTACAAATAAAATAGATGGAATAAAGTGTCAACAAACATAAGAATATGATAATCACTGAAAAGAACCAGTAGACAAAAATTTTGTACCACCCATTTTACAACTCACTTAGCAGATGTGATTGTTCACCCCCTCAGCATAAAGGATGGAACATTTACTCTTTAGTTGTAATTTCTCTGAAAACAGCACTCTTGCTCACTATTGAATTAACCGTTTCATGAAGATGCACATTATATCATGAAGGGAATAAAAAATAACATTCTGCTCTTTGACACACAGTATAATTACCTGTTTGTAAGAACTTCATCAAAGTCTCAAAGCACCCACAATAGGAGCAATTAAAGAAAGGATTAACTGTGATTCAATTTTGCCTTTTCATCTCATAAGAAATTTGTACAGAAAAATTTGTCTTTAACGCAGAAGTTAACTGTCCTTTTCAGTGTATCCAAGAAGGGAACATATTACTGCAAACGTGTGAAGGGTTCACAGGTCAAATCTCCATAAATATTCCTGTTGTTTTCTCTAACTTAGATAAGCATTTTTTAGGACTTAATAGGACAAGGGGAAATGGCCTCAAGTTGTGCAAAGATATCTTCAAGTTTTACATAACAGGCTTCCCAAGAGAGTAGTGGAGTCACCATTCCTGGAAGTGTTCAAAAAACAAGTAGATATGGCCCTTTGTAATATGGTTTTAGTGGTGGTATTTATTTGAAAGCTGGACTCATTGATCTTGGAGGTCTTTCCCAACTGTAATGATTCTATGATTTCACACTTTACAGTCAAAGACAAATAATATCTCCTAAGCTAGGTCTGAAACTATGCAGTCCATGCATGTAACATGAGTTCAAAGACTCATGAGTTTCAATGTTCCACACTGGTAGTATTGCCATCTCTCCAGACATAGCTAAGAACTATTAAAAAGAACAAGGCAGCATTTCTTAATCTCTCTAGAGTTCAGCAGGCTACAATAACATTAATCTACTCAGGGAGAAACAGTCAACAGGCAAAAGCAAGCAGACTGCAAAGTTGTCAGATATTTATGTAGAAGACAGTCTGACAGAGACAGATAGGAGTAGTACACCTGTCAAAATGAATTAAACTCAGAATCTTCCTTAGATAAGGTCAAAGCAGCTCAAACGGACAAGGAATATAATTAATTCAACAGTTCAAATAGATTGCATGGTTGTTCAGTCATAGATACAGGGTCCAGGTGCTACCTGTCCACAACAGACGTCCAAATACCTCATTTGGCTGAGACAGTACCAAAAGTCAGAGTTTTCTTCTGGCTACCTACCCAGAAATGGCTGGAAGGCAATTGAAGATATTAGCATAGAGACCATTAAAGCATATCACCCAAGAATGACATGCCTTGCCCACTATAAAAAAGAAGCTCGGGTAGACATTTAACACCATTAAATAACTGTTTAACTCACTTATATTACTCTGAATGCACACTCGTAAAAATACAGACTTTGCCTATAGAAATCACTGCTGGATTTTTAGAGACTTTCTAGAGAGAAATAAACAGCTTTTGCCCAAGTACAATGCTCAGAAAAATTGCAGACTAGCAATTTTAGGTAATAAAAGCCCATCTGCACACCTAAAAAGCATCCTTACCCTGGCTGCTCTCAAGTCCACCAGAGGAACCATCAGCCTGTATCAGGCCCATCTTCAGAAACTGAGAGGCACATAGATTCACAGTGGGAGGCAGGAAGACAATATGGATCCAGAAAAAGGGATATCCTGTTCAGACCCCTCTCATGGCCATCCCAGAAGATCCTCAGCCCCGTTTTGCAGACGTGAAACCCATCATGAGTCAAGCATGAAGGGTCCCGAAGGGGTGATGCTTCCTGGGTGAATGGGACACATACAGACATTGCACAGAACACAGTATGGGATAATAGGAGATGGAGCAAAAGGCAGGGAAAGGGATGGATTAAGTCAATTTGGGAAGGAAAAATTGTGTGGACAATAGAGGGATAAGGGATAAAAGGGCTGATTGCTTGAAAATAAATAATGTATGATCACTTCACTTTTTTAACCACATCCTGCACTTGAACAGTTTAATCTGGTCACACTTCTTATTGACTTTCTTTCTAATTCTCTTCCTGTGTGCACGTGTGTACTGGAGGGTCTGAGTGCAGTAATTGTGCAGACCACAGGCTGGAGGTCTGTAATGTCAGCAACTGCATCTGTAATGTCAGCAACTTCAGAAACCAGAATGAGGAATTTCTAGCCCCAAAACTGGAGGTTCCTGTGACATAGGGACCTGTGTGTCCACAGCACCAGCAAGTGAAATGACGGAAGGACTGGGTGCCACCATCTGGACTGGGAACACAGGTTGATTGACCTACATGCCAGCTGAAGATGGAGTGAGATCAATTGCCAGCCATAGGGATGAGTCCAGCTGCAGAGCTCACAAGCCCATGCGGCCAGCAACTGCAGCAACATGGAAGTTCTAATGAGAAATAAAATGGAGCAGCTGGCAGGTATGTGATGCAGCCTGGGGGCCAAGGAGGGACATGTGTCTTTCCAGTTAGGAGCACGTCCAGTCCATGAAGCTAACCATAGCCCTGTATGTATGCATACATGTGGTCTACACATGTATTCTTCCTGTGTGCCTGCTGGGAACATGGTTTCAGTGTCACTGCTGGTTGGGTCTGGGACATGGAACAATATAGCAGTTTTGTCTCACTTGGTCTGTGAGGTTCAGGGCATTTTCTCTGGACATCTTCTAAAGTAGTTAAGTGCAGTTGGATAGCTACAGTCATAGGCTGTATATTTGAAAAAATTCCTTCACAAGATGATTCAGGTAGAATCATTCTCCATTCTCTGGAGAACAGAAGGGAAACAAAAGACGAGATAGTTTTGAAAAATATTTCCAGTATTCTCTCTTCTCTTTTTCTTGCTACTGATTTTTAAAAATACCAAGCTGCATTTCAGCACTGTCAAGAACCATAAAAAAAAAAATTACTTATTTCAGATTGGGTTTAGGGTATAACTGCTTCTTCCTAACCCTATTTGAACATACCAAAAAAAATGTTTACAATAAGTCAAATTTTAATTTGGGGAAAAAAAAATACCAACCACAAACAATTACATCTACATTTTTGTAACATGGACATTTACCTTTTTCGGGGGAGAAAAAACCAAACAGAATCAAATATTATCTTTATCTAAAGGCATCATGTTATTAAAGAAGGATTGCTGACAATATATTTGTTTCAGAAACACTTGCTTAGCCACACTGAATAATCCAATAAGGTATTAAAAGCTAGTCTGCAGGGAAAGCTGATTCACATATATATATTTTCCAAACATATATTTAAAAATTATTTTAATTATTACAGTGATTATTGATATGTACATTTTAATATGTTTATGATCTTTCAGGGCAAGAGCCTAAAAAAGTTACCTTTATAACAAAGGTAACTTTGCAAAACAAGCGATTTCATAGGAAAAAAACAATCTATCTTGCAGAACAAGGAGCAAACCATCTACTGTAATATACTCTGCTGATGTACCCTATGTAAACTCATAACATCACAGAATCATTGAGGTTGGAGGGGACCTCTGGAAATTGCCTAGTCCAGCCCCCCCAGATCAAGGCTGGGGTAGCCAGAACATGTTAAAATGTCTTCACATATCTCCAAGGATGGAGACTCAACAAAATCTCTTGGCAACCTGGTCCAGTGATTGGACAACTGATAGTAAAAAAAGTCTTTTTCTTATGCCTAAAAGGAATTTCCCATGTTTCAGTTTGTGCTCCATTGCCTATCCTTCTTCAACTGTGCACCACTGAGAAGATGTCATCTCCATTATACTCTCCCCACCACATATACAAATAGGTAAAATCTCATAAGAGGGTGGTCTTAACTTATTATCTATATTCTTAAGGAAGATGTTAAACTGTAGTGGCCTCATTATTGATCCCTGGGGAACACCACTAGTTCATGACTGACCTTTAAACTGAACATCACAACACTGATCACAACCTTCACTCACTTTTCATTGTACCTCACTGTCTGTTTATCTAATTCATACTCCATCAGTTTTTCAATAGGATATTGTGAGAGAGACACTTTACTAAAGTCAAGGTAAATGACATCGACTGTTCTTTTCTTGTCCACCAAGCAAGTATTTTATTGGTAGAAGGTCATTAGGTTGGTCAGACACAATTTCTACTTTTTTGGTCAGACACATTTTCTGTAAATCCAAGCTGACAACTCCCAATCATCCTCTTGATATGTTTAGAGTACCTCGATTATTTCCACATCCTTTGTCTTCAACTCCCCTTACTTACTTAACAGTGTGCCTGCATTTTCCCTTAGTTTTTTGTTGTTTTTTTTTTTTTTTTTCTGCCACATGTAAAATCTCTTTTTTCTTTTCTTCATGTCCCTTGATGTATTTACGTGTAGATGGGCTTTGGCTTTCATAACCTCATCTCTGCACATTCAGAAAGTGTCTATACAATTCCTCTTTTTTGTCCAGATCCTTCTTCCATCTCTTCTATGCTTTCATGGGAAGCTTGTGTTTTGTCAGAAGCATCCGTGTAGGCTTCCTGACACTATTTCTTGATTATAAATTACTACCTCCTAAAATACTAAATGCAAACTGGAAAAGGGAAAAAGAAAACATAGAATTCATTCTATAGTAACTGCTAGTTAAGGCAGACACAGAAGACTTGTGTATCTGCTATCATGCATGAAGATGAATTACATTTAAAAAAAGAAACATTTATTTTCTTTGTAAAACAGAATTGCATCTGATAAATTGCTGCTCTTGGCCCAAATTCTCAGCTGGTATTTATTTACACAGCTCCACTGAAGACAAAGCAACTACTCTCATTTGTACCTGCTGAAAATGAAGATCATTACAATCTCTTTTACTCATTAAGTTTGAATGTTAATGATTTGTTCCCTGTTAAGAAATTAAGCATCTCTAGACACTCTAAATTCTTATCAGGTATACTCAAAAGTATAGTTATCATGTTTGTTTACGAATTTGTGCCTCAGAAAAGCAATTTGCTGAAAGATTCTTCCTCTCTTCAATGGAAGTAGGTGAAGAACTAGTGAAAACAGGACAATTACTGCCCCCACCCCTGTACCCACACAGTGGGTAACCTAAAGTAGAAAAGTTTATGTGTCACAGGAAATGCTTGCTGGACTAAATCATGTTCTTTCACTGAAATGCTGAGCAGAGAAACACAGTGTAATGAAAATCAGCACTTGGTATTACTTACAGTATTAAAAAAATTGAGTTTTAATCCACAGTAATGAGGAAAATCACATTTCTTACAAAAGATATAAGGGGATGTTATTGTGTCCACACAGAGCAGACAAAAACAAAGAAATTAGCTATCAAATTCTCATGGGCTTTAAATATTTTCAGTGTCTGGTTAAAGATCATTTCTTACAGCTATGCATCATAGTAATAAAATGTGAGGTGTTTTTTAATAAATAAATTTTGTTTAAGTAATATTACTCTCTCAAAGTTTCTCAGATGAAAATCCCTCTATTTTTGCTCGTTACAACTCTCAAAGTTCTAATTTCTATCTTTTTTTTTTTAGTCAGACAATGAACAATCAACTAATAATACTTTTACTGAGGTTTGAAAACACAAAACTAAATGGAAACTGTCAATAAAAGTTAGCTACAAATAGTTAAATCAATCTGAAAAGTCTGAGCGACAGACAAGGGAATAAAGTATTGCCTCTCAAGGATGAGCAAGATTAACATAAAGACCAAGTGATAGACAGATCCCACAAGACCAAATCTGGAAAAAACCTTCCAAATACCAAGAATATGGTGAATGTACAGCTCAAAAGCTCTTATGAAATCTTTGTAAACATGTAAGTTCTACATTGGGTTTTGAAGGATGAAGCTTTATTTGTTACAAAGAGCTGATACTACCAACTTAGAAAAACACCGAAGAAGGTAACTTCCAGTTCTTTAAAGCTCACTATTTAGTGCAAGACTACAATTGTAAGAATGTGAGTTAACTACACTATATCAATATGTTTATTAAAAAGAAATCACTGACCCAAACTTAAAATGCTAGAAAAACTATACAGAAATTTTTAATGTTTATCCTATTTATTGGGAACACATAGGTTTAAAGGGTATTGGAAAGGGGCAATTATAATACCTACACTTGAAAAGGTGAAAGAAAAAATATGCAATTATAAAACAAGCATCCTTCTAAAATTTACTTAATTTAAGCTTACTGGAAAAATATGAAATTTTCAATAAATATCTGAAAATATGGAGCAAACAAAACCAAATTTGGATGCATTAAAGTCAAATGGTATTCAACCTTTTGTATTTAATGGTAAAAGATCTGTTTAAAAATAATAACTAGGAGAATGTAGATATGATTTTATGTAGGGATTTTGACATCATTTCACATGACATTCTTATATACAAATTAAGAAATATAGTATAGATAGAATATGCTTTATGGCCTGTAGCTCCTTTTTGTAATGCAATTCCTCAGGGAATCTATCATTACTCTGGTTGTGTATAGTGTTTCAATTATTGGTTTGACTGGTGATACAAAAGCTACATACATGAAATATGCAGCTGATGAAAAAAAGTTGTGATTGTTTGCAGGCATGCTGAAGATAAAGATCAGAATTTAAAATCTCTTAACAACTTTGTTTTTTTTTTCCCCTTGAAAAAATAGTAGAGGATAGTAAAGAGTATGAGTTGATAAAGACAAGCAAGGTTTTATACATAAGTAGAAATATTTCTCTAACCAAATACAGGATGAAAATAACAGTTGTTCAGAAATAGTCTTTGGGTTTATAGAGGATCATGAAACTTTTTACTTAATTATGTCATGATGCTACCATAAAGTCAAACTTTGCTAACATGTATAAGCATAAAATCCTGCCTGAAAGACATGTAATTACTCTCTCTGCTTTCCCGGGTGCTGATAAGGCACCAGCTGGAACTCAGTGTTCAGTTTGTGCCCTGATTGTCTAGAATGATGGGGACTGACAGGGGAGAATTAAGGGAGATCAATACGAACTTCACAAAGAGGAACAAATGAGTTTGTTTAGCCAAAAACAGGAAAGATCATAATGTTTATGATTACAGCTTTCAGACACAAATACTGTTGTGCTGAAGAAAGAGGGATCAATCTTTCCTTTGGGTCTTTGATGAATGGAACATAGTGAACCTAAATGATAGAAAATAATCAGATTATATATTAAAGCAAAATTTGAAGACAAGTGTGACAGATTGCCTGGGAATATGGTGCAGATCCATACTTGAAGGTTTTTAAAAGGAACCATACAGAGGATTGACCCAAATTATTTTCAAACAATTCTTTCCCTCTAGACCTATTTTCAGGATATTCTGTGAAGGCTGTGAAAAATCGTCAACTGAGAGAAACACTGGAATACCAAGCAGAAAGAATGAGCTGCTCATGATAACTGTAAGAAAGAAATGGGGCTTAAAATCATTCACAAACTCTCCGATTTAGGGACTAATAGGCAAACCTTCAGTTACAACCTAGAAGCTCGCTATATGGAAATTAAAAGATTTAAAAAAACATTGTATATTTGGTAATCTTACAAGGGTCTTCCATCATCAGTTTTTACTTTGAAGAAAAATGCTGTGTTTTGATATATACTAAAAGGTATTCTGAGTACTATAAAGGCCATTATGAAAGGCCCTTGAGATAAGTTGGTCTTCTATGGAACTGTATGTGGTATCTCTTGATCATCTTTAATATAAGAAGTATTTAATTTTCACTTTGACACACGCATAGAGCAAGTACAAAGACAGACAAATAAGCCTTTATTGGTACATGGTCCAAAAGTAGCTATTCTGTGCAGTATTTGCCAGACTAAGATCAGAGACCTATAAGAAGTAGATTGAGGATCGTGGAATGATTTGAATTAGAAAGGACCTTAAAGATCATGTAGTTCCAATCACTTTGCAATGGCAAGGGACACCTTCCATAGACCAGGCTGCTCAAATGAAACAAAGAAAGTGTTAAAATTTTACATAATATTCAAGAAAAAAAAAGATATTAGATCATCAAGAAACTTAAGTCAGAATTTTATAAAGAAGTTTTTATTAGATAGATTTACAAAAACAATAAAAAAACTCTACTGCCAATCAGAGAGGTAAAACTCCCATCAATATAATTTGATCTGCTTCTGACAGTGGTTGAGACTATTAATTTTACTGAAATTATAATATGTTTTTCAGCTATACATAGTCATGCGCAATTCATAGTTCCTGCCTACTCAAGGATCTGAGTCCATAAAAATGCAAATAAGTAGACCTTCTCTACAATAAAGGAAATGCAAAATCATTTTATTATACCTACATAGGCACACACAATTTACTGTTTTAACTTACCATGACTATTCACGGGTCTCATTTGATTCCTATAGCTTTGATGACAACCTTGTTAATCAAGCAATAATGTTAACCAAGCAGTCTTAATCTTTTCCAGGTCTCCCTCTCTTTGCTTGTTGGTTGCCTGCTAACACTGTTTAGATGTCTTCTCACTCATTTATTACATACAAATTTCATCAGTTTGCTCCCTAATTCATCCCTCACTCACTAGCATACTTAAATTATTTTTGATGCCACTGACTTAAAATAATTGCTTTTTGCTAAAAACCTCAATGGAAATAGCAATGCAGATTATTTAGAGAAAAGAGGTGAATTACCGACCTTCAGTGTGGCACCAGTGGCAGGCAAATTCCTATTTCTATTCCATGTTTCACTGATTGGAAGTATTACAAGACACCTTTTTTGTCAGTTATCTAAGCGGCATACCCATACCCTGATGTCTAACTTAACCAATAGACAGGAAACTCGTGATCTTTTTCTATACTACTACTACTACTATTATTATTATTATTATTATTATTATTATTATTACTATTATTTTCACTTCAACATAGACTCAGGGGAAAGTTTCAACTGTTCTTCTAAATCAATTCAAGTCATCTTTCAGTCAAAATAGGGTGATTAGATTTGTATTTTTTTAAAAATAAGAATAATACATAGCCAGTCTTCATTATTTCTGGGAATTTCTTCTAGTGCTTTGAAAAAGTATCTGGAAGTAGAGCTCTACGTTATAAATGTGCTTCATCTGAACTAAAATGAAAATAGTATTTTAAAATTTCACACTGTATCTCATAAGTCACTCAGAGAAAATATTTTTGTACTTTCACACCCTCATTATGAATAATGTAAAGAGCCAATTAATAGAAAATGTTCTGAATTATGAATTAGGACCAAATTAAAAATGCAAAATTACTGAAAAACAATGACTGGTTGTTTTAAATTCTCCTTCCAGACAGGTAACCATTCTTAACTACATCTGCTATCCACAGTTGACTTATATCTTTATCTATTCCTATGGCTAATGAGGAACAAATTACTTATTACTCATGAATGACACTAACTACCCACTCTTGCACTGAAGAAGAATATTACAATTTACATGTAAATGAGATTTGAAATGTTAATGAACAGAGACAGTATTCTAATTATCCATAAAACTACTAATTACTTCAGAATCATACTCTATGTTTGCCCAGCAGCATAAATGAAGAACAGCTCTGGATTTGTTAAATAATTCCAAATAACGGGGGGTCAAGAATGGGCAAACAATGCCAATATGTATTTAATATCATTTAATAGTAGGAAGATGGTTGTATGTGGTACACATACAAAAATATCTTAAGAAATCCTCTCAAAAACTTTTGATTTTTTCTTTAAGAATGTGTAGAACTTTACGTTTAAGATGTGTTTCTTCCATATTGATCTGAGTCACTTGGGCCCAGATGGACATGGAATCTTGGCCTCTATCTCCACGTGCAATGCTTAATTTCCCTTTGCCTGTTTTTGTCTATTGTTATTATTGGTTTTTTGTTGTTATTGGGTTTTTTGTTCGTTTTATTGGTTTTTGTGGTTTTTTTGGTTTTTTTTTTTTTTTTCCCCCATAACTGTCACTTAAACATTAGAGAGCATGATGGCAAAGAAATTCACAGGAATATTTTGTGTGCACAACATAAATGTGGGGGTTTTTGTCTTCTTAAAAGGTCAAATTAACTTTATTTTATTTTTTTTTTTTTTCCAGTCATACTGATTTTACTGCATTCCTACCTCTATGTCAGGAGAAAACAAGAACCATTATTAATTATTTCTGATAGAAGAAAACATTTTCTTTACTTGGCAAAACCAGGAAAGGAAGCTGGTTCAGAAATATCATCCATCTTGAAAAAATTGTCCCCTGAGTTTTTAGACTTTTACTCTCTCCAACTCTTCTAGACACACACAGATTCCAGATATCATTAAACATTTGAGAAATTAACAAGAAAAATTAATTCTTTAGAAGGATATGATTGAAATAATTCATTAAACAATGTAATAGAGATGTAGCAGAATGACATCTCAAACTCTGCATGATAGCTCAAAAGGAACTAAGCACCTTAATTTTCAATAGTGTGGAAGCACAAAGTTATGACAAAGATAGCAAAGTCCAAAGAGATTTAATATTTGCATTACAGGATATTACTGAACATTAAAGTATTCATTAATATATTTTTAGAATATATTATTTGATATTTAAATAATATAAAATGTATATACATTAGTTTCAGTCACTTTCTATTCTGATACTGAAGTGATTTTCCCAACTTTGACACTTCTTTTTGGAGATGCACATATGTGTTTTCATACTGCTCTTCCACTAAGTCTGCTCAGAAATTCCAGTTCCATTTTTGTTGCACCTCTTACTCATTTGCAGTCTATTCTTTGTTTCAAACTCAACAACAATTTCTGATGCCTAGAAACACTTCTTTTTTTCACCGAAGAAGGTCTTAAGAACATTGGAATGAGTAATTGATACTGAATTATGCATAGATTTAGACTCTCTGAGTCTATTTTTTAATCATTATCACTATTACTGTCTTCTGTTTCTCTTAGTAACAAGTTAAATAAAGAAATAAGAAGACAAGAAGATCCCAAGATTAATTTTTAAGAAGGTTAAAAGTTCAGCAGTCTCCAGGTAGACTAGGTCAATATCAATTCCACTTGCAGCATCCAGCAAATGAGCTTTAAGAGAGGGTAGCAGAGCTACTCATGATTAAAAATTAGAATAACAGTTGCAGACTAACTGCTAATTACTCACAACATTTGGCTCAAATATTTTGCATTGAATAGAGACAGATGAGAGTTCTCTCATGCCAAAATAAAACGGCATACTGTCAAAATGATTTCAAACATTACAGTAGAAGTCAAGATTTTGGGGGGACTCCTTAACTGATGTTCTATTCTAAGCAGAAATTTCCCATCACCAGCAGCTCACAAAATTAGCATAAAAACTAAAATCCCTTCCTATCCTTTATATTTCTGTAGACAACATCTTTTGTGCAAAAAATGAACACTCTGTTCTAGTCTGGGTTATAATATGAATTAGAAAACTACATATGCCAGGGCAGGTAAAGGGCCAGCTCTCTTGTATCATAGTCTGGAAAGTAATAATTTTTTTGAATTTTTTTTTTTTTTTGCTAGTCTGAGTGAAAAGCTTCTGTAAAAATTCAGAAACCTTGCAAACACCAGTGATTTGGGATTGAAAAGTAAATATACATTAATCAGGAATAGCTTGAAAAAGATTCCACAAACTGAGCTTTTAAAACACCTGAACTCAACAAGCTAGGCATTTATGTTCATATTGGGTTAATAAACAATTATTGAACAACTGAATGAAAAAAGGTGGAATACTTTCCATTTAATATTTTAGTATACATTTTTAAAGTAAAAGGCACAGGAAACAGCCTAGCCAAAGGCCAACTCTTGTTTTCAAAGCAAATCTAATGCAAAATATTCTGTGAAAGGAGCACTTGTTGCTGAAGTTTAGACACAAACCTTGTTGCAGCAGCTGCTCCTAAGTATACACACACAACCTATTTGCATGTTATAAAAAGAATAAAACACATTGCTTCTCTTATTGCATGTGGCTTTCTTATATTTTTTTTTTAATTTCTCTGTTAGGCCTTCTTTGTACCTCCACTTTACTTCATCTCTCTTTAATTTTTATGTTTTAGTCAGGACAATTTTAGTCTTAGAGAGAAAAAAATAGGAACTAAGATGTATTTGTCTGGCTTCTTTATTTTGTCTCTGAAAATTCCCTTCTAGTGAAATACCATATTCTGCTTGAACTATATTCTGGTTTAAAGTATCTCCATATCTGTTTTTCCATGCATAATTCATAACCATTTCGTTATTATTTTTGTTATTGTAATCTTTCCCAAGTTGTCTCCTCTTCCTGAACTCTGAATTGTGTAAACAGATGGCACTAGGCACAAAACAGATTATTTTTTCTTCAACTCTCAAAGACCATGAAGTGTATTTGGAAAAATTTGATATATATCTTGAGTTCAGGGTTTTATTTAGAGTAGGTTCTTTTTTGTCCAATATGTATGTGACCTGTACACCAGTTCTATGCAAAAAATTGAAATGACAGGAACAGGAGGTTTGTAGTTTATGTTTGCATCAAATTACACTGTACATACAATCACAGCAATCACTAACTTTTCATATTGTAGCTCACATTTTTAAATGATGCCTCAGTGTCTAGGAATCACCTCTCCATCCAAAACCACTTTTCAGGAATTTTGGAAAATTAACCCAACTTTTTAACTTCTTTCTTTATGAATGCTTACAATTAAATTTATGAATTTTTTAAGGAGATATAAAAGTATCACTCTGTGCTCTAGACTGTCCATATAAAACTGAATCTGTTCAGCTAAAACAAGACACTAAAAACTCTCTCCAACCAACAAGATGAAATGAAACTTTTAAGTCTCTCTCAGTGCTAAGAAAAAATTCTACAAGTTTCAAAATGGCAATGTTTCACATGAATTACCTGTTGACAGAAAGTAAATTCACAGTATAGTCATTCAGTCATTCATCCTTGTCATCTCACTACAGGTCAACAATAGCCCCATTTTTTGTGGCTTTCCCATGACTACTTGAAAAATTGACTATAAGAGTTTTCATTTCATATGAAAGAAGATTTCTAAGTTAATCTCATCCAAATATTACCCAGAATAAAATTTAGAATTTAGGCAGAACTTCCATATACAAAAGAACAATCCTCAAGAAATATTGATGCCAGTTTCTGTTTTCATGGTGAATTTTAAATGAATGTATTTTTCCTCTAATACATATGTCACTCAGTGAAGAAAATGCAGACATTTTATCTACAACAGCTATGGGCTTTACAAAGTATAATTTTTTTAATGGTGTGTGCAGCTCCACGGGGGAAAGAAGCACTAAATAAACTGCTTTTTGTACCTACTGTTACTTTTAAGACCTCTTTAAATTGTGTTTGATGACTAATATAAGTCAGCATATCCAATGCTTTTCTGACCTTAGTTCTGTAGAAAGTGTGAGAAGAACATATGCTTGTTTTCAGCAAATGCCTTCTCTTATCCAAATGCTACATACCTGATAATAATCCCAAAACATAGGTTAGAGTGGTACCATTTGCACTAAAGCACTTCCCCCTTTCTAGCTGCCTGCCAGAGCTGATTATATTTCAAAAGCCTTGCATAAAATATAATCACTTATCTCAAAGGTTCAAGAGACTCTATTGATAAAAATCTGATCATTTAAGATGAACAGGGTCTGGCTGGTATGGAGTTAAATTTCTATATACCTGTCCATATGGTGCCATGCTTTGGACCTGTGACTACACCACCCTCAATAATACACCAGTGCTTCAGACACTGTTGAGAAGTGCTTGCACATTGTAAAGGCTTTTTTCTGTTTCACACTCTGTTCACTCAGAGAGGAGGCTGAGGCTGAGCTGAGCTTGAGAGGGGACACAGCCAGAACAACTTACACAGACTGATCCATGTCATATTCCTTGCCATGTCATGCTCAGCAATAAAATATCAAGAAAAAGAGGAATGAGAGATGGTGGCTATGATTTTTGTGTCCTCACACTATCTTTATGAATGCCAAGGCCCTGCCTTCCAGGTGGTGGCTGGGCATTTGCTCGCTGATGGAAAGTATTGAGTGAATTCCTGCTTTGCTTTGCTTTGCTTTGCTTTGCGTGTACAGATTTTACTTTATCTATAAATTATCTTTTCCTTGATTCATAAGCCTTCTTGCGATTCTTCTCCTTTCTGCCTATCCCACAAGAGAGGGGAAGGAGTGAAAAGCCACAAGGATTTAGATGCTGGTCATAGTAAACATATTACAAGGCAAATAAAATAAACTTTAAAGTGTATTTAAACAAAATTCACTTCACAAACTTACAAAATTGTGTATTATCTTGTCCAAATATACCTCCATAGATACGTACATTAATTCCAGAAGATTTTGTGGACAGACATTGCTCTAACTTAGAGGAGCCAGTGGGCTTTCCACAAGATGCTTTTGGGCCCCATAAGGAGCCAGGAGCAGTCTGGAAGCACTGTAGGTAACCTACAGAGATATTCTCTCACATGCTCCATAAACTTGTCTTTATCCAAGTTCCACCATCGTGCCAGTCTCTAGGGACGTTAGAAGGAAATAACTGTAGACCTGACGCAGCCCTTCATGTCTCTGAGCTGCAAACTGGTTTTGTTTTTGTTTTTGTTTTTTTTGCCTGGAAGAATTCTTTTGGAAAAAGCGTGAAACAAATTCGTTGTAAATAATTCACTCAGTGTGAAAAAGCAACACAAACTATGTGACAATGGGAAGAGTAAACTGTGTCAAAGCAGAGTGCCTCAACAAACAGTGGACAGTGAACAAAAACTGGGACACAATAAATACTCATCTAATCTGAAAATTTTTCACTTGACCATGTTTCTCAGTCTGAGATTTGCATCCTGTAAACATTTGAATACTAGACTGACATGAATGAGCAGATAGATCAGTGAGTTTTAAACTTAAACACCCAAGGAGTTATCCAAAGTTAGTTTGGAGTTATATATTCACTTAGAAATTACAGCAAGTTTCATACTGGCCTGTTAAATCAGTCACGGACTCAGACTCAGGCAACCAGAACAAAATAGATAAAATCTGTAGCTAAAAAAGCACTTAATGACTTTCAAATACCCAAACCAAATTTCCGCAGCTATATACAAAGAAAGCACACAGAGATAGATGTGCATCCATGCAAGAAATGTAGAACTCTTGATCATGTACAAAGGCTGCATTTGTTGAATAGCTACATCAAATATCTGCACTATTGATAATTATCCATTGTCAGAGGCTGATGCAGTACGGTACACTCCCCTTCGTACTACAGAACTTAATATCACAAATTTAATTTATCAGATTTTAGGGCCACATCTCTAAGGTATTAATTAACTGAGTACCAACAGCTTGTACAGTTATATAATCCTTCAGAAATACACAATTCTTTCTCCCAAAACTTGGACGCTTTTCAAAAATGGTTGAATAAACAATCACTCAGCTGTCACTTAAATTGCATGAGTACTATCCTTCTATTCAATACTGTATGTAAAACCTGTACTATATACATAAAAGCACTAAAATAAATTTAAAATTCATTGAATCTTGTGAGCATCTGGCTATTCCTTACCTTGCATGCCTTCGGATGTACCAGAGCTGCTTCTTATTTTATGAAATGTGTCAACTTAAATCGCATAATTTTGTCTTTTATATAGGATTTCAATGCAAGCATTTTACTGTATCTCATTATCTTTTACTTTTTTCACTTCACCACATCAAATGCTTTTTAGTTTTCCTGACATCATAAAATATCATCCACAGGAATGTAAGTATTTGTTATTGAGCTGTAAATGGTGACAGGAACTTGAATCATAACTGTAACCATGAGTGACCAGGTGCAGAATTTAACAGAGTGATTCTAGGGTTGTGATCCAGCAGACTCCAGGAGCTGGGACTTGTTTCTGCCCAGCTGCCAGACCAACCCATGTGGCTGATGCTTTCCATGTTATGTGGTTCTACCAGGAGAAAGGCTGTGTGTGGATCATGGCCAGACACTTTGTAGTGTAGACAGCTACACAGGGCGCTGCCTTTCCATATAACACCTTCAGAATCTGCATGAAACCTAACAGGTCTTTGTCATTCCCCCCGGGTATCAAGGCTGACACTCGCTAAAGAAAACTCACATTACTTCAGACTGTGCCATAGCCAAGCTGTTGACATTTCTCTATGTTGAACTACAACAGTTTTCTTATACAGATTCTGGACTCCAAGCAGCAAAGAATCCTGTGTGTTAGCATAGAAACAGGGACATAAAAAATCCTGATAGTTAAACCATACAAGAAAGCAGAAGAGCTTGAGGCGTCAGACACCACAGAGTAACATCAAATGTCAGATCTCCCTGAGTGGAAAACAATGAAAAAATACCTTGTGAGCTTATGTCTGGGTGAAATAATGGCAATAAAAATGCAGAACAGGCATTTTATACAAACACTGCTTTATAAGTCTTCCTGGCTTTTTTTCCCTCATATCCTTTTTCCTGATGAAGATGCTTCAAAATTCAAAATAGAAAGGGTAATCAGGACTAACTTTACTTTAGACTTATTCTTTATTTGCATTCAATGCAAGTACATAGATTATACTCCCAGACTGTGATCAAAGCTATACTGAGTCTGTACATGCCTTCTGTACAAAGAAGAAACAGACAAAACCCTAGCAAAGCAGCAGATGCTATACTTGTGCAGTATGTCAGAACATGTGGGAGAATGAGGGGAGCTCAGGACACTGGAATTGTGGCAACTGTCTCCTCAGAGGACAGACCTAAAAGCGTGTGAATCTTGATGCCACCTGCCCCTATAGTCACTGGTAGTGACTTTCAAAAAAATTTTGGTTTGGTGAAAGCACATTGACTACCATGGAAATACAGCTAAATACGATAAAGATGATAATCGGTCTCTGTATTTGAAATAGCAAAATTCAGCAGGTCTAATAATGTGGCACTGACTCTTCTGAAAAGGTCATGAGCATTTAATGTATATGCAAAACACATTGTACTACATTAGTTATCTAATTGTAAGAAAAGGTAATTTCATGCATGATAATTCACAAACTCACAGAAAGAGTGCATAATATATATCCATGTACTTTTGCTATGCCTTCCAACATTTACATTTAAATATTTTTAATTATTTTGTATAATTAAAAATATTTACCGTGTCTTATTGAGACAGAATGGGTAACTTGAATATACAGGCAGTCATAAGTCAACAGTGAACACGAGTGACATGGAACAGCCTTTAGCCTTCTGACTTACTCTTCAGCTGAACAGACACAGCATTATTTTGTTATGATTACCAATTCAGAACATATTCATAACTAGCAGATGTTTTCCTCTTGGTTGCTTGGAAATTAGGGATGTTGCTGCAGCTGAATTTTGCACCTGGACAACAAATGACCAAAACAATTCTGTAAAACCTTTGACTTACAAAAATCGTCCCTTAGTGCAAACGATTATTTTGAAACTAACACTAGATCTATGTGTCAAAGATAATTAATTAATCACAAATCACTGGTGAATTTAATCATATAGCATTTAATTTCCAACCACTATGTACGTATATAAAGAACAAAGAAGAAAACAGGATGACATTCTCCACTGCGCTGCTAATTTTAAAAACTTCAATCATATGTTCAGTTCTTGGTACACTGTCATTTCTTTCTCTTCAACCATTATGAAAAAATAGTATGCAACTGGCTAGCCAAAGGTTATTTCGTGTTACATATCTTCAAAGATAGCAAGCAAGCCAAACATCTCTTGATTTATAGTGCCATGTTTTAACCACAACATGGTGATTGTGAAAATGCAACAGAAAATGCAACTTGGGAGCCACATTCTTTAGAAAGTGAAACAAACAAAGTTGAGGTGAACTATTTGCAAAAATAATTTTAAAAGCATCAACTTGTTATACTAACCAGCATCCATAATCATGTAGAAAGTGCAAGCAAGGATTTGTATCTGCCCACTCTGACAGCAGACTTGTACAAGCCAAGTCATTCTACTTGATAATAAAGAGAGAACAAAAGTCACTACACAACAATCACAGATTTCGGTGCTGCATTAAAATACCTGGCTGCCAGACAGTAGGACCTTCAAACAGTGCTCTGAGCTATATTTCTGCTATATTAATGAAACTCTTCAAGGTCTCAGAACAAAATTCTTCCTCTTTACTCTCTCTCTCTCTATTCTAAGACCTAAAAAAGCAGTCTCTCTTTTTTTTTTTTTTTTATTTTTTTTTTTATTTAAAGGGTTGATGATAAGAGAATTACTCCCTAGTATTTTGAAAACAAAAGGTCAGGATGTATAATTTAAGATCTAATAAGATTTGATGGTATTGAGACCTTTGGAAAGTCGTTTAATGCATGCATACTTAAGGTATATTCAACATATATATTTCAAATATAAGTTAGTTCCTTTTTATCAAATAAAAAAATACAATGATGAAGTAAGAGCTTGAAAGAACATGAGTTTTTTCTTTATAAAACAGCACAAAGCACAATTAAAGAAAAGGTGACAACTCAACAGTCAGTACTGAGGAAATTAAACATAGCCTGCCACATACCATCACTTTAAGATAATTCATTTATTATGCTAGTTTAAAAAAAAAACCCAACACATCACTAACACTCTCTGCGTCCAATCACTGCAAACTCATTTGTTATTCATTGAAACATCCATCAAGGATCAAAATAGATTCATTTTCTATTCATGATGCTCCGATATTCACTTCTGCAGGTCTTGCACCGTATTTCAGCATTTAAATGACAGGTTCTACAGTGGGAAGTAGCATTATATATTAACACTTTGAAAGCCACCTAGTAACCTAGTCCAGAAACACATACAAGTGTATGTTTTATATATTAAGTTAAACTCATGGTTTCCTGTGGCCTTTTTTGAGCACTTTAGCCTAGGATTATGAGTGGTTTCTGAAGCCCTGAATCATCTACTTTGGTATTTAACATTTACCCACACATGCCATTATTTTCTCACAGAAATTAGTAATACATATTTGTAAGATGTAAACGCCATAACAACAATCTCACACGTTACATTTAACTTTGTGGAAAAGATAGCATGTTTTGGACAAATTGGGAGAATTTTGTTAAAAGAGATATGAAATTCTGTAGAGAGCTGGAAACAGATTTTTAGAGAAATGGAATTGCAACTTGGGACCATCTTTTCAGCATAACTAATAATTAGTGTAAAATAAAAGAAGGTATGAGAAAGAAAGGACAACAAAACAAGTAATAGCACACACAAATTGCTTTTGTGTTGTCTGCCTGAGGTTTTCTACTCTGCAGCAGGACATAAAGATCATTCACTTTCTTATGTGATGCTATATAGACAGTTTTCATCTTCTCCATATAAAGAGGTTAGCAAACAGTGTTTCCAGTTTTCCAAGCCTATATATGGGCTGTCCCTGTTGAAGATGGAAGTAAACCACCACTTCAGACCTGCATCTCTGCTGTCCTCCAAAGGTCTTTGAAGACTGAACAAACTGCTGCATGAGCATCCCAGCTGTTATACGTCACATTTTGAGGCGTCTTAATTTTATCACACATTTCACTCTGAGACCAAGGGCTTAGCACAGTATTCTGGATAATAGCCCAAAGGCCAGATTGCTCAAATTATATCCCATGGGATTTAAACACCCATAAATGTGCTCCTTTCCTTACACACTGCAAGAAAAAAACAGGTGTACAAAGCCACTAATCAGAATGGCAGAATTCCTAATTCATCTGATACTACAGTAAATCCCTGCAAAAGTCATTGAATCAACACATTCCAGAAAGCCTGATATCTGTGGTATAATATTAAAAAGAAAGATATAAGCTTTTCTTTTTTTATTTTTTCTTAACAGTTGCTGTAAGAAAACACTGGTGGAAAGTTTAAAGAATAAGTACCTTGTAACAGTTTTGGACCTTTTTTAGAAGTGAATCTCTAGTAGTCCATTTGCATAAGAATTCTTATACTAAATAATAGAGAAAAGTATCACATTCATATTTAATATACCTCAAATTTGGTATATCACTGACCATTTTTTCAGTAGTTTGCCACTGAATTGCACATTTGAATCTTTCTTGTCCTTTGTATGATGCCAAGTTTTCAGTGACAATTTAACAGCTGAAGTGACAGGAACTTAAAATTTTAAAAAATATACATCTACACAGGCACTGGATTTTTAACTGAATTTGAATAAAATGAGATATTAAATCTTCACATGAAATATTTATTCATATTAGAAACAGACAAAAAAGAATACTTCATGCATAACTCAGAACAAAGCAACCATATTATGCAAAGAAGAAAGGAAAGGTTATGTCTTGACTTTCCTCACATTTTATAGTGGATTATTATTCCTAAAGCAGAAAGGACAAACAAAATAAAATAAATATTAAATCTTTGTCTTAAGGTGTTCTGACTTTTGTTTATACTTCACCATAATGTGTTTTTGAACACCTCTTATTCAAGAATAATTGTGATGCTATATAAATTTTAAAATAAATTTGAAATAAGTTTTATTTTATAAATTCAGTGAAGAACTTGGTGTAGTAGAGAAAATACTACCTACCCTTTAGAGGAATGAAAAATAATTGACCGTATTAACCTTTATTCTGAGGAATTCTTATTGACCTACCATGGTGCCAGGTTGCTCCTATGAGATACTAGTCATTTAAATTTAAATTTAAAACCAAAGAGTTAAAATACAAAACAAGAACCTTTTTGTTTTTACTGATACTTTTAGTCCTGAATTTAGGAAACAAACTTTATTATGCCAAAACACATCAGCCCACACACACACTAAGTGTGCAGTGGTTTGATGCCCAGCAGTGCTGTCCAGACACCACCACATTCTTATGAAAATGCCGGTATTCAAGATAATTCAAAGACACAGGTTGCTGCAGCAATATGGATCTACTGCTTTCAACACCCAAGATACTAATTTTAAAGCTGAATTAAGCTTGAATGTAAGATCCTAAGATGAACTTTAATATTTCACATTATTTTATATATTCTGGATATTTTCTCTGGGTTTTTAACCAGTTTTTTTTGATGGCATGCACACCACAACTGCTTTTGCAGAATTTCTCCAGCAGAAGCTCCAGCTGCAACACTCAGTACTGAAACTGCACACAGCTGCCTGACCAACCTGTTTTGCTGCTTCTCCTTGTATTCATACTGAAATTTCTTCTTGCTTTTTCCTTGCCCATCCTGTAAAAACATCTTACCATTAATGGCATTGCCAAACATAAATTTAAAGGAACAGATAGGACTTTGCATACAACTGAAAGAACTGAAAGTTGGTTTACATCACCTGTAAAAACAAATAAATTTCCTCTTTGCAGTGGATGCAATTAACTCATTGTTTTGAGCTACACAACAATCTTCAATTAGTAAAAACACTAGTAAGTTTCTGTGACCATTTACATATTTTGGCGACATTTGTCATTATGGGACATCAGGACAAATCACAGTCCACTGGGATTTTGAAGTATTTTCTTTGATTCTTGAATAGGACATTAAATAGATAGTGAAAAAGTAATATTGATTTATTAAAAAAATTACTGTATGTGTTGTTATGAGATACGGGTAAAAAAGATGTTTTTTTGAAAAAAAATATGATGAATCCATTTCTACTCAATTACACCAAAGCACAAAAAAACAAATCTTAAGACATACAAAATTATATTGCCACCATTGAATTTTTAACTAAAATAGTTATTTTTCTAGCTATCCCTTCCAACACTGCAAAATCATTTTACATCTTTACAGTTAGTATCTAACTAAAGAAATTCTACACCATATAAGAGCTAACAGAAGTAAAACTATATTCGTAGAACAGCAAGTAGCAGATGTCTTAAGATCTATTTTAGTGTAAGAACTCCAAAACAAATGGGAAATATAATGAGACAACTTGATAATAAATTCACTTCAAACTCAAGCATGCAGTAGTTGAATACAGTTGGAGCTGTATCAGCTAATGGTTTGTCCCCTTAATACCTTTTCTTTAAAAAAATAAAAAAAATGCTCTATTTAGCAGCCACATGAATGTCACCAACACTGAAACAGATGTTTGTAATGCTGACAGTGCAATGTGCAAATATCTGTTTATTTATATATATATATATACACACAGAATTTTTAAACTAAATGTTAGAGAAATTTTGCACCACTAAGCTATATTCACATAAACTCCAGAAATTTACTACTTCGAGTAAGGAGTTACAGAAGTTACAGAATATTCTGAGTTGGAAAAGACACACATGGATCGAGTCCAACTCCCAAGTGAATGGCTCATACAGGGATTAAACTCACAAACTTGGCATTATTAACACCATGTTCTGACCAGCTGAGCTAATCTCAGAGTTGAGATCAACAGAAATTAGTTTTCCTAAGAGAAAGCTGAATTATTCCAGGATGAGCAGAATAGGCAATCCTCAGACATGGCCAAGAAACACATCTAATGAACTCCTAGGTATTATTCGATCCTTCATTTTTAACTTTGCTATAAAGCTGATAAACTCAGGTAAACTCCAGGGGCCTCATGCCTAAACATGAGGCTTTAATGACCACCTCATTTAAGAAGTGGTTATGCTTATGTAAACAAAATTTATTTTGTCTGACCCTACCACCAGTGAGATGGAAGGTACCAGTAGGTAAGAGAGAGCAAGGAGTAAAAGGATGAGGCAGCTCCCTCGTCCCCTGAGGTAAGCTGGAAGCTTTAAGATACAGCACCTTTAGCTATCCAAGGCTGAACCTCAGCAGAGGCTCCTCTGCACCCAATCTAGCTGCAGCAAGACTCTTCATCAGGCCAGGATGAAATAAACCCATGGAAAATAAAGTTCTTAATTCTTAGTCTCCCCAGCTAACACTGCTGAACTCTAAAAAAAATATATGATAATGCTACAGATATGGATATTTTTCCATCTATTCCCATTCATCCTCCAGATATGAAATAAGGGAAACCACAGTTAATGAATGGCAATTTATGTGCTGGGATTCCACACCACATAATCACAAGTGACAATAATTTTCTCCAATAATACTAAGGACTCAAACACAAACCATTAGGATTAAATATAAAAGAATGTATACTCTAGAATGAAGGCTTTGCACAGGGAAGCTTTCCCTGCCATTGCGCAGGGTAAAGAAGTGTCATGGTTTGACCCGGAAGTGAGGTTTTGGGAAAGTTATGGTCAAACCAATCAGTGGCCAAATTTCAGATTGGCACCTGGTGTGGCCACTGGGGACTTGGATATGCCTCTGAGAACACACAGGGGTTAAAAGCAGAGCACTCCCAGAGAGACTTCCTCTTTGGAGTCCGGCAGGTGAGCAGATCGGACCTCTCCCCTGCCCAGCTGTGTCTGGGTGGGGGAGAGGGAGGCCATGCAGTCTGAGAAAGGGAAGCTGGAGGCGCTTGCCAGATGCAGAGGTGGAGGAGTCCTGGGATGGTTTGGGCAGCGCCCCCCCCCCCCGGGGGAGCCGCGGCCTTTCATGGGGGCACTGGCACTGTTCCAGAGTCAATCCATGACAAGAAGCTATAGCCTCCTTTAGGTCATCATATACTAAAATTACAAATTAGCATATAAGGCTGTTTGAATGACTTCTACAAACTCCTGAAGTGCAGGAGAAGGATGCAAAGTTTATGCTGGAGAACTATTAGGATATGGAAAGACCGAAAGGAAGACAGTAGTTCCTTTCTAGCAAGAGGTACTTTAGAGATAAGATACAATTCCTACTTCAACTGTTGGGCACCTCAACCTCTGCCTCTGCATCCAGTCTGTCTTTTGTTGTTGTTGTTTAAAAACTGAGGAGTGCAAGCTTTTCTATTACTTCCCTTTTTCACACATACTCTGTCTTACTCCATTTTTATATTTTGAAATCACTATGATATTTAAAATTAAAAATCTAAACACAGAACAGGAGTGCATTGCAGCTGCTGTATTAGAGTACTAGAGCAGTGAAATTTCACTTGGTTCAAGAATAGAGCAGAGAAAAAAAAAAAGAGGAAGGCGGTGGTGGTGAAATAGGGGGATAAAAAAATATTGTCTCCTTAAAGTGGTTTCTCTTTTGCAAAGCATCATTAAGTCTCCATGCCTTCATACTTTGTTCCTCCATCTACACAATAAATTACCTACAATATCACTGGAAAAATATGTATTGTGAAAGACTGATCAAAATTTTACCTCTGCATGCTGAAGAATCCTGTTATTAGGAAACTATCCTAGTGCTGCCACTAAAGTAACCCAAGAAGTTATTGATGCTCGGAACATTATAACCAATGGATCTGTGACTAAGCTGACTTGTTACTGGAATCATCTGGGAGTGGGTCTTTGCTGGAACTCCATACCTATCAGTATCAACATATCTGTGAAATTCCTATCTGTAGGGCAAAGACCTTAAAGGAAGCTTCCTGGTATACTTTCTACAATGCTTCTCGGTTTCATTCCATTCTATGATGTCTTTAGAGATTGCCAAAGGGAACAGAAAAAATAATAATACAGTAGGAAGAAAGAGCAAAAGTTACCAAAAATCAAGTACTGAGGAGCACAGTGGTATGAGCTGGAGGGAAGAAAGCCTGCCTAGTGAGAGACAAAAAGACCAACACTGATAAAGGAAAGATAGAGTCAATAAAATCACTGAGAAGAATCCTACATGTGGCTGTGGAAGCTTCATTTCTTTGTTCAGATGATTCCTTGGGGCCTACAGAAGGAAAGTGTGACAAAATACACAACCAACAGTTACCTCCATCCCTTTCAATATCCAGTCACATATAATCTCTGACCTCTGGCTTCAAACAATCTTTGGGACTGACTTCAAAGTTGTGACATTTGCTGTTGTGTCTGCATTTGACCAAGAGCATTGCATTCTCCTGGCTTGATGAAAAGCCCATGTGATCAAAACTTAGATTCAAAATACCACTGCTTTATGTCTCAAGCATTCCAGCTTCACTCTCAGTTGGATTACTTTCTCCATGCTGTACAGCATTCTTAAATCCTACTAACCAAAGTGTTGTATTGTGTTTGTTATGTTATATGCTGATTTGGTTTGTTCCTTGTACCCCTTTAAGTTGTAATGGCCCACCTTTACTGTGATTCGCTGGAGACCACATTTCCTTTCTGTATCCGCCCTACTTTAAAATCCCAGGTCGGAGCCCTGCTGGCTGGTCTCCAGCTGGTAGCTCCCCTTAGCATTAAGCCTGGACTGCACTACCTCTGGAGTCAGTCTCTTCATTTGCCTCCTGTGGGTTAGCAGCGATCTATCTCTCTTAGCCGCGGATCCTCGTCCCTCAAGGCGAAAGCCTTAGGCGCTCCCCTGACCAAGCCCGAGATCGAGAGAGTGCCCCCGTGCTGCCGGCGGTGCTGGCCGCAGCTAGCCGGGACGCACCTTAAGGTCAGCCGCCGCCGCTGCACCAAAGAGTCCTCAAGGACCCTGCAGGACAGAGATAACCCAATGCGTAGTGACTCGAAGCCTGATATGACCAATGTATGGATCAGTAACAAGAGCAGTTATTCTTACAGCAGAACACTGCCTGGCAGGGATAAGTAGCTAGCAGTACGCCATGAACAATTAGAGGGCACACATACAATTGTTAGCAATGAAGCTTCAAAGCGGGAAATATTTTAACTTTTTTCACTTTATAACTGGAAGGGTACTGTAAGCCTCCATTAATCACTGCTGCTGTATAGAGCAAGAATGTCAAAATTAGAATGTTCCGAATTGCAGTGCAAATAACTGAAGGTGGCGCTACCCTCTTTGCAGAGTTGGTGTGTGCATTTCTGAAACTGTCAATTTGTGTACATGGAAAGTTATTGCATACACTGAATTTTTATTTGCTAATGCTGCTCACATATATTTAAAACACTTAAATATTCCTATTAAAATCCCTTTCTTACTCTTGTTTAAAACTTCATAAACAGTTGTTCTTTGCTCTATTCACACTACTGAAACTAAGAGCAAGACCATCATAAGACCACTGAGTTAGAACAGATGCCTTAAGCTCGTAAGCAAAGTCCCTTGCTATGGAACATGCTGTGTGATTCCAATACCTTTCACAATGTAAGACACGTCCAAATAAAGGAAAAAGAAAAAACCAACAAATCACAGCAGCTTCCTTCCTAACAATTTTGTTTGGAGGAACATTCCAGAATTTGTTTACTCAAAAAACTAGGAATCTTCCAGTTTATGAGTTATATTTATTCAGAACAAATCAATACCCACTTGTTTGTGTCAGCATGGCTCTTTAGACAGCTAGCTCTTTTTTTCACAGTATTTACACCTGATAGGTTTGCAAATTTCACTCATGACTCTTCTTAGCCTTTGGTTTGCTAGAGTAAACAAATCAAGCCTTTTCAGTTTAGGGGGGTTTGCTGGCTCACCATTTTCTTGACAGTGTTCTGCACTTGCAGCTGCTTGAGCTCTAGTTTGTCTTTCCTCTTTGTTCCTGAACATAATGTTTCATAATTTGTTTCATCGAAATCTTAATAGCCCCAATTGTCTCTTTTCCTTTATTTTTCTTTCCTTTTTATTTTCTTTTTATGTAACATAGTTCAAATTGCATTCTGCGCTTTGTGCAAATGCATCACAATAGCAGTTTATAGCTGCACCAGCATACTAAGACTTACCCTTAGCTACTTATTTCCACATTAGGAACTCTCAATGGAAAAAGCTTAAATGACAACAGGAATAAGAGCAATGAAAGCAAAAAATTAGTGACACACAATCTAATAGCAAACATTCTCTCTGTAATATATTAGTCTGCTTTTCTGTCCTCCAACTTAATTCTGTCGGCAGATTATGCTGAAAATGTTTCCCTGTTATTAATGTAAGGGTCATTAATGAAAACATTTAAGAAAATTACTCCCAATGCTAACCTTTGAGAAACACTAATGGTTTCCCTTTTGCTTGGTATTTCTTCTTTCAGCATGAATAGTTGCATTAGCCAATACTTTATCCTCCTTTTTAATCACCTACATTGCTTTCTGTAACTTCTGATTTAAGACATAATCATGTAAAAATCCCTACTAAGGGCTACATAAAAGAGGTCTATCTTAATTTTCACCAGGGGAAAATCTCTACACTATGCTATATCACATTAACCTCCAAACCTTTTTCTCCTTCTGTTCCAAGTGTCATGATTGCAGCAGTGGCACTCGAGCTTTTTCAAAAAGAAGAACTTAACTGAAAAGCGGAAAGGATGAGATCCAAACTAGCAGTGGAAGGAAAGAGCAAGGACTGAGGATAGAAAAAGAATTAATGATAGTGTTAACTCAGCTGTTAACATTCTCCTGGAACATATGAGGTGCCTTTACTTCAACCAGCAGAAACACATGCCTTGGTATCCTTTCTCTTGTGATCAGAATATTATCAGCAGAAAATTACTGGGGCTGATAAACACCTGGGTCTCACTCCTGTAAGGGCAAAAAAAAAATCACTGTTCAATCAAGATATACTTTTGGAGCCAGCTGCTTTACCACTGTGTAGCAAGAGAAGAATCTAATGCACTCAGTCTCGGTTAGCTTTGGGAAGGAAAGGTAGGAGCATTGAAGTTAGAGGGGGCTCCAACAGGTCCTTCAGTCTGGACTTTGAGGGAAATCAGCACTGAGGATTACATCATGCAGAGTTCATGCTCCACAACTGGGAATTAACCAGGAAGAGTGTATATGTAACTTGCTGTGGACAGCCATCCTTTCATCCATTAGGGTTTCCAGGGAAGCCATACACACAGAAACAATAGTTAATCAAAGGGCAGGGAACAATGCCTTGGACTTGGAAGTCACACAACTAATCTTACAGGTGTCACTTATTTTTCTTCCAATACGTTCTTTAGCCTAGATTTGTCAGGAAATTATGAAGGTATGAATACATTGCAGGTACACCTCAGTCAGGCAAAGAACAAGTAGCACATTTAACTTCTGAAGAAGATGATCAAATTGGTTAGGCTTACTATGCCTAATCATTATGGACAGGTGCACTACACATGAACGAAAGGCCAGAGCATGAGTATAATCTTTAGTAAAAGAAGAAATGCATGTGAATTTTAATCCTGTTTCTCTTTTTAAGTTTCCAGAGGCTGAAGTGTTCACAGTACAAACCTATTCATCTTGGTTACAAACCTAACTTCTTGTAAAGAAGGAATTAAATCCAAGTAATTATACTAAAGTAATTATATTATTTTTGTTGTCTTTCATTCTAGATTCAAGAACAGTCAGGATCCTAAGAAGAAGGAGTGTCTACTGTAAAGGAAGTACACATACATATGTATATGTTTGTGTGTATATTCATTCTTGCACATACCCCTGTAATTAAACATCTATAAATTTAAGACTGTAAAGGTATTGTAACACTGACCTTTCTTGACATAAAGGTTTGATTTAAAACCTTAAAAACTGTTTAGGCATACAAGACGACAATTTACGTTCTCTATTTAAAGACTCCAAAAACCTAATCACCTATCAGAATAAGCAATCAAAGTAAACTCTATAAATTACAAAAATGCAGTAAACCCTCTATATAACCCAGTCATCAAGAAAAATGGCAATAGCTTATTTGTAGTGCAATTGGAATGCTTATTTTCTCTAGCATACATTTTGACACATTGTTATTTCTCACATTCTGTTAAACCCTGACATATTTCAACCTTCTTAAAAGATATTCTTACTTTGAAAACAGAATTTGTATTTCCTAAATAATATACAGGTTTGCTTTCAAATTTCCATTTCAAAGGCTCAATTAATTCAAGTGTAAGCTACAAAAGCTACTCATCATCCAATCTGACTATCAAAATGTAGAGGAAAAAGTAAGTTAATTTTCCTCTATTCAAATTTTAACAGAAGAAACAGAGTTTCACATCAGATGAAAGTTTCCATTCTTTACAGGTTTTTCTTGTTGTCCGCAACATACAAATGGGGAAAAAAAAAAAAAAAAAAACAACCCAAAAAAAACCTCCAAAAAAACCCCAACAACAAAAGAACTTTAATAGCTTTAACATCAAACTTAAAAAAAAAAAAAAGAAAATCAAAATTCTAGTTGCTTAACATAACTATGACTTTGATGAATGACTCAGAAAAATAATCCAGAAAATAAAGCTTCTATTTTATATAGCAAATCCTTCTGGTTCAATGATAGACAATCTTCAAAGGTAGCAGAGCTTTCCTCTGGATTCCTCTGGTAAGGTTTCCTCTGGATTATTTTAAGCTTCTTTGATTTACCTGAACCTCTGAAGGTCCAGTGGCTCATAGTCCCTTGAATATTCTTGTTTGTTACAGTTTGCTGTAGAGGGCACAAGTTATGGGTCTGCAAAATTGTCAGTCCTCCTTTGTGTACTGGCAATCAGGAGAAATGATCATCTTGTCCCTTGCCTACATTTGGCAGCTCTAACAGGAATATCAGTTGTCAGCATAATCTAATTTCCCTTTATGGAAAAAGAAAAACAAGAAACAAAGTAACAAACAACACCACAAAATAACATAAATACAAACCAAAACCAACTAAAGGTACTGCAAAAGGAACTAAGTAGTTTCAGTCTTGATATCTTCCTTTTTTGGTATAGATAGCTATTATTTTGAAAGCTATGCCAATCAAAATAAATGTTTCTCAAATAAATGAACAAAACAATTTAAAGAGAACAGTCCTTAGCAAAAAGATGAAGCATCCAAGTGTATGCTTACAACAACTGGAGTCAGCAACAGAAAGTAGCTCAAAAGGTGACAAAGTTATGAGAAGAATGTCTGGTCAGAAGGTATGCCAGGTAAAATTATATTTCTCAGATCAATGATGCAGCAAAAAGGGGAGGGAGATATGTGGACTGGAGTCTCAGTAGCATAAAAATTTGGAAGTGTCTGTTTCCTTTTCATGTTACTTGGGCCCTCACCATGCTGTGCTCTACTTCCTACTTCCCCATCAAAAACAGAAAGAGACATCCTGCACCACACCTCTATTTCTGAGTTTCAAGTAAACCGAGCAATTGGCAAAGCTGTGATTTATATGAATATGTAAGGCACAAGAGTCAATCACGTTGCCTCACATTTTAGAAGTCTTGAGTGACGTTCCATTTCTAGAAAGGAAACTGGTGAAAATTAAACTAAACCACAGAGAAAATAACTGCTGAAGTTTCATCAAGGCTTAATTTGCCTGGTTATTTTCTCTGCAACTCCATGAGTTTAAGTTATGACTCAGTCTAATTTGGCTATACAAGTGAATAAGGATACTGCTTAACACTTGATGGAAAATTCCCTGAGTCAGCTGTAAAGTTAAACAATAGAGAACATTGTACAATCACAGCAGCCAATGATCTTCTTTATATAATTTTGAGGTGTGGTCCATGTATTTATTTTTTAATTAAAAATTGGGCTAGCCAAATTCCAAGTAAATCAGAAAACTCTGGTCTTAGAATTGTTCTGATAAGTACTAGACATAGGTCTCTTACAGTCTGTAAGTGCTTAAAAGAGAGAACTAAAATATTTGAAGAAGGACTGGTCTGGCATGACTGCTGTATACAGAGAGTTCTGAAAATTGACATTTTAACTTGGGTCCAGGTGATCCTTTGGCTAATCATCAAAAGCATTATGCAGTTTAATACAAGTAGCTTTGAAGATGAAACTACACAGAAGTTTTGAGTGGAATGTGAATTGTTTTTTCTAAGAATTTAGGACTACCCAAGCCCTTATGGATGCTTCAAATCCTTACATATGCTATTGCTGTTAGTCATACTGATATCTTTCCATAAAGGGTTTGAAATGTGAACATAACTATGACGGGCTCAGATCATCCTTCTTCAAGGATAATATAAAGAACAAAAGTAGAATTAAAAGCAACTCATATTAGAGTGCATAAACAACATATTAAGTATAGAATAGAAATAAAGTTCTGTGAAGCACTGGAGAAAGCTGGATCCAAACTCAACTGTAGCTCTCTAGGATAAGATTTGAAATGCTCAAGGACAGTGGATATTTCCTCAAGTATCGTATCACTATTCACATATCAGAAAATTTGCAGTTTAGTCAGCACCCAAACCAAGTATATTATGGAGCTTCAAGGCCTGTGATGCTTTTCCTCAATGTAATTTCTGTGGGAGCTCTTGTCCCCTCAGACTAATTCAGCAGCTATGTGCTGGGAAGTGGGGGAGAGAGGGGCAGGAGGAATGCAGGGAGGGAGGGGCAGTGGGAGGGAGGGAGGGATCTTCTAGCAGACAAGTTTTCTCTTTTAATCTCCTCCCTGACCTGCATCTTTTCTTCTTTTCTTTGACGAAACAGTAAGGCTTAGAAATTATAATACTAGAATGAGAACTTTAGGACAGCTGGTAAATAACGTATTAAAACAATACTGTCATTAATTACTTTCCTGAAGATCATGTCTGCTAGATTTGAAAATAAAGGGGAAAGGTTCTCATCAGCCCAAAGCTAAGGAATCAGATTTTCTAATCAGCTACTTTCCACAGCAAGTAAAAATTGTCCAAATATGTAACATGACAGGTCTTCATCCTCTGCTACATTCACAAGACAAAACTTTTATTGAAGGATATTAAAACCCCCACATTGTATCTACGGGAGTTTCTCACAGAGCCAACAATGATAAAAAAAGACACTGTAATATCATGTTAGGTCAATAGACACAATAATTAAATATTGCTTTTAAATAAATGGATCTCAATTTTTTTTTTTTTTTAACCTGTACTGGCTATTTAAGAATCATTTAGCATTTTTCTTATATATAATATATACACAAAGAAATTTAATGGGAAAATTGTTCATCCTTTGAAGTTTATGTTAGGAAAAACAAAGTAAGAGAAACTTCACAATTTACCATCACATAATGAATTATCTCATAGATGTGCACTACCTGCTTATCATTTAACTTCTATCAATAAACACAAACACTGAATTAAAAATTTAAGATCCTGATGGAATATGCATCTTCTGTCAGAAGTTATAACTTCTTAGCAGGAACTGGCAAACCAACAATTTTTTTCACCAGCTCTGAAAATAAATTCAGCCAAGGACGGAAACTGGTGAACCATGAAATTGTGCACTTAAGTGGACTTCACACTGACAACAGAAATGCCAGATGAAATTTATATAGGCCTGCTAGTATCACATCTGCTGAGTCTTATTCTCCACAATCTTCTTATCCAAAATCCATTTCCAATGCATATAGCAGTCTAACCATTTGCTGTATTAATGCCAGTTTTCAGCATCATATTGATCAAATTCTTTTTCCCTAAAGTTTCAGCATCAGAAATTATTACCTTCATCCCAGACTTTTAAAGGAAAGTGGCAGCTAACAGTATGTATGAATGTTAGGATCAAGTTAACTATCTGTACCTTGTGAGAATTTTTGGGATTTGTTAAAAACTAACCAAGAGAAAAACCCAAACAAAATATGAAAAAAATGTGGTATGCAAAATGGGACCAGGAGAGAAGATGCATTCTATAAAAACAAAAAAAGTATGAATACATGCGTTAGATGAATACATTTGTATAATTAGAAAATACTGTTAAGAAGATAGATAAGTATGCTTGGTTTAGAAAAAGATTTTATTATTTTTCCTTTAAGAAAAATGGTGATTGATAGCATTGGATTTATTTTTTAAAATTTTTATTCTTCACTTTAGCATTCACATGGAAAGCAGGAAAGATTCACATGACTACTGGAAGAAATGCTAAAGTGGTATATAATTCATCAATCTGGAATAACACCAAGAAAATACTCAATGTTCTAAAAATAAGTGCTTCTTCAATTCATTTATACTACTGGATTTACACAAGATGTGGAATGCTATATGTTAAACTACACCAAAACCTATGACACAGTTTTGTCATACAAATTAATAATGCAGATGATGTGAGAGCACCTTAACATAAAAAAGCTGTAAAGAGATCAATTACAGAAAACAAATACATACTGAAAAATATCTTCTGTCTTCATTACTCCCATGCCAATATTTAATGTTTGTAACAATAGCCAGTTTCACTTAAATGTTATTGTCATTCTCTTCAAGAACAATCTTTCCCCATATAAATTCAGTAGTCACAAATCCAACTACCTGTTGTGTAGTTGTTGCAACTGTGACAATCTGCAAACTAAACACTGAAGAGAGCAAAGCACAGATTTATATGTTTACAAATTTGTAGCATCTCATCTGGGCAACCACTGTGACTGTCGGAGACCCAATCCAGAGACAGTAATCCACCATTTCCCTCAGTCACCTCCTACTAAATGTGCACAGAGATTCATGCTGGTGCACACCCATTTTGTCATCTGCCAAAGCAAGGTCACAAATCCAGACAATGCTGTTCCAAATATTTAACCCAGTGGACCAGATCGAGTACAAATGATCAATGAATTCTATTAATTTAAATTTGTTTATGCTGATTTATACCACCTGGAACCCAATCTATTTTGAAAATGTTTTTTCAGAGAAAAATTCTTCTTGGTGTATCTCCTCCCAACAAGTTGTCATCTATGTATATAAAGATCCAAGTAAAAATACAAACACTAGGGGGAAGAAGGAAAAAAAAAAAAAAAAAAAAAAAAAAAAAAAAAAAAAGAAAAATAAGTAAAAGAACTAAGAAGAACTCCTTAGGTTTTCAAATTAACCAAAAACAGCTTGGCTCACAATCCAGATTTAAAAGTTCCAGTCAGAGAATTTTCATCTCTTTCTCCACACTAGAAAAGCATGTAGAAAAGACATCAAAGTGTCTTGGTGCTCTTCCCACCCCAGTAAACAAAATTTCTACTTAGCTTTTCATTCTGATAAGTAGAAACCATGACAATGATCTTTTTTCACACTTGCACATGGCAAGGACAGCCCAAGCTATTGGCTGAAATACCATTACCCCCACAGAGTCTATATTTAGCCTGTACTTCTCCTGTAATCCCTTGTTGGTGACTGCAGGTAGCTATCTCATTCAGAGTATGACAGCTCTGTTCCCTGATTCAATAGCTGTTAAATCTAGTTTGTTTCCTCAGCAGATTTTGCTGTGTTGCTAGGTGAATTAAATGTGGGAAGCAATGTGAAGCCCTCTTTCTTAAAGTCCCAGGTGATTTGCAGGGAAGACAGGATAAAATCTCATATAGACTGCACAGTAATCCTTCCTGTGGACAGTATGAGTGCCCCTTACATTACTCTTGCCCCCTAAAAAAGCAGGGGAGTTACCATGGCCTCACTCCAAGGATGCTACTAAGCATCTCTGTTAGACTCAAACATGCTTTTAGGTATACAAATCTTCATAGTAAATTTCAATAAACCTATTAACCATGTGTCAACACCAGCAGAAAAGTACACAAACTGATAAATTCCCTCCTAGCACATTCTTAGCAGTGTAGACAGGAGCTCTTGCTGGCACAGCAAGAGCTAGATGGCAAAAGTTATTTTCAAGGAGGGATGTCATTACAGCTGCATTACTCTATGCAGATGATCACAATACTGATATTTTTTATGGCCTCATTCTGTAACAGAAAAAAAAAAACTGTTCAATGATATTCTGGTATAGATAAAAGTAGGAAAATATTCATTATGTATCTATATTAGGCCTGCCAGTTCTACTGTTGTTTTTTAAGAGTTTCCATTTACACATTCAGGCAAATGGGACACTGCAGGCAGCAAAGAGATACTGATGTAAATGAGGCCACTGTCCAGACAGTAAGTAGCCATTATGATTCCCATTATTACTCACTAATAGAGATAAAATCTAAAAATACAAAGACTATCTTTAATTCTTCTAACTCTTTCACATCCCCAGAACCTTCCGTAAAGGAAGTATTTCTCAAATTTCTTGGCACAGTCCAGTGAAGTCCGTTGCTGGCTGTCAGAACAGCTCTCTAATTTTATTAAGTAGGAAAATGAGCTGCCAGATTCCAAAGAGACCAATAATTTAAAACACATTTTCCTGCTAGTTAGCATGTGTTCACACCATCAAAATGTTACTAATGAAATTTTTGGGGGTACTTGGGAGAAAAAAAAGCAAAAAACCTGAAAACGGGCAAAGTACCCATGATTTCAAGTAGAAGTTAGAAATATTGATGTCTGTAAAGAATGTATTAAGGCAAATATGATCCAGAGCTTTAGTGAATCCATTCTCTCTCATTCATGGTAATGTTTTCACCCAGGAAAAAAAAGTAAGTAAAAAAACCAAGCACTCCCAATTAATATGGCATAAGTTTGCAAAGATATGTGTCTCAAATAAAGGTACTTTTTACATTTAAATTATCACTATTTTAAACAGAACTGAAGTGACAGACAAAAAAACCCCAGATATGCTAATTTATATTAAATATTCTTTTATGTTCTGATCCTATAAATGTGACTGAAACAGCTGTTCATTGCCGAGAATAACATAATCATGTCAGTGCTATCACTATTTTGCAAGACAATTAATAAAAGTTCATTATACATAACAATGTCTTACACTGCAAATGCAAGATGTGGCAGGGGTTGTGTATTCTACTGCCATCTGTTAGAGGTGGGGCAGTTATCTTCTGTTAATTGGACAGTTTTCTTTATCTCTTCCACAACCCATCCTCCCTGCTGGAGATATCTCCGGTTGATGGGCCATTGAATCTCACTGCATGATTGATAAAATTACATCATCCCAGTGTGAGATGATCTGTCCAGGGGGAGGAGCCAAGTATTCCCACCTAGATAATTTCTGGCATTTGGAACACCACCAGCAGCCTTTTCCCACTGGAGTCCCAAAGGAGCCGTTTCTTTTCCACTGGATTCCCAGAGAAAGACAGGCCCATCTACACCACCACTGGACCTTCAGAAGAAAACTACACCCTTCTACAGGATCATAGTTGTAACAGAACCACATCTGTCACTGCAGGAGGGCTGCAGCCACCATTTAATGGGACTGCTACCAACACCCTGACCCGCAGAGTGTCAGGTCATATTCTGACTCTGTCAGTGTTGTTTTGTACTACTGATTTTTTTTTTCCCTAGTAAAAATTTTTCCTAGTAAAGATCTGTTATTCCTATTCCTGTTTCTTTGCCTGAGAGCCCCTTAATTTCAAAATTATAATAATTTGGAGAGAGAGGAGTTTACATTTTCCATTTCAGGAGAGACTCCTGCCTTCCTTCCTATCTTTTCAAAGTAAGACAGTAACATTTACTTTAGGAAAATAATGCCTTCGAGGTAGGCTGGTTTCCTATAACAGTAGACATTCATTTACTTTAGGGTCAAACATGCTTGCATTCAAACTCTTACAATCATTACTGTCTAGACATCACTAACATTTTAACTGTGTCCCTTAAGAAGTTCAGTGTCCAAAGTTTCCAAAGTTCAGAATTGAAAAATTTAATTGGAGTTGTACTTCAAAAAAAATTGTATGCAATGCTAAAACTCAAAGAAAAAAAACCATAATATTTTGTGTTAAACCTGATGCCTTAATTTAAAGGATAACTGCTATACTATTTTTAAAAGGATGAACAGAAAAAGAAGAACCACTTCATTTCATAGGAGTGTTATGAAAACTAAAAAATCATTTAGTATCATATTTGCAAGAATCTACGCATGAAAGGGAATTAATAACTGGTTTTATAAGAGAAATAAATTTTATGAAGATCATCTGTTGTCATGCTTGTGCTAGAACATTCACGTTCACTAATTTAAGACTGCCCAGCATGATTGCTAAGCAAAGAAGAAACTATTTCAAAACTAGTACATTGTCAGTTATAGATTGTGTATCTATACATATATCTGTGTATATGTATATATACCTATGCAGTTATAGAAGGTTATAGAAGTTAAAAGATTATAGAAGTTACAGTTATTAAATATTTGTGTGCCTCCCTTTTAAATGTATATAAACCTGCAACATTCTACTAAAAAGAAGATTTCTAGGCATTTTCCAAAACACAGCATCCTGCTTTATACCAAATAGCAGAGAGGTCACTGTGAAATTTTTTTTCTTACAAATCTTTAACATGATTGAATTTTCAAATCTGCAAGGCTAAAGTGCAAAAACATGCTGATGTTCGGACATATTCAGAACACTGTGTGGATATATTGGGACAGTGTGGGGAGTCCTGAACAGAGTGAGTCCATAATTCAGACTGACTGCCAAATAAATTCCAAGCACCTTTAAGGTAGTTAAACTAGTAGCAAAATATAAATATTCAAATGGGAAAAGCAAGCAAACAAACAAAAAATATAAAGTAGAAGAGAGAAAGCATTTAAAGATAAAGAAAAAATATTTAAAAATCATGTTTACCATACACTTTCTAATTCTAGAGTCACTTTCCACTGTCATCTTTACTGCTTCCTATGGACGTGCAATTGATCCACACAGCCATGGGTTTAATTCCTATACATAAATTTAGAACTTAAACTGCATCTCCACTCCCACCCATGGAATTTTCCACTCCTTCTTCCTCCATTTATTTGATTTTATATTCTGCATTGTAGAAGGTCTCAGAAATCTCATTCAGATTTGTAGCTACTCAAAATTTACCCATTTTTTACTCTAATGCAGAAGTTAGTTTCAAAATGTCCCTCACTAAATTCTTAAATCTCACCACGTCTCCAGAAATCCAAGCCTCTTCTTGACATTTCAAACACCACATCCTGTACTTGATTGGAAGATTAGCAAATCAACCTCTCATTGCAGGGTAAAGAGAGGGGAAGATGGCAATTGTTTTTCTCTGAAGTGAACAGACAGTGATTAAATTTTAGTTTAAAACCTTTTGAATGTGTCTGATTGCTGCCAGTTAATCTGGTATCCTATTCCAAGGTACAGCAGGTACTGGTGCTTCAGACAAAGACATGACACACCTTCAAGATTCATCCAGCGTATGTCCTTGTTTGCATTTGGGGATCTTCTGACCGTTATGCAGGCCAGTGTCTGAGTCTCTGAGGCATATGATTTGATTTTCTTTACCATCTTCACTACAAAGAGCCCTGTGTTAACATTGTAGAATTAAAATGGAGGTTAATGTTCCACTACTGTGTGTAAGCATAAAGGCGAGGCATGAAGTGAAAGCAGAATGAGTTTATACATCATACTGAGGAAGATTATACATCCTTAATCACCTTGAACAGCACTTCACTGAAAAAACATGAAATTCAAATTTGCTACAGAGTAGAGACATAATTTCCTCTATAAGGGAACAAGAATATTCTTTGTATATCACCACAAACATTCTTTTATATAACCACAGATTAAAGCAAGTCTATTTTGGTTCTCTAAATATTGTTGGAAGGAAGTAATTTTTCTAGAAACACTAATGAAAACTTTGTGTTTTGCTGTGATGCTTTTTCCCAAACCACCATGCAGAAAGAACATAAGATCCTGTGTTCGGTAAGATCTGCAGAAAGAAATTCTAACTTTGTCAAATTGAACCTTGCTGTTGATATAACTAAATTTCTACCTTTTTCAGTCTTACTTTAATAACATTCACAGCATTCTGTTAATTCAATAACAGAAATAGGAAGGGCAATAGTATATATGTGGCATTATCTTCACTGGGACACACCAGTTACATCTCACCTTGCAGTGACAATCTTACTGAATTCTACTTACAGAACAAAATAAGATATTAGTACCTCTTATCTACCCAAAGTAATATTTGGGCCTATGTAACCTACCCACATTTCATTACTTGTTTTTGAGTTCAGAGTGTCAGGTGCGGTTAAAGAAGTACAATATTATTAAATATGCTGATGTATTTCAAGCTGTATTAGTAAAGGTAAAAAAAAATACAGCAGAAAGAAGATAGTAGAGAGTGGAAGAATTGTAATATGGGAGATAAAATTATAAAAAAGGCAAAAACCAGAAATGTTGCAGTTTGAGTTCTATGAAATTATCATGCATTCAATATATTTTTAAAACTATAAAAAAGCCAGCAAAAATTGTCAGTGACTTCTAAAGTTAAGATAGTTCAAATAAAACAAAAAAAGAAACCCATCTGGCATCAGTTCTGTGTAATGACAAGGATATACAGCAACTAAAGGGATATTTTGAAAAAGTAGCTTGTCAGATCCTCTCATTTTAAAAAGCAATTGGAGTGAAATTCTTCTACTAGTCAAAAATAATAGCACAAGAAGGAGCAGAGCTGAGATTCAAATTGTAGGATCTTACATCCAGTGAGAATTCATTATGTCCATTTTCCTGCTTGAAACTTGCAGTTCCCTACAGTTATAGCTTTTCACAGTACCTGCCAATAAAGTGTTTAAAATTGTTTTGAGATTCTGAGATTCTGAACTGTTTGTTTAGATCCTCAAGTACACTGTGAAGCTGCATGTATTTCTGTATAAACTGCACTATCCCACATTCCTAAAAAAGAAAAAAGCTATTGAATTTCCTATACAGAGGCAGCTTACATGCTGGATTTCTGTCAGTGAATGAATCAACAGGCCTGGGAGCTACAGACTGCAACATATTGGAAGGGGTCTTAAGTAGATTTTGCCACTCAGCAATACAACAGTTATTCAGTATGAGAGAGATTTTCCTGTCTTCAGTCTTGCTCTCTATTTCTGACACATACTGATACATTTTTCTGATTCTTATCACATCCTTTTTTTTTCCAACACTATTACAAGAGCAGAGTTCAACATGGAAATACTTTTATGAAATAAAACTACAGTGCAAACTCCAGAGCAGAAGAGAATCTAAGCACCTCTGGCTGCAAGCAGTTACAAGATATAATACATTATCCTCTTCCCAGGTAGAGAAAGAAAATCCCGCATTGTGTAAACACTCTCTGATTACATGGTAATACCATACAAACCTAATCAAGATCAAGAAAAAGATCACTGGAAGCAAAATAGATGTGGAACGTGATGAGAAACAAAAGGCTCCTGTGAGAACACTGGCAACAAAACAGGACCAAGGAAAACTCACATTTGCTGATAATAAAGGTAAGGAATCCAGTGATAAAGGAAGAACACATAAAGACATTAGTACTCATTTGCCTCTTCTGCCTCTACAGGTGAGGTCTACTCTCAGTACACCTGCTGTACTTAACAGCAGCCTCAGGGTCTGAGGCAGTGAAGTATTACCCAAAAGACTAAATCAGAGAGAAGGACCATAAATTGATCAGACTGGAAATATCAGGTCCACTGGACTGCATGGGACTCGAGGACATTACCAAACAACATTGCTTTGAGACTATTTTCATCTCAGAGGGATTATACCTTTCTAGCAATACTACTGTTGCCATTACAAATGTAGTTTGTTTTCAGAGAGGGAAGGGAAATGAATGAGTACTAAGAGAAAAACCCAAGTCCAAAGATTTTGTGTGTGGGGCCAGACACACATAAAATCTATCTCTCAAATGTTTTTTCCACTGTCTACTGGTAGCTCACTACTGCTAGACTGCATGACTGCTAGAAAACTTTGCCATGATACAACAAAAAAGCACTGCAGAAATCAGTGCTCAGCATCAACAAAGCCTAGCCTTTGCTCTGTAAAACAGCCCAAACAAAATGTTTAATCAAGACTTTCTGCTGCCAGAGCATTAAGATTTCAGCAGAAATATTGCACAGAAACCTGTGTAATAAAAAAACCAAGACAGGTGAGTACAGGATGTTAATGGAAAACTGAACCTTTCCTGAAAAGTGGAATAAATCCCACTGGGAAACAAGAATACATATTCCTTTGAACCTAAATAAGAAAATTCCAGAAATTTTGAAATTATTAGGGGCTGAGAAAATACACACATTTCCAATCATGTATGTGTTCAGCATTACTCCTCTCTTAGGTACGATCCCATGTCTGCAGTTCTGACAAAAACTGGAGTGTCTAGAGTATTGACTTGCTACTGAAACTGAATTAATTTACTTCTTTCCAGGTGAAGATTATAATATACATAATTTACTTAATACTAAGCTTTTCTTAATAATGAAACTGTGGTGCACATTTAGGTACTTCAGAGCTGTATCAATGGGGTGGGGCAGGTACAGCACTCTCAAGTGAGGAAGGATGGTGAGAAGAAGAATAAAATGCCAAAAATTAAAAATATCAAAACTATTAAATTATAAATAAACAGAAAGGTTTTTGAAATAATATGCAAATAAAGACCTACCATTTTAACGAGGACACAAAGAAGAAGAAAATACTTCTTTAGAAAAAATGTGAACTTGATACCCATCCATATATCATGCATGTCACCACAGTGCTGAATATCACACGTATGTGGTATATAATAGCCAATTATTATACAGTTCAGATTTTTGAATCCTGCCTTATCACCCTACATAAAGAGAAATTATTATATATTGGCTAGCTATTTCTACAAAATCTGGAATATTTGTCAAAAGTTGATAGATCTTTGATTGGTCTGTGTAAATTACTTGCCAACTGTGAAATAGCAAATGTATATAAAGTAGTTGTGTTAAAAAAAAAACCAAAAAAACAAAAACAAAAAAACAACAACTTTTAAGAACTACTATACAAAGTCAAGAATCTTGCATTGCTCTAAAGGTATTTCAAGGGTCATCAGTGTTTGGCACTGAGACATACTTCACATAAAGTCTTATTTCCTAAATTTAAAAGAATCCTGTCTTGTACGCCTGAGAACTAACATAAAAGAAAAAAGAAAATTTTCATATGCTGCCAGACTGTACACACAAATATTTCTGATAGAATGCATGAGACATAGCCATGTATTAACTGGCAGAGCTGTGTTTTCAATCTTGATTCCTTTTCATTCAATTCAGACAACTATGGAAGTCTTATTTTATTGTCACAAAATAGTGTATATATTTTATGTATAGGAAGCCTTTGACCTTTTTTATCCAATAATTTTCTATCTGTACCAACTTATGTCAGTTCACAACTTTATACTTTTGACAATTCCACTTTATTAACTAGGAATCTGATATAACTTCAGCTTCTTAAGTGTATGTGTGAGCCATTTGAATAAAGTTCTAAATTTAATAATTAGACAGAACAGATAATTCACAAGAACAGAAAAATAGAAATAGAGTGATTGTTTCTTACATAATTTTCAGCAAGGCTTTCAAGGCAGTGCTCCACAGCAATCTCACAGGCATGTCCTGAAAATACAGTCTGGATGGATGGACTCCATAGCATAAGCAAGGCTTGTTGGATGGGTAGCCTGTGACTCAATACTGCAGCATACACTGTTTAGTTCCTCCAGCAGTGATCTTGCCAAAGAGATGAAAGAGATGGGGCTGTTCAGCCTGGAAAAGGGAAGGCTCTGGGGAGACCTTATTGCAGCCTGCCAGTACTTCAAGGGGGCTTATAAAAAGGGGGAGAGTGACTTTTCACACGGGAGATAACAAGAGGACAAAGGAGAATGGTGTTAAAGTATAAGAGAAGAGAATTAGAATAGATGTTAGGAAGGACTTCCCTTCTGTGAGAGGGATGAGACCCTGGAACAGAGTGCCTAGGGAGGTGGCAGATGCCAGATCCCTGAAAACATTCAAATTCAGGTTCCTCAGACTCTGAGCAACCTGATCTAGTTGAAATCTACTCAGTGCAGGGGGTTGGACTAAATGACTTATCTGTTCAACTTTTGTTCCAACTTCAGTCTTATACAGATGAAGGGGATTTTTTTTGATAGCTCCTGACATAAGTTTTCTTCTATCACACATTTGTCTTAAAAAGAAATAAGTTATTTAGAAACTAAACTATATTTGTTTTGGAAAATCAGAATGATGAAACTGAAATAAAATAACTAGTTAAATGTTGCAGAGAATATTAAAAAATCACATGAATTATGAACGTGTACAAAACAAATATGAAAACCTTTAGACCAGCTGTTAACTAGCATTTCAAAGCCAAATGAAGTGAGTTCATAGAATAATGCACCAGATGGAAGAAATATGTATACCCAGGGAATAACTCTTTCTTTATCTGCAATTCTAGCTTACTTTCAGACACATACTTATCACCACTGAGGAAAACTTCTTCACTCTATGTAACACCTTGAAATAAAGTAGTATTCCTTTTGTCCTTGTCATTTTTTGCATATTTTTTCCTTCAGTGCACAAAGAAGGAAAGTAGTAGGTAAAAAAATCAAAACAAATTTGAAGTATCTAAAAACAAAATCCTATATGCTTTCTTCTTTAGCTTATATCTGCACATGATCAAATATTATATGTATTATTTAGTCATAAATTCATATAGGAGTCCTTGTAAATGAAACTAACATTCTTTGAATATAGCTTCTGTTTAACATTGATAATTTCCTACATTTGGATTATTTTGGATGTGCAGAACTATACAGAAATTACTGTAATTAGCAACTATAAAGGATATGTCAGGAAACTTCTCCAGTACATGCTTAAATACAAGATACATGTGTTGAAAATGGTGCTGTCAAACAACATATTTAGCTGAAACCCGGTAGACAAAGTTGTACCAATATGAAATGTGCTAATAGATTGATAGGAAATAAAGATGTCACAAATCAGTTCATTAATACACAACAGAAGGATATTTTAGTTTTAGTTTTCTTCAAATGCTTGGGAGATGAACAAAGAGCATTGGGTTTGTAAGGTAAGGCTTTGGTAGTGGAGGGGCCACAGGGACAGTTTCTGTGAGAAGCTGCGGGTGTCTTCCCCCATGTATGATAGAGCCAACACCAGCCAGCTCCAAGACTGGCCAAGGCTGAGCCCAGCAGAGACTGAGGCAGTGCCTCTGGAATAACAGCTTTAAGAAGGCAAAAGAAGTTATTGCTCAGGAGCAATCACAGCCAGAGAAGAGAGGATTGAGGGTATGTCAAAGGAACAACTCTGCAGGCACCAAGGTCAGTGCAGAAGGAGGGGAGGAGGTGCTCCAAGTCGTGGAGCACACATTCTCCTGCAGTCCATGGTGAATACCATGGTGAGGCAGGCTGTGCCCCTGTGACCCATGGAGCTCCATGGCGGAGATACTGATAGCCTGCAGCTTATGGAGGACCCCGTGCTGGAGCAGGGGAAGAGTGTGAGGAGTGCTCCTCATGAGAAGGAAGGAGAGGAAGATACAACATGTCATGAACTGGACAGAACCCCCAGTCCCTGTCCCCTGAGCCACTGAAGACAAGGATGTCAAGAATCAGGAATAGAGTTGGGCCCAGGAAGAAGACAAGGGTGGGAGAAAGGTGTATTAAGATTTGGGTTTATTTCTCATTATCCTGCTCTGATTTGAATGGTAATATGCAGCAATTTCTCCCAAGCAGGGTCTGTTTTCCCTGTGATGGTAATGAGTAATCTCTCCCTGCCCTTATTTTGGTCCACAGGACTTTCATTGTATTTTCTCTTCCCTGTCCACCTGAGAAGGGGAGTGTTAGAATGACTTTGATGGGCTCTTGGAGTCCAGCCATGGTTAATACTACCATATAGATAGAAATTAATTTTCTGCATGTGAAAACTATACGTGTCCTCAGATGTTGCAAATCCATCTAGATCATGATTTACAAAACCTTAGGATACTGGCTGGTTTTTTGTGCACTTGGTGCTTGAGACCAAAGTTTTTCCACATTAATTTTAGCAAATGTGGGCCTATACTAAGAAATATTACTCCTGTGCATATAATATTTTATCCTAAATCTCAAGAGCCAATCAAATTATTCATTATTTGTCTTCTTTTGCTGTGGGGCAAAAAAAAATGCTTTCAGAGATATAACTTCATAACAAAAACTACAGAAAACAGAGTGTGATATGGACATCAAACACTAATGTACTTTGTCTCAGTATTTTGTTCAACCAAGCATGAAATCCTTTGTTGTTGGTATATGTTTTAATGTTGCAGTAAGATGCAGTTAGTACCCAACGTATAGAGATTAAAAAAAGATATGTTTCTTTGTTTTGTGCTATGACTGAAATGATTTTGCATAATCACTGCAGCAAGTTGTGGAAGAGACAGAAAATTAATAAAACCTGCCGACTGCATAGAGGATAAAATCATTGCTGTGACTTTTCAGCTGTGCTGTACTAGGTTGTTTACTGCACATTACAAAAACAGAGGATGTTTAGCTCAGATGCAGGCAGAAAATAAAGGCCTTCCAAGTCCAGATGTCTTAACTGTGATGAAAAGAGAAAAAGTTGAATTTTGAAGTGTTAATATTTTATTACTAAAATATTTTTATTATAATTTTTCACTCCCTAAGGCACTTCCCTTTCCTGTTTCCTTTAAAGCAACCAGATGGTTGAAATTCATAGAACAAGAGCTATTTGCACATTTCAATCCTCAGTCTTCACAATATTCTGTAGAAAACACAACACTATTACTTAAGAAGATAATAGTAATTGCACATACAAAAATATCCTTGTGGAAAGGGAGGCAGCTGAGAACCTGACAGTTAAATTCATTTCTCCTGTCCTTGCAGAATAGAATGTAAATCCTTGCTCAAGGAATAATGAAGGAGGGTTTGCTTGCCTGAACAACCTGTAAGAGACTTCAACAGAAGCTAGTACAGCAATAACGTGAAGGTATAAGAAGAGTTTTCTAAATTACTCTAAAGTCTACAGAAGCACTGTCAGTAGGGCCAAAGTCACATACAACTATGCCATGGTTTAGTTGAGGTGTTAGGGGGTGGGTTGGACTTGATGGTCTTTAAGGTCTCTTCCAACCTAATTATTCTGTGAATTCTGTGAACTAAATTAATAACGTTAGTCAGTGTGAGACCCTCTCTGTAGTCACAGCTGCAGTGCATAGGGAGATAAAATTTATTTATACAATTTTTAAAAAACATATAGACAGGCAGCAGCTTGAATTGAATCCTCATTCATTCCTAGATTCAGAATTATCTGTGATTTGGAAACAAGCAACACTGTTAGGAATTGTCACAGCTGCATTTGTACCTGCCATGAATGAGTGTTTTGCGCTGCTCCAAGAACTGGCATCAAAGGTATTGGCAAAAGCGGGTTCACTATAAAAGTTAAAGCATGAAAAAGTTTGTTGGCAAGGTGCACACTCACTAGATTATTAAACCACACAGGGAAAAATCAGACTAAAATCTGAAATCAATAACTCTGAACCTTAATGATCTGCATAGAGGCTGGGATGGAAAGGGTTAAGGATAAAAAAGAGTAAGGGAGACCTACCCATTGAGCCACAAGGTTCAGGGTGGAACCTTTGCCAAATTTGCCCTGAACTTGACCAACAATTTAGACCAAAAGGTTTAAGCAGCACATGTACTTAACACTAAAGCGATAGCTGAATTGACACAATTTAACCAAAGATTCTGTAGAATTGACCATAGTACTACAATACCTCATTTACTGGCCTAACTTGCTTACAAATCTGATATCTTTAAGAATCTAAGAGAGTAACATTGATAGTGCATTTGCTCTGTCATATCCACATTCACAGAATAAGGGAGTATGTACAAGGTTCCACAGTCAGCATGCGACAGTGAACTTCCAAGTATAGCAAACGTGGGAGTTCCCTATCTCTGGGAGGCTTCCCACCCAGAGGGAGTTTGCTGGTCACAGCCTGTTGCAGTCCAGCAGAGCTCAAAAGGCCCCACTTAGGACCACTACTGACAGGGCCACAAGAGAGCTGGCTTTAGGCAGAGTAGTTTTCCATCCTGGCCTCAATCCAGGTCAGTAACTTTCTTTGAAAGTTCGATAACAAAAATGTTGTTCCACTTGGGTTGTTATTCAGGCAAGAAAAATGGGTTTCCAAGGCTGTTTGTTAAAAAGCAGGATCTCATTAGACAGCAGAAGTGCCTGGCAGCAGACAGTGCTTCTGCTGAGCTCAAGAGGAGCTTAGGCCAGGTGCTGTTTGTCAAGACTGAGGCCTAATGAGCATTTCTGAGATAATAGTGCAGCTCAAGAAAAAGGGGGAATACACCACCACAGTACCTTACTTCAGTCAAGAGGTAAAGTCCAACTTCCTTGCTACTCACTAGACAAGGAAAAAAGTCTTCAGAGGACCCTAAGATTTATCTTGGTCTAACAATTTTGAAAAAAACCCACAACTATTTGTGCACACTATTTTTATAACAACTATGCCAAGTTAGCCTTTGGAAGGGAGGTGGAGAAGGAAAATAATGTAGCTGTGACCACAACGTGATTTGGATGTGAGCTCGGTCCTTATAGAACAGTCCTCTATTTTAAATTAACTGCACAGTCACTCAGATAAGGGTCAAATATATCCTCAACTATACATGCTTAATGCAAGTGTTCAGGCACTGCAAAGAATAGTTGGGACTAGGCTATCTTTTCACATGAAAACCAGTGCTGACCCACTGCAATGTGCATGACTGACATCCATCCCTGGCCACGTATTCCATCACATGATGCTTATATTAATGTCACTCAACAAATGTAGGACAAGTCACTGAGGCTGTTTCCAGACTGTCTTGATGTTATGTTTTGCAGTGTAGTACGAGTTGCAATTTGCCAGACAGGGGCATTAGGCCTGCTGTAAAATGGGGACATAGTCTGAATCTCACTGTACTGCTTTATTTCCAGTCCCAGGATGCAGAATTGGTCAGTCTACATCAAGACTGCACTCCCAGTGGGAAAAGATAAGCAGAAGAAGGGGACAGTCGACATATGTAGAAATACAAATTATTCCATGCACATGCTCCTTGAAAATAGTGGGCTTTTTCCTGTTCTTTCTCTCAGGATTTAGCAGTGTCCCTACAAAAACTTTCTGGCCTCCTATGTGACACCTATTACCTCCACTCCACCTGAATTCCTCTGATGAGGAAATGACCAGGAGTAGCACTACATTTTCATCACAAGGAAGTGTGTTAATGAAAATCTAATCATAAAGGAGTACAAAAGCCTCAAGAGTGCTGTGATATTTTCTTTGGAAGCATCAGAGGATATGGGCCAAAGAAGCTGGTGTAATGCTAACTGCATCCCACTGAAATATCACCTTCTTTCTGGCAAGGTAAAAAAATAAAGAAAACCAGAACAAAACATATTATCCTCCCTGCTCAAATAATCCACATTTCACCTATTCCAAACAAAAAGGAAAAAAAAATACTAAACAACAAAGAACTTAATCCCATATAATTTTATGTATCACAAATTCGGACTGGGGGAACTCCGGAGGTCCCTAGTTCAGTTGCCCAGAGACAGCAAGGCCAACTCTGATGTCAGACTGATTGCTTAGGGTTTGATCCAGTTTGGTCTTGAAAAGACAGAGGCTGAACAGTCTCTCCCACTCCTTAGGGTGAACTGTACTTAGGGTGAAAATGCCTTTACAGACAATCAAAATTTCTTGTATCAACTTGTGTCCATTGTAGTTTTTCCTGCCATGCAAAAAGAGCCTGCAAAATGCTGTTTGCATGCCTGCAAAGAGCCTGGCATCTTATATATTTTGCATGCAGTTCATGTGAAGAAACAGTCATTGTATAAAATAAAGTGAAGCTTTTGAAATACAGGCTGAAACTTTGACATTTTCAGCTTGTGCAAAGAGAGTTAAGAAGTATCCCACCTTGCCAATCCATTAAGTTTTAAGAGACGCTCCCTGGCTTTTACAGTGTCCCTTACCCAGCAAGAATATGTGGAAAGCATCAGCTAAAGCTCCCCAGGAAAGACAAGCAGAGAAGTGCCAAATTTCTGAAGACAAATTTGCCTGGCTTAAATATTCAACTTTTCTGAAATATGCATAGTGCATATGCACTGAAATAGTGCATTTACAAGCACTTCAGCTTAGAGTCAGAACTGCTATATAGGAACCTTTGAAGCTTTTTGATAACTCACACTCTCCAGAGTATCCTTTTTGGTTTAAACACTGAGTTCCCTTCCAAGATAAATAAAATCCAGCAACAATCCTACATGCACTTGGTGCAGACATTTGTTAGAACTGCTTCACATACATCCCTTCCTCAGCATAGCCCTTTAGGCTCTTCATAAATATTAATGTACAGAATACCCAAGAAGCATGGATTTTTTTTTTTTTTTTAATGAAAAGAAAGACAGACAGAACACCTATTCCCAGCTTCACAAACAAAATCTTCAGCAGAGCAAGAAACTACACCTACATGCCTTACTTGCTTAGGCAAACTGTAGTTCAACAGGTTCTTTTCTCTCCAGACCACTCTACTATTCAGTTGGCATGATCTTTTGGAGATCTTAGATCAAATGTTGACAAAGAGACAAGATCAGGAAAGAGTGCTCAGCTGGGAGACCAGGCAAATGATTGGTTACAATGCAATATGGACTCCATGTACTCCCAAAAGAAAATTGAGACAAAAAGCAGATGTTCATCTGATCATTCCAGAATATGCAAGCCAGCTGTGGGGTGGAGTTTATTGTAGTTTGTTTGGGGTTTCTGCAAGTTTTTTGCACTTGAACAGATGGTTTGAACTTGGAAGAATAGACATCAGCAATTTAAAAATTCAATAAAAATCATTATAATAAAAAATCTTATTCTATGCTAAGTCTGATGATATAAACAAATTAATATGGACATGTTACTACAGAGGTTTGGTTTTCTAATTTTAAAAAATTCTGTGTATGGAATTTACCTTCTCTTATTGTTTAACTTTCAGAGACAAAAAGTGTAATGACCAGCCACTGTGAAAAAAAAAAAAAAGGATGATTGATAAAACAGTGATAGCTAAGTTCATTTATATTGATGTAGTGTTTTGTTTACTAATTTTTTCCACATATTCACGTGAAAGTGTGATAGCACCATGTGTGCCAGTCTTTCACCCTCATAAAAGGATTTTTATTCTGAGGGCTCTTCTTCTTAGAGTCCTACAGTTGAAATTTTCCTGCTTAGCAGATGAATTAGAGAGGGAAGATGCTTATCTTGATGTAACTCCTCAGCTGGACAGGAAAGAGAAAACATAATGAAAAGCTTGTGAATCAAGATAAAGACAGCAAGGGATCACTCATCAGTTACAGTCATGGGCAGAACATACTCAGCTTGGGGAAATCAGCTTAGTTTATCACCAATCAATTTAGAACAGGATAATAAGAAATAAAACAACAACAACAATAGCAACGACAAGAAACCCAATGAAATCCCCCATTCTTTCCATTCCTCCTTCTTCCCAGGTTTAACTTCATTGCTGATTTTCCTGCCTTATTTTGCCCCAGTGGCACAGGGAGTGGGGGCTGTGGTCATTTCAGCATATGCTCTGTCCACCACTCTTTTGTGCTCAAGGGAAGGACTCCTCACACTCTTCCCCTGCTCCATTTTGTAGATCCTCACCCATGGGGTGAATCCTCTATGAACAACTCAAATGTGAGTCCTTCCCACAGGCTGCAGAATGGGTCCCTTCCATGGGGTGCAGTCCTTCAGGAAAAGGCTGCTCCACAGTGGGTCCCCTTCAGGGTTACAAGTTCAGCACGGGCTCCCCACAGGCTCACAGCCTCCTTTAGGGGACTGCTCTGGTCCTCCATGGACTTCAGGTGGATCTATGTTGTTACCATGAAATCTCCATGGCTGCAGGGAGACAGTCTTGGTCTTCACCACAACTTCAGTGCCTGAAGCACTTCCTCCACCTCCTTATTCACTAACCTTGGTGTCTGCAGAGCTGTTTCTGTCATACATACTAATTCTTCTCTGCTGTTATTATTACAACTGTAGACTGGGGGGTTTTTTCCTACTACTGTCTCTGATGGCTTAGCTAGTGCTTCCACTGGTGTTGCTCTTCTTGGCTGATAGCTGAGTTCAACAAAATTCCTCAGTATACAGTGTAGAAATGCAACATTTTAGGTATGGGAAAGTGTTTTAAAGTTTCTGCTCTCTCCAAAAGTCCTGTGTTGCTTCATTCTAGAGAATATCATCAGTGTAATTCCAGAAAGCAGTGTGCAAAATTGCAAAACACCAGCAGCAACTTTCAAGTACATTTCAGACATGATTCAAATTGCTCTATAAGTAAATGTTAAAATAAAATAAAAACTCCAACATATACAACATCTTTCTCAAAGAACTTAACCTCCAGTAAAATAACTTTCTCTTGAACAAAAATCTCCATTAAACACCTCTTTGCTTTTAGTATCCATTAGCAGAGAAAGGGACGTTAGAAATATTCACATAATGGCAAATCTGAAGGTTTTTACTTGGGTATTTTAAGCAGTGTACTCTGACTTTCAGTCTTATAGTTTCATTTTCTCCCTTCCTTAATAGCTTTTCTATGCAAAGGAACACTTTTTTCAATGAGGGGAGGAAGTGTTGGTCTAAATATATATACACACACATTTACATGCCTTGTTATACACAGATAATTTATATTGAAACAGCTATTTCTGCCCACTGTTTGGACAATCTAGCGTAGTGGTGAGTTACAGTTATTCATACATGTATTTCGCAGATACAGAGAGAGTTTCTTGTGCCTCTATTCTCATTTTATGCCTCTTTACCAACAGTATATTTTAAACAATCATATAAGCAAAAAAATTAAGTTGCATTATTATAAGACATGTAATTTCAGAGTTTATTAAAAGAACATTTTTGAAGATTCACATCCCTGTAGGCAACAGCTGGTGAGAGAAAAGGAGCAGCTGGTGGTTTTCAACAGCTGGTGACAACAACCATTGATGAGAGATACTACATTTTTTTGATAAAAACCAGAAACATTTATGCTGCTTCTGAGCACTGAGAGAACTACACTGGCAAAAGGAGTCAAAAGTGTTTGCTTGCCTTATAGATTCAGGGCATGTCTACCACTGGGAACTGAGTAAGAGCTGACAAAAATCCAACAAAACAAAAACATACAAAAAAAACCCCAAACAACAAACAAACAACAACAAAAAAAAAAAGAAACAAAGGAACTAATTTGAGTCTGAAACCTACACTGGTTTGGGTATAATGACAGAATAGTTGTGTTAACATAGCATTTTGGGAGGTGGACTTCAGTAATAAATGGATACCTAGTTTTGTGGTATGAAGATTTGAAGTTGCCACACCTTGTACTATTACACAAAGAAATAGAAAGGGTTTCTAAATCCTTAGAAAGGGTTTTCATACATCTGCTAAGTCCTGATAAATTTGCAGGATAAGATTCCCTTACCAAAGGTCACAAAGCCTTGCAACCTCTTTTGAAGGCCGCCAGACCACGTGTTGCCATTTCCTCACCCTTATACGGAAGATCAGTAATGGGTAGTAGCCTGTGGGCTGCACCGGGCTTGAAAGTTTCCCTGTGACATCCTTAACCCTTAGAGGCAGCAAATCTTCCTACTGGTTGGACCCATTTACCCCAACTTCTTGCTTCACAACTGATATTCTCCTCCTTATTGGGGGATGAATAGAGGATCCCTTTGATCTTGAATTGTTTCTGGTCGCTGCTCCTTCTTTAGGGAGGTCCAAGCATGTCCAATCATTTTATCTCCCTCTCTGATTCTCTGATGCTTCTCAGCCTTTCTACTTCATTTCATAGCTCCACTAGACTGAGCAGCTTGTCCACCTGCTCACATCTGATGCAGCTTCCAGCACTGCTACAATCCACTGAGAGGCGTGGACATTCTCTGTAGCCTGAAGCCTGAATGGCAACATAGAGTTTTGCATGTTTTGCATGTTTTTTTGTTTGGGTGGCTGTGCTCTGTCACGGTTGCTGCATTTTTTTTATGACCTTAGACAAGACCTCAGAGTGGACATCATATTTGAGCTCTCTTAGGGAACATAAGGACCAGCAACTGAGCTGGCTGCTTTTGCTGCAGTACTTCATCCTACCTGTGCAAATGGGCTACCACTTGCACTCCCTGGAGCCATTTAAATCTCCCTTAGATGCTCCTGGCAACACCCCTTCTTTGCCCGGCTGGCTGATGAGGTGTGCCAGGTCCTGAGGGGGCCCTGGGCTGCTGCTCCAGTTAACATTCAAATAACATTAACCCAAATTCCTAACACCACAATGATTCTGGGAGAAAAAGCATGCCTCCTCAAAGTTTTCATCCCCTTTGTAGCACAGTTTTAATCCACAGAAAGCAATTTAGTCTATAATTAGCATCCTAAAACACCCATCTTGTTAGTATTGGCCCACATGCTCTGCCTTTTAAGACCTAATCTGCCAGTTAAATACTTTTTTTTTTTTTAACAAAAAAATAAATTACACTTTTAATGGTTTAAAACAAGCAGAAGAAATAAAAGCTAAATAACAGTGTGTAAAGAAGCAAGCTATTACTACTGGAATAATGTCATTCTTTTGGAACATGGAGCCAAGCCATGTTGTGTTTTGTTGAGCTGAGCCAGGCTGAGCCATGGTGGGACAGGTTGGATGTCTTGGCTCTTGCTGCATGATGGGATAAAACTCTTAAACAGAGAGCTGGGCTGTTCTGTTCTTCCTAACAGAGACAGAAAATTCACTGTTAACCACTGATTGCTACAGTGATGCTAGTGAGAGCCCAGTCTGAGGGCAAAGCGCTGCTGAGATGGAACAGGGCTCCCCTGCCCTGTGGGAGTTCCAACACAGGTACAGACAACTATGGTCTCATTGCAGCCGACATCTTCCCTTCTTCAGAGACTTCTCTACCCACGGTCCTTGTCCTCCACAGGAATATTTCAGACACAACAGTCATAATGCAATACAACTCCTAGAGCTGGAGATGACTCTCCATCAGAAACAAATTTTTACTGAATATTGTGTTTCCCATTCCCTGCCCATGCACTGAGACACTGCTGCCATTCTGATGTCTCGTGCTGCCAGACATAAATAAATTTCAGCAGTGCCCTACTTGACTTTCTGAAGGCTCTCAGGAGCCAGGAGTGTATGTTGAGTTGCTAATCACCCTCTCTAAGTCCTATCAGTAATCCTCTCTGCTGTACCCTGGCCACACAGTAGTCCAGAATCTCATCAGGAGATTTAATGGAAGGGACACTGAAGGAAAGCTGTTCCGTCAACTAAAACAAACCAAGGGCTTCAGCTTACATGGCTTGCCCAGTGTCAGGTTTCAGCGCAGGAGACTCTGGACTAGAGAGCCCTCAGAGGTGAATGGTGGGGGAGGACTCAGTGTGTAAATGGCAATACAATTTGAGAGAGAGGAAGAAAGATCAGAGTGTATTTAGAGATGCTGTGTAATATCTGTGTTACATCCTGTATTTCCCTAATCATCAGGAAAACAGTGCAAGTGCATGGTAAATGTGTCCCTATGCTGGTCAGAGGTGATCCACCTTCACACACACACACATCCATCTGGGTTGAAGCAGGATCCCAGGGGAAGCTCAGTCTCTCTTTCTGCTGCACAGATGGGGCTGCACCTCAGCAAGATGTGAGAGCACCACAATGAAGTCCAGATGGGAACTGATGAAGCAAAGAAGCTCAGAACGGCTGCAGATGGAGCAGAGGCCTCTAAAGGAGCTGAGAGAGGCTCAGGCAAGGCACCACAAGGAATGGGATGTTAAGGAGGTCTGCAAGCTTACTGTGTGCCAGTGGTGTTTGAAAATCCTTCATACTTGGATCTTAGGACTAATGAGACTTTGCAAGTGGCGGCATTCATGTATGTGCAGCCCAGGAGCACATTGTGTACAGCAGAGCCTGGAGTGCTGGGATTCTGCAGCAGAATGTCATCATCAAGGATGCTAATACACAAACTGGCAACCAGGTGTGTCCAAGAGAGCCTTGCTGGAGTGGGCAACCATGGTGTTGCTGTCACAGCCTCACTTGGTGATGCTCCAATACCCAGAGTAGCCAGGAATCCTCAGACCATGCCTTTCTTCTCCCGCTCACTACTTAGCCATCCTGGAAGAGTGAAGATTAGGGTGATGCTGCATGCTCTGCAGTTCAAAGTCTCCTGCATCCATCACGTCAGGTCTTGCTCCATGGTTCAGCAGGGGTTGATTCCCTCCACTGGTTCAATTGTAAGTCACTTATTTTGGAAATATTTTCAGATATCTTTCAGGACAGGACATAATCTTAACACTTGTTCCCCTCTAAATCATCTGCGGATAACTCATCACACCAAACACAGACAATAAAAGTGAACTACTCAAAACTCACTTACTTGGAAAGAAAAACTTTATCTTGCAGAAAACCTTAGCCATTTGAAAATTTGTCTATTCAAAATCAAACAAAAAGGAAAAAAAAACCCAATAGCATTGTTTTCTCCACATGATTCTACAAAAAATTTCCACTGCAAAATCCCAAAATTACTATATTCTTCTGCCATATTATGATAGCTTCAAAGTAGTGCCATTGTGACAACACACATTTTAATGCTTAATTGTATTAAAATATTTAAGATATTTAATAGTTATCATTGTGCAGACCACACAGATTAAATATCAATATTGTCTTTACAAAATTAAAAAAAGATATATCAGTAAATATACTTTTCTGGATGTTTCTATATACACGTAATATATGTGCAGATATGTATATACACATACATAAACAAACCTCTATATACATTCACAAAACTCCATTAAAATATGTTAATTTTAGAAACATGACATTTTCTGATGAAAAGCTGTTTCAATGATTTTTTGTTTTTAAAGAAAGCAATCTGTTTTTATAACTTTGTTATTCAGATATACATCCCTCCCACAACTGCCCCTCCAGTGTCCACTCAGCCTGCATCAATATTCACATCTCTCTCTAATCATAAGATGAGCTCCCTGAAGGCCTATAGTAGTTAGGTTCTCTTTATATGACCATTAAAATAGATAACTGGTTTTGCCATTAAGCGTCTCTCAGCCTTCTGTGCAGTTATGCAGAAGTGCTTATGGTCCAGTTCCTAACAGGGAATCCACTCTGACAGAGCCCTAGAGAAGCATTTGGGGTACTATCTTGCCAATAATGCTTAGAAGCAGAAAGTTAAGTTAACAAAGTCCTTCAGTGAAAGTTAATTTACTATAACCTTGAGTCAAAACCTTACTGAAGAAGTACATTAGAAAGAAATCTTAGCTTAAATTAATTCAACCTGAAAGCTCAATAGAGACATATTAACATTTGTAGCTAGACAAATCAAAGCAGGGAGGCTTTTGGTAAAAAGCAGCACTAATTAAAACAGAAAAAAGAACTCCAGAAATTTCTCTAACCTAGAAAATTTCCAAAACCTGTGGTGGAGCAAACAAAATGATATTTTATATCAATAAACATCAACCAGTAAAATCTCTTTTTTTAACAAAACTGTTTTCATGAAGACAATTCTCTATTATTTCTTCTTTCTTTGCCTCTGTTTCTTTCTCTACTTATTCATTTTTTCAAGCAGTTTTTCATTTCACTTACTTTTCTCTTCTTTTCTTTCTAATTTCATGTGTTTCCTCTGCTCTGCAACTCTCCTGCATGAAGCCTTTCTTACGTTAATCAACTCAGTGATAACAAACTTTCTTACTCTAAGCAGGCAGATATAGCAGATGTATCTAAGGGCTATTATAAGCAGATGTAGGACAAAAGGTAACAAGGCCCTCACACCCCTCTAATTAAAATGAAAAGTCATTTCTCTGAGAGCTTTGATGTCTAAGATGCTCATGCTTATATTCAAACCTATTAATTTAAACTAGAGGAACATGGCCGAAGGCTGGAATGCTTTCCGCTGGTGATCTGTGAACACATTCTGTCATTGTTTTTGGTAAAGCCTCAGTTCCTTTTACTTCAGGACCTCCTATTTAGCTCCAGCTCTCTCAAAATTTAAATAAACCAAATTTTGGAGTTAGACTTTTGTGATTATACTGTAAATATAATTGCAAGGGCAAATAATTTCCAGTTCTACATCAGAATATTACTGGGGTGTGTTTTTAGACATAATCAGTAAGTGTCAGCTGTGAAGAAACCATTATTATACATTATTCAGTCATGAATTGAAACAGTGATTTTACACAGATACTAAATAGTTGTTTTGGGTAGTTTCTGTTGTTGCTGCTACAAGATTACAGTATAAGCAATGATTTTGGATCTTCACAGTATTTAAAATACTGCTTTTATGAATGTTGCGTACATCTTTAGCACATATTAAAGAACCTACCATCTAACATGAAATAGACTCTACCAAAAAAAGCCTCCACCACAGAAGCAGCAAATAAATTAAGTTTGGCTTTCACTAAATTCCAAAAATGTTACTAAATATGTTATGTCCAAAGGGTATAACTTCTAGTCACCTAAAACTTAATCATTAAAACAGGACTATATAACTTCATGTGATTAAGCCTAGATATAAAGAACACCAGAGTGGGAAAAGAAAGCAAAAATGAAAAATAAAAAAAAAAAATTGATGCTCAAATGCCTTATCAAATTGATGTTTATATAGATTTTTCTGAAGAAGTTCAGGACAACAAAACCCATGGTTACAGTTATTATCATCCCTGGCTAATAAAATGACATTTTAAGTAGTAACAACCTTTTGAAGTCTATCTTGAATATAGAAACAATTTTTTTTTGTCTTTAAAATCTGAAGTCCATTTTGCACACCTAGATCTTTTGGGTTACATTCTAAAATGCTAGTTCTCATTAATTTAAAACTTATCTGCTTAATCCACCTCCTAAAGAGTCCTATCTTAACTTCCAGAGGCAACACTGCTTCAACATAGCTCGGATGTATTCAGCAAAGACCAGAAAATAGCATCAGCTAGTCCAGAACCCAAGGCTCAAAATTACATAATTTTATCACATGAAAACAGAAAAATCTCACTTGGTTGTAAGGGCAGAAAGTTGCAAGAGAAAGATAGCTTCTCAAAATCTGAGCCAAACATCGTTTGCTAACTAGAATTAACTCACTTCCGAAAGCATATCCCATCTTATATTATGAAACATTACCCTCAGGACACATGAACATAAAAAAGGGAAGGCAACCTCAAGAGCCCAGTTTGAAAGGTGTCTACAAGCATGTCTTGAAATCAGAGAAACTGTAAAGAATAACTGAGGCAAAGCCCTGCAGGTGTTTGGAACAGCTATTTCCTTAGGAGACTTCTGTCTTCCCTCTACTAGGCACTCTCATAACAACAATCATACACATTTTACCGACAGAGAAGATTTGTTTTCTACTTATGTAATTTGGGTTAAAAAAGTCATCTTTGTTAAGAGGCTATCTTAGAAAATAAGTTTAAGATGGGAATGGCTACATTATTTAAATTGTTGCATTATCAGTACTGCAGTTTGTATAGGTACTACTAAACTAAATACATACTTGCAATTCAAGTACCATTTGCCGTGGTGTAGCTGCAGCAAAAAGGGAGGTTTATTCACATGTTTAAAAAAAGAATAAAACTTAAATATGTGAAAAGGATTTTTGTCCAGCTGAATGGCCTTTCCAAGAAGTGAGAGCCACCCAGCAATACAGTCTGGAGTGGTTAACTGATGGATAAGAGCACCTTATTCAAAGTTCCTGGAACAGCTTCAAAACTGCTTTTCACTGTTCTGAATTCAACAGGTCTGAAATTTAACTTTTACTGTCACTGGTTCTGTAAAGCAAGCTTTGTTTGGAAAAGTTGCAGACACAATTACTAAATCTGGTAAGGCAAGCAATGATTTTCTTTTATAACATGTAATAAAAAATAATTTTTTTTTCAATAACTGGTATCAAAGAAACAGAAGGTTTCTCTGAAAAAGAGTAGATACTTAGGAAGACTGAAACATCAGATCATATGTATTAAAAAAAAATAAAAATTGTAATGAGCTACTTTTTATGGATGTTAAAAAAAAAAAAATCACAGAATTGAGTGGGTGCCAGGAGCTGTTAGAGCATGGTGGTAATAACACCTAAATTGTGTTAATCAATCCCTGTATGGGCCTTATACTTAAGATTTGAACTTGATGACCCTTGTGGATCTCTTAAAACTCCGAATATTCTGCAAATCTGTGATTCCTCCACCCCAGGTACTGCCCTTCAATAGGACACAACTCAGGCCAGGAAGCCTGGTCCTGTTCCATTGGAGTGGCTGCTCTGGTCCTCTTTCCAGCCAGCAGCAGGATTGTACACCCATTCCAAAATGGCATGGTTAAACACAGTCAAAATACTGACACAGACAGCTACGGAGACAATGTCTTTACTGACACCTTCTACCCACAACAAAAACACCACTAAGCTTTATTCCCTCTTCGATTGATTTGTGTTGCAGTCCATTTACAAAAAAATACATGCTCTCACTCTGTGTTTTCACAAACGTATCTTAGTTTATAATATCTCTGTGCTGGTTTTGGCCAGGATAGAGTTGTTTGGGTTTTTTTTTTTTTTTTTTTTTTTTTTTTTTTTTTTTTTTTTTTTTTTTTTTTTTTTTTTTTTTTTTTTTTTTTTTTTTTTTTTTTTTTTTGGTTTTGTTTTGTTTTTTTCATTATATCTTGTATATTGCTATGTTTTGAGTTTACTATTAAATCATTGTTGACAATATAGGGAAGTTTTAATTCTTGCTGAGCAGGGCTTGTCAGTGCAAAGGCCTTTTCTGTTCTTCACATCTACCAGCTAGCGGTTGCACAAGATATTGGGAGGGGGCATATCTGGGACAGCTGACCCTGACTGACCAAATGGCCATTCCGTGCCCTATGGCATCAAGGTCAGCAATAAAAGCTGCAGGGAAGGAGAAGAGGAGACAACATTCAGAGTTATGGCATTTGTCTTCCCATGACTTCATTCTGATGAAGCCCTGCTACCCTAGAGATGGCTGAATATCTGCTGCCAATGAGAAGCAGTTTTATAATGAAAACAAAAGAAGGAATTCATTCACTATTTCTATCTCAGACCATGAGTTTTCTCAATTTTATACTTTCAATTCTCTTTTCTGTCCTGCTGCAGTGGTGCGAGCAAGCAGCTGTGTGGTGCTTAGCTGCTTACCAAGGTTAAACCAACACAGTCACAAATATCAGCACCAACTTCACAACCCCCTAAAACACAGTTTAGAGATTCTGGATGCCTTATGCAACCACTGCTTCAGACCTTGAGTCTTCCCATATGCAGGTCTCCTTCTACTTGCTAGTGAGCTCAATTTGACATCTGCTAGCACATTACATGTACTCACACAGAGAATTGCAAAGCCCTAGGGAAACATCAACCAGCTGCTGTCGGTAGACCTACAGGCCTCGCCACCCACAGCCATTTCTCCAGTGATAGACCTTTCAACCATTTATCCCCTCCAGCTGCTGACATTTAGATCTTTAAGCACATGCACAGAATACCTTATATGAAAAATAGTTAAGCCCAGGATTATTAAGAAGAAAGGATACACTGAAGTGGACATGTACTGGGTGCTTTGTCAGCAAAAGAGTGCTGCAGCAGCTGTTTATTTGCAACTGGCCCCTTTTATCAAACTTTTCTCCTTTTTCTCATGTTTGTGCAATTATCACCACCCCGCACTATACCCTTAGCCTTCCATTTCTCCACCCTGGTCTCCTCCAAAACAACAACCTGCCCCCATCTGCTTTACTCCCGGTCAATCTCAGTTTGGCTTCACCCATATTCAAATCCTGTATTTCTGACACTCTTACTAGGTCATCTTGTCTTTCATGACAATACTGCTAAAGTTATCTACTACTGTTCTTGCAAGATAGCACTCCCACAAGTTCCCATAATACTCTTCTCCATCTCCTTAAAAGGGTCAGACATTCCCTACACGACTGATTTGTCATAGCAGTACCTGAGCCTTCCTTGCGCTGTGTTATGGAACCTGTGTTACATCCCATAGTTTTGCATTCTCCGTTCATTCACCTAACTCTCATGGCCAGGGCCTAGTACCTTCCCTGCCTGTCCCAGCAGTAGAACACACACAGATACAGACACACAGACACAGACACACAGACGCAGACATGCAGACACACAGACTTACAGACACAGACACACACACAGGTGCCTTCAACTCTCTGAGCTGCTCTCAATCCGCCTCTAAAGGAAGAGCTTTGAACACAGCTACTCCATGAGTTAGCAAGCTTTCCTTCATTCCTGTAAGATCATTCACCACTACTGAGGGTCTAGGACTCTCCCAGAAACAGCTGCTCCTACTCTTGATGGATGTAAATTACAGCAGATTGCTGCAGTGACTGCTGTGAGGTTGGAAAATCTTCACTAGTTGAGCCCTGGAAGATTAAAAATGAAACACCATGTTTCCTGCAGAGGAACAGTTGCTAAGTAGGGTACTACTTTTCTGGTCTAGGGAGTTCTCCTAGAAGTTGCTGCTCTGTTACAGAATTAACATTCTGATCCCAGCATCAAGTCACAGAGGAAAAGCTTCATCCTTTTGGTTAGGTCATGCTCCAGTATGCTAACAACAGGCTGAAGCCTTGAGACAATTAATACATATCAAGATCCTTTTGTAGTGCTAAAACAGCATATGGAGACCTTAATGAAAGTAAAAGTTGCATTACTTTTTGATTAATATTGCTGCCAAAAGCTCAAGACTCTGTTTTGGCACAGAAAGAAAGCATCAGTGCATTTGTTTCCTGAAATTAAATTAAGTTTATTAGATAGGAAAAAGAACAACTAAATGTGACTTAATAGGAAAAGCAGAATGAAACTCAAGATCCAAAAAGGCAGCAATATCTAATTGCAAGGATTTGGGAAAAAAGCTACTGTTTCTGAGTATGGTCTATATTAGGATCTATAAAATATGAGATCTGTTGTCTTCTCCAAGAGTAAGTGTCTGTTAATAGATTAATAACTTTTGTCTCCATTAAAGCTCTGTGAGGTCACCCTATGCAGTATATTGAATTTATTAGCCTGGGCTAGAGTTCAGCTACATCAAGTGCAAGACGGACAAATGTCGGCATATCTATTGACTATGCCCCTGGAATCTTAACATTAAAGTGAAATCCGCAAGAGGAACTCAATTTCAGTCCATCCAAATGAAATCATAACTTACCTGCTTAAACTGCAGGAACTCTGGAGGAACTAATCTGCCACCAAGCAACATAAATTGAAGCAGATAATGCCTAGTTGCAAATAGGTCCATTATCCTAATATCTGCTGAGAATGTTTGCAATTGTTAACCCATTCCCAGATGGATAGTGGTCTACAAGGCAGAATGAATGATTTATGAATGATCCCAAGTATTTAAGGACTTACAGGACCAATGGATGTTTTTGAAGGTTTTAGCAAAAGCAAGTTACTAGCAGCCTGGAAAAGTTTCAGAATATTCAAAGTGTTGCGGAGAACCTCAACAGGAGAAATAGCTTCCAATAGAGCAGTTATGATTTTATAGATATGAATATTTTCTGCAAGGAAAGCAAAAAAATTACACAGGGAGGTCTCTAGCCAGATGTTTTTGCAGAGCTTCTCTTGTAAAAGCTGTTCTAAAAGTCATTAAGTGTGAAATAGGGATAAGATATAGATATACATGGCATTGACATACATATTTGAAAAATGAATGAGGAAAAAAAATAGCTTATCACCAAATTCTCTTGGGACCTTCAATCTGAGCTTGTTTAGCAAAGATTATCTGAAAGAGTTTTAATATAACTGAATTTATAAAACCCAGAACCAAAAAGTTATAATGAAAATTCCAAAACCACCTGTAGTAGAGCAGCAGCAGACACTGCTATAAACCAGTTTTCCCTGTGATTCAGAAATAATTCTAATTTCTTTTTCTTAGTGGCATTTACTCTTAAATGTGACATTATACACTTACAACTTATTAGATTTAATTCAGCCAAACACATTGCAAAATAAATCAATTAAATAGAATCAATTAAACAATTTTTCACTCTAAATGTCCTTTTGTGAACTGAGTTTCACTTTCCCAGTGAAGATGAAGATTTTTGTATTTTCTTAAGCCTGTGTTACATCTTCTTAAAGCCAGTCAGACTTCTTGAGGTCAGGAAAGGGAGGATGACAGCACTTTCAAATACTGAGAATAAAAATCAGTTGGAGAAGTGAGTTGGACTCCCTAGGTTTTTTTGCAGATTTAAAACAGGTAACACACCAGTGAGGGTTAGCTATTATCAGTATCAGTACTGAAGTCACAGTGGTAGATGTGATTTGAAAAGCAGTTCTGTTTTGAAAGTATATCCTTGCAGTTTGTCTTACTAGAACTGTAACAAATAATACCAAGGCAAATTCAACTGAGACTATAAATTCCTGCAGAATGGTGTCCTGCCAAATTCTTGCTTGCTTTTCACCAGAATTATTCAGCTTGCATAATTCTATTCCTTTCCTTTGGAATCCTCCTTCAGATTGTTCAGAATTCAACATCTTCTTTGATGATTTCATGCTGATGCAGTGTTTCACAAAATATTTCTTCACCCATACAAAAAGATTACCTTTCTGACAATGCTCTCCTTCTTTGCACCTACATACAGGTTTTCATATCACAATAATAAATAATTTTTATTTTGCTCTCACTATGAATCAAATAGTTTTTAAAACCATCCCTCTGCAACTGTCCTGTTATTACTGAAAGGTCTTTCATGAATTTTGAATCATCCCTTCTGACTTTTTGCACATGGAGAACATTAGTTTACTCAGACATTAGAGCAAATGTCAACGTACATGGGCCACTTTTTCTTCCTGAGAATTCCTACACTAATGTGCAACATTCAACATTTTGTTTCCTACTACTTGAGAAATTAAAACAAATTTTTCCTACAGCCTAGTGCTAGTGCTGCATTTTGTTTGTTTGCTTGTTTCTTTTATTTTTTTCAGGTCTGTTTTTCTTCTTTCTTTTATTAGTTTGTTTTTTTCCCCTGTGGATCATGCCCAACACTAAAGAACATAAGGTTTGTCAGGATTTTAAATTAGTGACATAGAATGAGATTTAAAGAACACATCCATGCTTTTATTTAACTTAAATTCAACTACCTGAATTCTTTTGCAACTAGTCTTAATTCCTCCAGGTTTGGTGGTAGAGCTAGCAAAAGTGGGACAACATGTTACTCGTCTGAACAGGGTTTTAGTTAATGTCCCTTTAAAAATATTCTGCTTTTGTTAGGAGAAGCAGATTAAACCTACACAATGTTGTACTATCTTCATCTCCCAAAGGGCAGATAAACACTGGGTGCCAAAGAGATAAATACTATAACATAAATCTTTCCTGTAAGCAACCTAAACTACACAGAGTTTCAAACCTGACATCTTTGTCCAAATAGAAAGTGGAACCTGCTGTGTATTCTACTTGAATTACTGCTCTTATAAGCCTAAATATTTTTGAATTTTGATCAGAAGTTCTAGTCAACAAAAATTTAGCAAGGTAAACATTATGAACTTGGATTCTAAGCAGGATTAAGTTCCTGACACTCTGCCTTGTGTTAAGGCCACTCGGTCAAGCATGAAGTTCTCAGCTGCAGGAAGAGGACAGCATCTTCATCTTCCCCAGCTACAAGCTACCACAGACATGGGCAACAAAAGGAAACAAAGGCAACTGGTCACAGCAACAATTGTGAAGGTGATACTGTACAAACTCCTAACACTTAGTTGCCCATTATGCAGGCAAACTCTTCTCATTTACACCTGACAATCCATACCTGGCAATACAGGAAAAAGAACAACTAGCTGAAAATGTGGCTTATGTCCCGTCAAGGGTGAGCATGCTACAACGCTGCCACCAGAGCATGTTTGTTATCCCCAGTCTGATCTTTTTCATATGCCACAAAGTTACCTCCTTGCAGAGAAGCTGCATACCTTATACTCCTTTTTCAGAAAATGTGAAGACCGTAGTCCAAATGTTGCTTTAAAAATAAATAATCAGAAACGCTAAGATTCCTGGGAGGGTTGGAAGGGGTGAGGAGAAAAGCTTGCCATCAGAAAAGCAACGCTGCTCTTCATATGTTTCAATGTTCTAGTTTATGCATAGGAACTTATACAGGGAGAATCAGGAAGAAGTTTAGGTCTCAGCTGACAGAATTATAGTAGAAAGTGCTAAAAGATTAGGATACCTTAGACAGGTTACATTAAAAGTTGTACTAACAAAAATATGTCTCAATGGTATCACTAGGACATAGTATAAGCCAGCTTCAGGTCACTTTTTATTTTGCTAAATATGTTAAGTTGTTCCTATTTTTTTGTTTGTTTGTCATTTTTATTTGTTTTTTCTCCAGGATGTGTCTTATAATGAACAGCATAGCTATTATTAAAACTGTTAGTTTTCTCTACCTCGTGTTTTCTCTCTTTGTAAGAGCACTAGCAATTTTCGTCTGAGTACACAATCAAATATTAGGGACATACCTGGAGCAATGGCATATATAATCCCTCTACATAAACTACTCAGTTTACACTTACCTGATATTGTTCATGTCACTTCTTCCCTTTCCCAGATAACTAGATCTTCTAACCATGCCTAGTTTTCATAATTTTTATATTCCTTCAAGACCAGGACATCCTCTTACACTTAAGTTTAAAAATAAAAGTAGCCAACAAACACACCAAAACCTAGTTCATAATTTAGTTCATACTCCTAAAAAAAAAAAAAAAAAAAAAAAAAAAAAGGAGAAAGAAAAGCTGATTTTATACAATTGTGTGAAATTACCAAAGGTAAACACAGACAAATGGAGTCCAGAGCTGTAGAATTCAAATTTTCTGCATGAAAGAGGATGAAACTCTCAGTAGATATGAAATCAACAACACTTCACAACCTGCATTTATTTTAACTACAGTGTCACAGTCACATTGCCCAGAAGATGCTGAGAATTATAGCATCCATCAATGAAGAAGAAAAAAAGATCTCTTAATTGGTCTGATATATATCAGTCAAAGAAACAAAAATAATTAGTCTGTATTTCAGACTAACAAGAGTTACAGCTTCTACATACACACACTGTTTCTGTTGTATGTTTCTACAATAACATATAGGGTCATTTACAAAGGTTCATATTGTCCAATAAATCAAAACCACTGAATAACTGATGCTTACAGTGAATTAACTAGTTGACTGGAGTCAAAAAGAACATGGTTTCCATTAAACACTGCTACACACTGTGGTACCCAGGTACTCTGTTCGGCACCCCTTTTACAGGTAGGAAGCATCCCACAGTCACCACCGCACCTGGATGCAGGGACCAGTTGTTGGTACAGATTAAAACACAGAGAACAACAAGGGAGAGAACAGCAGCAGAAAACACTCAGGGCTTCAGTAAAGCATTTTTCAGCCTGCTCAGGGACTGAAGGGATGAATGCTGTGCAGTGCTGTTCCAAAAGGCAAACAGGCCCTGGAGGATCTGGTCAATCTTCAAGAGCAACCTCTTCAAAGCACACCAGTTAGCCTACCCCAGCATGCAAGAAAACAGGAAACAAAAGAGTGAATTCACAGGTTACACAGGGATGACCAACAGTGTCCAAGCTTCAGGGCAGCTATTCATTCAATAGAAGGATGAATCTAAAACAAGAGTACATTTATTAGTGAGTCCACTGAGTGAGAACATATTTCCTGTCTATCAAATGTAAAAACACTGATTCAAATCAATCATTGTACATAAACGCAGCAGTGATACAAAGTTAACAATGGAAGCAAACAAGCAGAGAATATGTTTTTATATCCAATACTGAAAATTCATGTAGGAACTTGTGCTTATGGGGTTTTAGGTTTGGTTTTTTTTTGGTTTTTTTTTTTTTTTGTTTTTTTTTTTGTTTTTTTTTTCCCAAGCAGTTATGGCCCATCCTCAAAGCAAAAAAAAAAGAATAGAACAGTACAACTAATTCCTTTCAAATTCGGATGAATCCTATCGTTTGCAGATCTGACTCACTGAGTCAGCTAAGATGAAAATTAGATGATAAAAAAGAACAGAATGAATTTTAAATTGTTAAGTCATGTGTATTCATCAATATTTCTTTTTTCAGCTTTAAGAGATCAAATTATTTAGAAGGCAGACTCAAAATCCATTAGCAGCACTTAAAAATATGCTGTTGTATAAACTTCTATATAAATGTGGTAAAAAGATCCTATTTATAACAAGTAGTTAATAACTTAATAAAAGCAAGGAAACAAAAGAGGGGAAAGGGAGCTAAAAGAACTATATATCACCTTCAATTACAGTCCCAGGAGACTCTCTGGTGTTTCACTTTGACATTGTGCTATCAGCAACTTCACTGTTACAAGATGGTTGTTGCCTCGTTATACACACAGCTTGTTTCGAAGTTCATCTTCCCATCTCTAAACAAAATATTTTACTTTGTGCTATCCTTCTAGTAGAAAAAAGAGTAATGTTTTGAGCCTTTTTTTCATTTTTCTGTTTACCTATTCAAGCCAAAAGTCAATTCAACATGTCAGCCTCACTAACTTAGTCCAAAAATGTTGAACTTTATAATACTGGTGGTGTTCTTAACACTGTTTTATGACAGAGCAGCACAGTAAGCTGTAGGCCATCCAGGCCACTCCTGCAGTACTGAAGGAGTCATAAACAACCCTACCAGAGGGGATGTGATACTGGACATGATGGTCACCAGCACAAGTGAGCTAAGCAGTGACATCAAGACTGGAGGCAGCTTGAGCTGCAGTGATCGTGCATTGGTGCAGTTTTCAAAGTGTGGACAAAGCTGAACTTGGAAAGGGATGTAAAGAATAAGAGGGGCTTCTAGAGGTATATCAGTCACAAAAGTATGGCCAAAGAAAGCATTCTTTCATGAACACAACTGGAAAATTTCTTACAGTAGATGAAGAGAAGGCTAAGGTATCAACAACTTTTTCATTCTGTCTTCACAGGAAACCTCACTTCCCGCACCTCTTGAGTGAAAACATTTCACTCATTTTTTAAAAGGTTAGGAAGGGGGGACCTGAGAACCTGTCAGCCTTCTGTGCCTGTGAAGATCATGGAACAAATTCTCCTAGGAGCTATGCTGAGCCATATAGAGGACAAGGAGGTGGTTCAAGACAGTCAGCAGAGCTTCACCAAGGACAAAACCTGCCTGACCAAACTAGTGGCCTCCTATGGAAAAATGACTGCAAGAGTGAACAAGGGAAGAGCTACAAATGTCATCTATCTGGACCTCTGTACGGCCTTTGTTGTGAGTGGAGACAAACATTTTCATGGTGTTTTGCAGTAGGACCAGAGGTTCAGAGTAGACTAAAGGAAGAAATTTTGTATAATAAGTGTGGTGAAACTCTGGAATAGGTTGCTCAGGGAGTTGGAAGATACACCATTCCCAGACACATTTAAAGTCAGACTGGACTCATTGCTGGGTGATTTGTCCAAATGATCTTCATTTGGAAGACCTTCTTTTGTTGGAAGGTCCCTTCCAACAAAAGGTCTCAGATTTCAAGGTCAGGAATCACTCAAATTCAGAAAGCAATTCAGATTTATGTAGTCACTGTTGAGAAGAGTCTTACTTTCCCTGCATGCTAGCTGATAAGAATGAATTGGCAGTGGGAGAGCATTTTGATCTCAGGACTACATACCAGATTCTGCTTGGATGAAGTTAGTGTTCTTCATAGTAGCCAATACATAGCCTGATTCACAGTAGTGTTCTGCAGGGAATTTGTGACAACACCAGTATTGATAAAACTCCATTGTTTTCACTACTGCTGAGCAGTGTGTGCACCTGTCACCCTTGGCACTATGCCTTCTCAGCAGGTAAGCTGGAAGTGCTGAAATTGCCAGGGAACACAACCAGGACAACTGACCCAAACTGACCAATACCATGTGACTGCCATACCTCATGGCATCATGTTCAGCAGCAGAACTCAAAGGAAGATGGAAGAATGTATATGGTAACCACATTTGACTTCTCCAGTAACTGTTATATATGCTGAGACCCTGCCAAAAACTGGCTCTGTGTCTGCCTGCCAACCCAAAGCACTGAATATTTGTCTTTGCTTGTATGCACAGCTTTATTTAACATATTTAACTGTTGTTATTTCAATCCCTGAATTTTCTTATTTTTGCCCTTCCAAGTCTTTCACCTTCATTCTACTGACAGGGAGGGAAGTAGTAGCAAGTCCCAAAACTTAAAATTAAAGTGATATATTTTCTGGTCATCAAAGCACCCTGAAGTCTTGTTGAGCTTAAAATAAACCCCACAACATTTCTTTAGAGGTATAACACAAGGAGGTGTTTATTTCTCTGAAAAACCTGAAGAGTAAACAAATAGAGGAAGTGATGGCAAGTTATAAAGAAAACTCCAAGTAAGACCTTGAGAAATACTAGTGAGATCTGCAATAGTCAGTGTCTCACAGATTTTCCCATAGTTCAAACTGCCCATGCCAAAGCCTTTCAAAAGGCATGGCTACATAGCAATTGTGAATAAGGGCTATAAAATGTTAATGTTAGATGTAAATGTGAGTGTTGATAAATACTCTATATGTTGTATGAGGAACATATGGGATCTATTAAGTAATAGGACACTGCATATTTCCTTGCTCTCTTAGATGTGTCCATGAAACCAATGTTTTATTAAATTCATATTTTCCTTCAATCTATCTATAAATATTGTTTTCCTAATGCTAAAAATATTCAAACCACTAAAAGTCTAAGGCTTAGGAGTTGTACTGCTGGTTTAACAAATTTCTCTAACACTTTGGAAGTTGTGATTTTAATAAAATGTGACAGCAACATACTTTGATTAGATGAAAGTTGCTATTTTTTTTTTTATTTCTACTTTATTTTACCAATATCTATACAGATCAAATGTAGAATATTAAATGAAAGGCAGAGACTTTCTTCGTCCTTTCTACTTATCGATCAAGAAGTTATGACTGAATTATCACTGGCATTTTGTTTAGAAGCTTGAGTAATTTAAATAACTCCGTACATCCTTCCTACTCCATTCTTCTAAAGAAGTGAGCCAATATCTACTTTTCAGTCCTCCCTCACTCAAAGCAGGATTAGTCAACAAAATATAAAAAAGTGACTCAGACTATTAAAAAAAAAATCAGTGGGTTTGATAGTCTGTATTCCCTTTTACATAAACACAAGCTTCATTGTCATTTTCTACACCCCCACACACACTCAAAACCCCCACAAAAACACAAATCAATCAACCCTGACGCATTTGAGGATATTATTGTTGGATTTTGCTCCCACTCAGAAAAATTCTAATCTCCTTCATTAGAAAAGAGCTCTTTTGCTTAATGAGAAGTTCCACTGGTGTCACTAGAGATACCGACGAAGTTTACTCAAAATATCAAAACCTGATTCTTAAATCTGTAAAGGCAAAATAAACTGTACAGAATTCTGTGAAAAAGGATACTTGAAGGGCAAATATAGAGGAATGCAGCCCACCTATCAACAACCTGCATCTAACTAAAGCAGAAACCTGAAGTATGAAATTACAGGAGGCTTCAGGTAAGGGGACAACCTAAGACATTGCTTCTTAAGCATAAAGATGTGTCTTCAAGCTTCAAGAGCATTATAATTTAGTCCAGAACTAAAAAGATGTATTTCGTCATTCAGCACCTAACAGACTACATTTGAATGCACACACCATAGCAGGAAGTATCAAAAATACATTGAATAAGAACATTAAGATAATTTCACTATAAGAGTTTTGAAAAACTGATAATGCATCACATGCTGTGATACAGATTTCTGGCTCTTGTGGGAAAATGGTTGGTCTTTTAAGAATAGGTAGTTCCTTTTCAGTAATTACATCCTGCAGTTATTCTCTGTACAATATGCAAGCCAGAAGTGCTAAAAAAGGTTTTCACACCTTTTGCTTCAGTACCTTTCTGGAATGTATGCTGTACTATCTACAGCAACCAGCTGTGCTCACATTGGATATCCTCAGTTAAGCAGGATCAGATTTTGGCACTGCTATCGTTAGCTGTAAGCATTTGTTTGTTTCATTAGCGGTAATTATTCTCTGTAGGGACTGCCAAAGTCACATAGTGATCCACAAGGTAGATTTAATAAATAAGCTTATATCAGTGAAAAATATTCCATCAAGATGTGAGAAAGCCCTGTATTTTAGATTTTCTTACTTTTCAAAATGTTACAGTTAACTTCTGAACAGGAAAATTCTGACTTTTCAGACATGTGAGCCTCCAACCTACTTTCAGATTAGTTGTGAATGTGGGAAAATTATTAAAGAGCAATCTGCAAATTTCACCAAACAATTCCTCATTTCAAGATAAAGAAGCCTTCTTACTTCTTGTCTACCATGACTGAGCCTTTCAGCTTACTGACTTGGAATCTGACATAAAAATACTTCTTTGTGTATTTAACAAGAATACAGTGCTAGCTGAAACATTAGGAGTTTTGGCTTCACAAGCTAAACTATACAGACATCTGGACCTAAAGTTGAAGTTAGCCAACAAAACTAAGTACAAAAATCCCCTGTTTTATATTATCCTGGAATAAACCTTGAAATCTGGGTAGGAATTAGAGGAGACAATTCAGACAAATCACTGTAAACTGCTGAAAGCATCAAGTACTAAATGCCATCTCAAAAACTCAAAGTCTTCACTTCAGAGAACAGTAGAAGTACTAAGATAGAACTCAAAGAGCAATCCTTTGGCTTCAGATAATTCCATGCCAGGAAATGTGGGGGAAAAATGAGAAAATAAGACTGGCTGATTTTATACTGATTGAGATCTTAAATAGTACTGAAACCTTTCACCATAAACCCACAACTTGTTCTAAAGGACAGAATGCTCACTGTGCTAAGCACAGTTGGCAAAGGACATTTTAATTGTCAAACACCAAGTGTTTGTCAAGCATGTTACGACTTCATCCAACACTTTCTGGCTGCAGACACAAGTTAGAAAATATCTCCAAGTCTGAGTTTTTATTCCTGAGACCAGCAGTACAGAGCTTGGGAATCACTTGGTCTATATGTTTTAGTATGAAATAATAATAAAAATATAAAGGCATCAAAACAACAACCTGAACATTTTGATTGTACTATTGGATGAAATCTTATATTTAAAACTCAAGAGGCAGATATTGTGAAAGTAATGGAGGGTGACACACTTTATTCTTTCAGATAACTACTGAAAATTATTCTTTCAGATAACTACTGAGAGTTCAGGCTGTCTTCCACTTAAAGAGTTTTGCTGGGACTATATATACACCTATAATTCTCACCAGAGCATAAACCTTGATCTCAGCAATCACAATGAAAATTCTGAACCACCAAACCAAACAAGAATTAGGTGACTAATTTCTGTTAACAATCTGAGCCAAAATTATTCTTCTTCTATTAAAAAAACCAAGCAAACAAACAAACAAAAAAATCTTTACAAAAACTACCCTCCCCCAAAAAAACAATTAAAAAAAAAACAAGAAAAAACAAAACCAACTTATTCCTGAACAAACCATATATGTCATGAACTGTGGCAACACCATTTGGGAAAATCTGGTCGTCCTGATGAACTTCTAAATTCCTACTAAAAAGCATTGAATCTAATTAGAATCTAGTAAGGGGAAAAAAAAAATTCAAACAATTTTTTGTGAGATATATTAAAAAAATAAGTGGTCAGTAATGAAAAAAAAAAAAAACGTTTATCGCAAATGTTCCAATGTTGCATCTTAAACTGAATCATATATTCCCCTTAATGTACAGAAAAAATATAAAATGCTTTAAAAATTATTCACTCCTGTGACTCTCCATAAAAGAGAGTACAAATCATTTTTCTTATTTTATTTACACTCGTAGAGTTGCAGAAATTGGAAAGCTCTAAAAAAAAAAAAAAGCTATTTTGGGGAGAATAATCTGTTTCATAAAATATCATCTGCATGGGATATTTATTCAATCCTTTTATAAGAAGAAATTTGGCATCTGAACATTATGTATGACAGACTTCTTTCACACCATCTGTTATCTGTAGCAAATCAGAAAGCATTTCTTCATTATTTTTTGTGAAGAACTCTCAGTGCAGTTCAGAACACTTCAAAAAAATATTTGCTATTTTTTAGAGGAGAAATACTGGCAGTGGCCATTCAGTTCCAGGGCATAATGCTTTCTTCTTAGGGGATCCTGCTCAGCAGTAGGCTAGCTCACAATGAGTTAGAAATTTTTAAGGCTACAGAATAGGGAAAAAAAAAAACTTGTTTTTTTTTCTTTCTAATGTACTCCCTAACTCAATTATCTTTCATATGATTTTCATTCACAGAGAAAGTAAACTAGGCTCAAGTGAGCCATTGCTTTAACTCCAGTTGCCCACATTGAGCAATTTCTTCAGTTGTTGACCTTGTTAGCATGAACATTCACTGATACCAAACTGTAACTTCATTTCACAGTGTGTGTTCCTTTCTTAGACTGGAGCTCACTCTTGAATGAATATAATTTTATTAATAAAACTATATAACAGAAAAATTGGGGAAAAAAGACCATCAAACACATACACACACAAAATCCTGAAAAACAAAACACAAAAGCAAAACCAGACCAAACCCAAAAAAAACCCAAAAAACCCCAAAATAAAAATTAAAAAAAAAAACAAACAAAAAAACCCCAACAAAACAAAACAAAACAAAAAAAACCCAAACAAACAAAAACAAACCCAAAAACAACCACCAAAATAAACCAAACCAAAACCAAAAAAAAAAAAAAAAAAAAAAAGAAAAAAAAAAAAAAAAAGTCAAAACCAAGAACTCTAAAAAGTTATTTTTATATTGGGGTTTTTATTAAAGATTTTTGAGATGTGTCTATTTTCTCAGTATCATGCTTCAGAAAATTCAACATGTTTCTTTTAATAACAGAAAGTTACAAAAACAAGTTTTAGGTGCATAAATTATTCTGAAACAGATTTGCTATTCTACTTCCATCTTTGCCATGGCACAAAAAAACTACACACCCAGAAGTGCTTTAGCATTTGAAAGTAGTCATAGAATCACAGAATATGTTGAGATGGAAGGGACCCACAGTGATTATCAAGTCCATCTCCTGGCTCTGCACAGCACAACCCAAAGACTCATACCATGCCTGAGAGTACATTTTTGTGCTCTCAATGCCTGAGAGCATTGTCCTAACTCTTGAGCTCTGTCAGACTTGATGCTGTGACCAAGCTGTGGAAGAGCTAAGACAAAAGACTCATGTTTTTACGCAAGTCAGGATGAGGTCATAACACTTCCTGGAGCAAAAGCTGTAACTAGGAGAGGAGGGACAAAAAAAGTTTCAAAAATACTGACCTCACATAGGATCCATTCAATCAAATTCATTTGGTAAATAAAGATTCACACTGATAAAGTACCTTTTCTAAATTAACTAAAGTCACTGAAAATTTATTTGGAATTTGGGGAACAAGAATGGATTCGTAGAACAAAAGAGGATCAATCCAGGTTTCTTATCTTTTTTTTTGTGAACATTATTAGCCTGACTATGTTCTTCCTCTATCAATCAGGGTGGATGCTGCTAGTTGATATTCTCTATGTACACATATGTGTACCTGTTCTTAGAAACCAAATTTATTTATAGCCCCAGATCCTCTGGTCTCCCTACTTATTAGTATCTGGCTGTAGAAGTCCTTGGGTTTTGCAGACACACTCTTCTTGTTGGTACTCAGACCACCTCTGTACATACCTCTCCCACTTCACAATAGTTGTCCCAGACCTATGGCTTTCTTAGAAGATGACTGCCAGACTGTCTGCCTCAGAAGGTGAATGACCCACCAAATATCTGACTGTCAGACTGCTGGTGTCTCCATTGTCTGGCACCCAAACCTACTCTCTCCTATAATGGGCTGCCAGACCCCTTATCCCATGCAGCAGCTAATTTGGCTTGAAATTATCTGGTGAAGTGCACACTGCAACACTGAAATTCCCTAGGGAAACATTCATACTCTTTCTAGTTACAGATATATAGACTTCAACATACAAACACCACACAGGACTCTACTGAGGAAAACAGAAATATCTTTTAACAAGCAGAAATGAAAGATTCTGGTGATCAGATCTAGTCCTTAGCCAAATCTATTGACCAGGAATCTGTTTACACTGAAGTCCTTTCTCCCACCCTGCTTCACCCTGCCTCCTCTGTCTCCCCATTTGCATGTGCTGGTTCCCCCAATACACCCCTACTCCTCCCTTTCTCCACCTTTGGTCCTTCTTTAAATACCTCATTACATGTTTGACAGTGCCTCTACCCCGTTAAAATGTTCTACAAAATTTATTACACAAGCCCAAAATGGCTTTCCTTCTGCATTCCATCATGAGTCCTATATTCCTTTAGGCAATTAAATACCCTTCAATCTTTGAGGCACTTGCACTCATTAAGATACAGCATCCCTCCACTTACTGTTTATTTGCATTTTTGGTGATTAGCCTGTAATTATATTACCTATTAATTATTAGCTTTTATCCTCCTAGAAATCAAGTTGATTAAAATGTGCTTTTTTTCCAAAGACTGACAGCAACTTAGTTTAGATTTCCTTCTCTTTCCTTCTTCACTTTTATATCTCATTGATTCTTAATGCCAACTGTCCCATTTGAGTTATAATTAGAAAATATTCAATACTGAATCTCTTTCAAGTCTAAGTGATTTTTAATCTGCAAGTCAAAGTCTATAGGTTGTTTTTATACCTCCTGCTCCTCCTAAGTGAGACTTTGAAGGGCTAATGCCAGCTGGATTGATCCCTAGACCTTGACAAAACAGAAATTAGAAACTTCGCAAGAACTGCCCCAAACAAGTCTTCTAACTTTCTTGATTTTTGATTTCTTTAGAAGCCCTAAAATTAAACTAATTCCATAAAAATTCCGAAACCTTTCAAAAGCAGTATGTTGAACAGAAGTAGACTTTTCAATTTGTAGTTTAAAAGAAACAAGTTTGCTCTTTGAAAGCAATGCAAATACTATTAAAATTTTCTGGTACTTTTATAAAATAGATATATGAATGCTAGCTTAAGAATAGAATTAAATACACTGCTTTTTCATGAAAAGCAATCTACAGATTCCTTTTGCATTTTTGTGTGTCCTGCAACTTGAAAAGCATCTGGATGCTATAGTCTGGAAACTGATTCTTTCAGATACAATAGAAGACTTTAAAAAACAGAAGTTACAATCACAAGAGGCTGTTTCATGATCCAAAGATGTCTGTAACTAAGATTGCTTTGGGGCATCTAACTTCCTCACCCCATCCCCTCCAAAAAGTCAGTATTTGTTCAAGAGGTATTTTCCATTAACAATAGTATTCTATCCCTACAGGGATCCTGTCCCATAAATACTATCAGGTTTTTGTCTATCTATTGTCTTAGAAATACATAATCCTTTTCATAGGAGATTTCATATCCTACAGCAGTATGTCTGTTTTCATTGCCCAGTTCTCTATTTTAATGCACACATTTCTCTGGTCTTGATGAGCTTGCAAATTAAACCACGAGCTGTCCTTTTATTATCTATAGATGAAACTGAAGTTATAATACAACTAGGCTTCATTTTGACAAAAATATATTGGACTCCTTTATATTGTGAGAATGAGGAAACTGTTTTATTCTTTCTCCATCCAGGCTTTCATACTCGTGTAGTCCTGCAGCTGCATCTGCTCATGTTCCTAAGATGATCGCTTCTCATCGGCAATTTTCATTTCTAACTCATTTCCTCAGTGATTCTTCAAACCTTAGGCTATTTAAAAACAGACAAAATCCAAAACATATACTTGCATCCAAATGCTGTAACATGAGAATTCATTCCCTCTTCCTCCTCTGCCTAAAGCTAAAGGAGGGGCAGATCAGGAACATGAAACTTTCAGTACAGTTTTGGGACCATTCTTAGCTTCTCTTTCTCCTTCAGAAGCAGGAAAGAATATATATCTTTTCTATTTTATTATAGAGGAAGACTAGCTGCTCATTAGAGACATATTTTGTACCTCATTTGATACATATTTTTATATTGATATTTATATATGTTCCAGTATAATTCATCATTCAGATACAAGCATGATTAAGAGTACCTCAAGATTTGTTTGCATGAAGTAGAAATTGAAAATTCCTAGGGTGTCTTTTGTCTATTTAGAGCATTAAAAGAAATCATACCTTTGCATCAGATAATTTTTCTGAAATTACAAATGTAATATATGAAGCAACAGGTATTTTTTAGCATTCAAGCCAAAAAGTTTTGCTTTCATTCCTAGGAAATACAAAGACTTTCCAGCAGACCTAACTGAACCTTTTCCTTTATAAGTTATGACTGGCATAGTTAAATCTAACTATGCATAGTTATTGTTTCCCTGTGGGTCATTTCAATCAGCCATCATGTCAGCATCTATAGCATGTCTAGACAATACAGCCCTTCATTAAGCCACATCACCTCCCTGGAATAACCATTGTTTTCAAGAGGAAAATACAGGTTTCAATACAAGTTTTTTAATGTCATGATTGTAATGCTTTCATGCTTTCCAGAAAATGTGCAAGCTAGTTACATTTGCTGGAAAACAGGACCGTTTTGTCCCCGCTTTTTCACCCTCCTGCTGTCATTCATTGTTTTTGGATCCCAACTCTCTATCAAGAGAAGTCTCTATTTCAAAAACTGAAACAAATTATTCAAAAATTTTGTAGCTATCCTGTCCATTTCAATATCTGATTTTCACAAAGTTTGTGACTCTAAATCATGGCTGGATCTCAAACCATTTTCAAGTCACCACTAAAAAGCTTAAGGTTAAAGTACACATCTTGTAGGAAGGACTGAATTGTCAAATCTGTTAGTATATTTAGCCCAGTGATAAAATCTTAGCATGTTTATTAGATAAGCAAAAAGAATTCCTATGGCTTGACTTCTCTTCCCCTACAATAGGGAAGCTGTATAAGATAAGGCTCAAGTACTTCATTACTGTTACTTTCAGTAAGTGTCACAATAAAGTGTCAAATTGCTAACCATTAATGACAAGGCATGGGCTAATAGATACCATAATGAAAATGTTCAAAATCAAGACAGCATTTTCCATAAGAAAACGTGCAAAAAACTCCTTGGAATAACAGAAAAAGATGGAAAAGTGTAATTTTGGGGAAAAAAAGTCAAAAACCCTATTTGTTAAATCTACCTCATGTAAGCTATACTCTCTAACATTCCTATTCCTATTCCTATTCTTTATAACAGATTAAGTGCCTTGCACACCTGAAGAATAAATCCATTTATATCCAAATAATTTTTGTTTGTAAAATTATGGTCACATAATCTTAGATGTATTTTATTAGAATTCCAGAGACTGTAAACAACTTCAAATAAAAATAATGAAACCTCTTAAACGAGGTACCAAAATTTCCTCATTAAAGATAACCAAGATATCATTATGACTTTTGTGAACATTCCAATTAAATAAAATAAGATATAGAAGCATTTTTTCTACTAAAACTACATTTTTTCCTACTTCCTAAATACCTCAAAATTACTTCCAGCTATGCACATAACACAGAAGCCTACTTCCTTCTAACTCTCATTAAGATTTCTTAAAAAAAAAAAAAATTAAAAATGTTGTTATAGAAACAACATACAGCATTTTAAGACTATTTTGTGAAATGCACAGTCCCATAGCTATGCTGTATAATGGACTTCTTGAACGTGAGGTCTACACACTGCCTAACCCATAAAAAATAATGTAATTCTTACTTATTTGTTAGTTTGATACCTATTCCCCAAAGAGCAGGTATTATCTGCACACTAATGGGTATCAGGTATTTTAGATATCACTTTTGTGACTAAGGCAGAGTTTGAAGCCTATAAATGTGTTTTAAAACTGAGAATGAACCTTGTCATATTTCCAGGAAAAGTTAAGTCAACTAGAAGGAAAAAAAACCCGACATCGTAAGCAGCTAGCCTGAAGTCCCTAATAATCTTGAATTTAAAAGAAAGCATAAACATTATATGATTGTCTTGGTTTAACCCCAGCTGTCAACAATGACCCACAGAGTCTCTCACTCACTACTTCACAGTGGAATGGGGAGAGCATAGGAAGAGCAAAAGTAAGATTTATAGATTGAGACAAAAGTTAAATAGAAAAGGCCAAATCTGCAAGCACAAGTAAACCAAAATAATGAATTCATTTCCCACTTCCCAAGGGCAGAGAGGTGTTCGGCCATACCAAGGAAAGCAGGGCTGCAACACACATCACGGTAACTTTGTCCTGTGTCCCCTGCTGAATTGCCATGTACTTCCAGCCTCCTAGCTTGTGGGGCAGTGTGAGGAGAAGAAAAGGCCTCAACTCTGCGTGAGCACTGCCCAACAGTAGCAAAAACATCCTTGTGCTATCAACAGTGTTCAACACAAATCCTAAATATGCCTCCATACCGGCTGCTACAAAGAAAATAATCCCTGTCAAAACCTGCACAACTCTATAAGAAAATACTGAAGAATCCCAGGAATTTTGTTCTGTCTACATAAAGAATCAGTATTCTGAACACTAGAATCATCCTTCATCTCCTCCAACTACCGAGACTCATAATGACGATTCCCTTCTCAATAAGTCAGTCCTGGCACTCACTTCCCATTTCTAAGTCTGTGGATTTCAAGTGCCTGTCTATTGATAATACTTCCTCACAATATTTTTAAATGAACAAGGGGGAAGCCTGTGTGGTTCTTGCAGCATGATTGCAGAAATGATCTTGCTCATCTAGAGGGGATCTGGTTCAGCTCACAGGCATAGCTCAGCATAAGAACAGGAAAAAGTGTTTCTACCACAGCATTCTTACTTTCATATAAAGCTGGTAGGAGGAATGATGTGCAGCTGGAATATAAATCAGTGTGTGGAGATGATCAGAATAGTTCTGTATAGCTAGATAGATGGACATTTTTTGATTAAAGATATCAAGACAAATCCCAGTTCCAAACACAGGCGTAAAATATCAGAACATGGTGTAGTTGTTCATTTCCTCTTACAGGAAAAAAAAAAAGAGTGAATAATAAGTGCAGTTCTTGAAATACTTGCTTTGAGATCTTATTTTCTGATTTGTAATCACTTTACAGAAGCAGTCCCCTTCTAAGTCAGCTCAGAAAAGCCTGAGCAAGATTCAATTACTGCAAAATGAGCATCATAGAGTCATGGAATGTTAAGGGGTTGGCATGGACCTTAAAGATCATCTAGCCCCAGCCCTCTCTGTCTGCACTGTGAGTGCACTATGCTGGTGCATGATCAAGCAGCACTCCCAACTCTGTAGTGTGGCTCTCAATCATTTCTCTGCCCAGCCTGTAGGTGTGCCTGGGAATGTCCCAGGTGTAGGACCTGGAGTTTCACTTTACTGAACTTCAAAAGGTTTCATGAACCTGTCCAGGTCCTTCTGGATAGTGTTCCTTCCCTCCAGCATGTCGACTGCCTGACAGAATTTGGTGTTGTCAGTGAACTTGCTGAGGGTGCCCTTGTTTCCAGTGTCTGTGTCAGTGACAAGAGGTTAAACAGTATCAGCCCCACTGCTGACCTCCAGGGACATAATTTTTTACTGAATGAAGCATTTGAATATTCTAGTCCTTCCCATTAAAAGTTTCATTTTAAAGACTTTTTACTCACTTTCATTTTATCACCTCTTAAGCTATCCTCTTAGGATCAGAGCTAAAATTCCTGAGGCTGATTCCAAAATATAGGAAACCAAGTCTTTACTTCAGCTGCTAAAGAACCAGACATTTTCCTAATGCAGAGAATCCAAAGCTTCATAGGCAGAGAAATTCAGTCCAGTTATTCTGCTCCCTAATCTAAATAGATGGAAAGCCCTCTTATTTAAAGGGAAATATTCAAATACAGATGGCTAAGCAGCATCAGGTCTAAAATTTCAGTTCTTTTATCTCTCTAAGCATCCACCAACATCAAGAAGAAGTCTGGGTCAATATGAATCACAAAAACTGGCCCTTCATATTCATTAGGCCTGATATTATCTTTTGATCCAAATTTCTAGGGCAAGCTGCAGATTAACTGAAGTGCCAGAAAATAAGCTACACATTTCATACTGTTATACAAGCTGCAATAAAGTGAAAGGTTCCAAAAAAAATAGCCATTACATTTTACAAGTGTTGAACTGAAGCAGCGATGTCTGAAATATCAGATATCATCCTGATTGCATTACTGGTGTACCTGAAGTAATTCAACTCTCCTTAGAAGCTATTTTCATATAGTAGTTCTCAGAGAATTCTCCAATCATGTCAAAGAGGCCATTCAGTTCCTTAAGGGGAACAGTGAGAAAGAATAAAGTCTCTATTTGAGGGAGGGTTACAAGAAGAAATTAGATTTTTAAAATGGGTTTATTTTCAATAAAATGAGTGAAATAAGTGGTTTCTCTTATTGGTTTCTCAAATTGGTATGTGTACATATTAAAAAAAAAAAAAAAAGGCTGCAAGTCAGAATACAGAACAAAGTGCAACCTTGTACTCAAACCTGCCTTCCAAACAAATTTTCTGTTTGAAGAATGCTTAGCACTTGCCCAGGAAGTGGATTCTCAGCCTTGTGGATGCTGCTAGAACTCATCAAACCCTTGAGTTACTGCTGCTTGTTGCCCATTGTTACAACCACATAAAAATGAAAAACACTGCTCAGGGACAATGCGATCAAGGTTGATGATACGCCTCTGAGGACTCAGGTGAAGAGGACAGGGACCTGTGGGAGATTCCAAATCAAATCAAGGAGAAAGGCTAGAGGAGGAACAGCTATATCCTGTCAGTGAATCCATTGCTCTGGAGCTGCCAAAGCATTTTGGCTTCTACAAAACCATAATGATCTTCAAAGAACAGACTGCTGTCAAGGAACCTGTGATACCTGACAAAAATGGGACAACAAATCAGAAAAACAAGATGGGATAGTTTTTATGAATGGAGATGTGAGACAGATGGATACATGATTTTCAGGAAAAAGGAGGAAACATTATTTCATTCTACATAAAGGAACAAAAAGAATACATGGAGCTCTCCTACAGAATGATAATCTGAAGCAGGATCTGTAAAAGGTCAAAGAGATCTATTAAGGAATGACCGTGGCAGCTACCAAAAAGTAGACTGAACATTATTCAAGATGTACTAATCATCATCCAGACAGCTGGAAGAGTCTCTAGCCATAAATCTTCATTCCCATAGAGGAATTTTACCAGTTCAATATGTACGGAAAAACCAACATTCTGAAACACACCTAATCCAGACAGTTTTAAAAGTGTGTTGAGTGGGAGGTTTTTTTGTGTTTTTTTTTTTTTTCCCCCCCAACAGTTAGGGAGTAGACCAGCCAGGAAGGCGCTCTACTACATAGCAAGAACTGGTTAGGGATATGAGAGCCACTGACAATCTATGCTGCTGTGACCTGTAGGCTGAAGAATTAAAGAACTTGCGGTAAGACAGGGAAGCAAGCAGCAGGAGGACAGGGAAGCAAGCATCAGGAAAATGCTCAGACTTCAGAACTGTTTTCAGTCTATTCAGTGAACTGCTGGCAGGATTTCATAAGTTGCATAGAAGATCGAGGAGCTCACAAAGTCTGATTGATCTTCAGGAATAGCTTCCTTAAAGCACAAAGATTATCAAAAAAGTGAATCAAGTTTTGAATCAAATGATTTAAGTGCAAGAAAATGAGCAGTCATACCAGAAAGTCTCCAGACAGGTTAAAGAACCCCAGCTAAGCTCAAATGCAAGGAGAGAGGTTCAAAGAAGTGCAGGTAGCCATATATTTATTACAAAGAAGATTTCAAGGAGCATTTGAAAGGCCAGTGCTTCACTGGAGTGAAAATTGGAAGGATAAGTGAGGACCAATGGGAAGGTACTGGTGTACACTGAAGCAAAAGGAAAGCCAAGAAAAGCCTTGGCTGAGTAGTCAGTGTGGTGTGTATCCTAATAATGAAGCAAAGACTGACGTATTTGGCCTTTCTTCTTCCTGCAGGTTTTCAGTGGCAAGTTGGTGTCCTAAGTCCATATGCTTGGCAGCAGAGCTTGGAGAGGAAGCGTGTGATTAGAAAAATTTAGTCAATTGCTTGAATAAGATGAACATGTACAGGTCGAGAATTTTTAACCAAATATTCAGCATTGCAAAGTAACCTGACTAAAGTCATCACAAAGATGTTTCACCAACTTGGAAAGACAACAGTGTACAGAAGAAGTTCTCAGAATTAGAAAAATCAACTAGAAAAATATCAATTTTATGTCCCAAAGAGAGCACAGAGAAGGATGTGGGAAACTGAATCAGCCACTCCTCCATTCCTAAGATTACAGGTGCACTCAAAACAATTTCTAGGTATGTGAAAGGCACAGAATCAGCCTGAACAGATTTACCAAGCACAAAGCCTGTACCTGACTAAGTTTATAATTTTGTGAAACAAACTGAATTCAGGAATTAATTAAAATTAAATTAATTAAAACCAGATAATTAGTATCTCAAAGTAGAATCAAAATAAACACTTAGATAATCATGCTAATTTCCAAATTATTCTTGACAAAAAATTCCTCAATTTTCTTATTTTAGACTCAGATACCATCGTCTTGCTTAAATCCTCCAATATTGATTTAGCTTACCATAACCCATATCAGTTTTTACAGCAGAGTCAGGACAGGTGTCTCAGAGTAACCAAAATACTAGTGTTTACAAGCAAGCCATTCATTCACTGGAGCTTGTCTTAAACACATTTTTTTCCTTCAAAAATAAATACTAGGTTAACATTAACTAGGGCTAGAAAACCTACTTAGCATTAGGATGTAATTTCTGTTTGCTCAGTACTTTCAGACATGATCTACAGCTTTGCTCATTTTCAAGGACTAGTCAATTTGTAAGCATTTCTTCAAACCTGGCTCAGTTTCTCCCCATAGTGTAAGTATTGAATTACAGGTATTACTAAGTCTCTACAATCAAGTTGAGTGTGTGTCAGTTTGCATAACATTCTAGAGGAAAAGTTACCTAAGTCTTCTCACCCAAATGATTTTCAGCACTTGAAATTTTCAGGCTTTTCCTCCTGCTTCAGCTGCTGTCACTTTCACTCCCATTATCTATTCTCCTTGCTTTAAGTTTGATTTTATCACCAGTCTTAAACCCAAAATAGTTATTCTCAACCCAGAACAATGAACTTCATTCTAGACAAACATTTCTCCTCCTTACTTTGCTTTGACCATATGGCTACGGACACTTAAAAACAAGTGAAGTTCCAGAGTAAAAAGACCTGCAAAGGAGGTTTTATTACTGTCTTTCATCATTTTATTTTTGCACACTTATAACACAGGTTTTCATACCCTAAAATTCATGCAGTGTTAAAAGGCAAAGAAGATCTAGAAGATTCTTTTGTGGATTTCCCAAAAATTTCTACAGCATGAATTTTTCTACTAGTCGTCCCTCATTTCCCCATAATAGAACACAGTTATAGACAGGTCTTGCAGGCAGGATGCTCTCTAACATTGCTTTGGTTAATTTGCTAGCAACTCACAGGAGCCTTTGGCCAGAGATTGGGCACAGGAGCAGATACTCCAGGGCATAGTTTTCAGTTTTACTGTCAGTCTCATTATAATTACTTTAATTTTCTTCTATTACATCAATGACAAAATGGAAAGAGAGGAACGATGCAGGGAGTCAACCCAGACAATCATGGCTCAGGTGTAAAATTATCTAAAGGCAATCCATACATCTTGAGTGCTTTCCCACGCAAAGGAATGACTAGAAGAAAAGTGACTAGTAAGAGAATCATCTTTGTTAATGGTTTCCAATGCAACAGCAAAATATGATTTTATTATTTTCCAGCTCAGAAAGTAGTGTTTATGCCTGAAAAGAGGTATTGCCAGAGATGCAAATAGCTCTCTGAAATTCATCTGAAAAACATTAAAACTGCTTGAAATTCTTATTTATACACACAGCTGTGATGCAATTACAATGGTTATGCAAAATACAGTAAAAAAAAATTAGAGTTATAGAAAAAACATCTACTGGAGTAAATACTCCATCTGTGCAGGATTTCCAAACTGTCATTCATATGAAAAAGACTTTTCCAGACCTCCACCGTTGATCAGAAGTGAGATCCAACTTCTGAGAAAGCAGAGGTTTTGAGAGGTATCACAGTGTTTTTCCTTTAAAGAAAAATATGAATGGACCACCCCTGAGGTATTGATTTAACATTTTTCTTTTATGATTAAGTCTTCTCTTTATGTTAATTTCTTCAATTTTTGTCAATTTGCATTTGAATACAGAGAGGTTTTCATTTTAGTTCTCTAATTGAATAGTATTGATCAGTCACTGTGACAATGACGTAGCCCTCTTTATAAAAACTTTTCACTGCAACAATTTAAGTGTGTTGTCTTCTTCTATATCACTTAAATGAACCTCTGATAAAAAAAAATTGTCTAAATCTCTGGTCAATTGAGATATCTTTCTTTTTCGCTTTTTGTTTTGTTTTATTTTGTAGAATCATAGAATTTCCTGAGTAGGAAGGGATCCACAAGTATCATCAAGTCCAACTCTTGGTCCTGCAGAGGAAAGCCCCTCACACTTTGTGTCTGAGGTCATTGCCCAAATACTTCTTGAACTCTGTCAGTGCTGTTACCCCATTCCCTGGGGAGACTGTTCCAGTGCCCAAACACCCTCTGGGTGAAAAACCTATTCCTAATATGCAATGTAAATCACCGCTTAAACAGCTTCATGCCATTCCCTTGGGTTTAATCACTGGTCACCAGAGAGAAGAGATCAATATCTGCTCCTCCTCTTCTCCTCACGAGAAAGTCTCCCCTCAGTCTCCTCTTCCCCAGGATAAACAGATCAAGTGCCCTCAGCCACTCCTCATACAACTTCCCCTCAAGGTCCTTCACCATCATTTGAGCTCTCCTCTGGATGCTTTCTAATAGTTTTATATCCTTCTTTACTCAGCACTCAAGGTGAAGTTGCCCCAGTGCAGAGCAGAGAGGGACAATCCACTCCATTGCCTGGCTGGTGATGCCCCCCAGGCCAGGATTGACCCTCCTGGCTGCCAGGGCACTGCTGGCTCAGGTTCAACTTGCCATTGACCCAGAGCCTCAGCTGTCTTTCTGCAATACTGCTCCCTCATTCTCCAGTCTCTGTGGACATCCAGGGATGACTCATCCCAGGTGCAGAATCTGGCACTTGTTTTTCTTAAACTTCATATGGCTGGTGAATGCCCAGCCCTTTGATTTGATGAAGTCTCTCTGTAGACCCTTCCCACCTTCAAGGGAGTCAACAGCTCCTTCCAATTTAATGTCCTAAATGTTATTAAATATAATTTAGTATTCCTTCAAGTCTTATGTCCAAGTCATTTATAAAGATGTTGGAGAGCACGGGGCTGAGGATGGAGCCCTGTGGAATCCCACTAGTGTCAGGTTGTCAGTCACCTCATTCATTACATTCATTACAATGAATTACATTAATTGATGTCACCTCATTCCCTTTGTGCTCAACCTGTGAGACAATTGCTCACACATGTCATGATGTGTTTATCTATCTGTGTGCTGGACATTTTGTCCAGATGGTACTGTGAGAGACATTACCAAAAGCTTTGCTGAAATCCAAAAAGATCACATAACTTTGCTTCCCTTGGTCAGCTAGGTGAGCTACTTATATTAAAAGGAAATTAAGTTTGACAAACAAGACCTTCCCCTCATGAAGCTGTGGTGTCTGTGACTGATAGCTACATTGTCCTTCAGGTGTTTTGCAATAATACCAGTTGATCTTTGGCCACATGAATTTTCTCCCTACAGAGCTGAGCAGCATCACCATATTCCTTTCATATTACACAAACTTGTTTCCACTGGGCATAAAAGTCCTTTTTCTGGCTTAGCTCCAAAGCAAGATCCCTGGCCTTCTGTCTTAGCTGCTTGAATTCCAACATTTTGCAATTACCTGTTGCTGAGCCTTTAGGAGGCTGTGCTTGAAAAATCACCAGCACTGATGGGCCCAATTATCTTCAAAAGAATTTTACATGGGGTCCCTGAGCAATCTGAAGTCTGTTCTCCTGATGAACATGGTTGAAGTTTTGCTGGCTCTTTTCCTCTGTCAGCAGAGCAACTTGGTGCTCTCCTGGGGATCCCCTGGTTCTAGAAATTCACCTTGCTCTGTGGAATGTGCCCACACCAGAACTGTCCACTTTGGTGAGTGATAGTTGCAAGATTACCTTAATTTTTGTGATCTTATACAAACACAAGTACCCTATTGCAAGACTGATAAAGTGTTTCAACTGTAATCTTATCATGATCACAGCAGAACTGTTACCGGATGGAAGAAGTAGGAAGAAAAAAAGGTGTAGGAAAAACTTGCACAGTCTGCCAGAAGATAGAGGCCAATTCAATCAACTTTATTTTGGCTTAAAATCTTCTAGCAGAAGTGAAAAGACATATCAGAACTCTCATGACCTTTGTGATATAAATTATTTTCAATATCAGTTAACTTGTCTCATTCTTGAGTCAGGCTAGAAGAAGAGGAGGCAATAAAGCAAGAAGAGAAAACCTTGGAATGAGGTCTGAAAGGGAAGAAGTTTAGATAAGGAGCAAGGAAGGGAATTCCAGAATAAAACTTCCATTTTAGTGCACAGAAAGCAGCTCATTCCTGAAAGAATTATTCCAGTAGATCAATCTGATCCCCTGCAAGATAGGTCAGGTAACTTAATCAAGTCATAATCAATCTCTGTTTCCACAGACAAAAACAGGTGACTAAGGCTACGTTGCTCTGAAACCAGTCTCAGTGACACAGTTCAAAGGGCAGCAAGAATAGTCTGCTTTGAGTGTTCCTTCCTCTTCTTGGTGTGAGACCTTCAGCACTTTTATGCTTCAGACTTCAAGCATTCACTGTTTCAGCCGAGTTCAATGGGAATCGGTGTCCTGAACCTGTGTAATCACCACAATACAAAGCAGCATGAATCAAGTTGCCTACAATTATGGAGTATTTGTAACCTAAATTTCCTCTTGTATCCTAACCTGTGCCACAGGGGTAGGAAGAGTTTCTCTTTGGAATGTTACTGCAAAATTAGTTTGAAATGAGTCATTGTAATCAGAAGAAACTCTAACAAAAGAAAATTTAACTCAATTTTCAAACAGGGTACAAGTGGTGTTCAGAAAGCAGTTTAGGGTCATACTTGAATACAGACCAGTTTGAGAAAGGACTCTGTTCTGTGAACAAAAACCATAGATGCACAGCAAAAATAAGATCCCATGATCACTGCACAAAATTCTATTATAATGAACAGACAAAGAAGCAAGATAATTTTGTTGTCTGCACTGGTATTGCAGAGTCTTGTGAATCTTGAATTTTTATAAGTGAAATAATCTCCAAGTGTTCCTTGTATTATTTTTAGACAATGTGTCATTTTATAAATACTAACACAAGTAGAAATTATTTAATCTATTTTTAAAGTATGTTTCGGTGTTCTTTTTCCACCCTGGTATAACATAAATTAATATATCCCAATATATTTTCACAGTCACTGTGCTATTATTCTCACTCAGAAGAGAATGAACATACAAAGCAAATGTTTAATCTCTCCTGAGTGAGAGGTTACTTTCATGGGAAATTCATTTCATAACGGTTTCATATCTGTGATACTTAAGTATGATCTTCCAGGATCACACAATGAAACAGAAATCTTCTTGGGAAATGATACTATATATCCTGTTAAAATTTAGGTCAGCTATGTTTTGAAGAACTTCCATCAGGATATAAAGGCGTCCTCAGTGAATTGAAAAGGGCACAATAATAAAACTAACTGAACGGGGGAATGTGTGTAATACGAAATAATTTCAGTAGGACACAATAGAACATAAATTGAAGGTTAGAAATAGAAGTATTACAATAACTTTCAAAAAAGAAAAAGGTACCAGATGCATATCACAAATTATCATGTTACGAGAGAAAAACTAGAGAAAGGAGAAAAAAGAAAGAGATATTTGAAATGTAAGAGAAACATTTCTGCAAATGACCTTCTTGTGGCCTTTGAAAAATTTTCAGACTGATCTGCTTTTTCTGCTGCTTCATATCAATGAGAAGGCAGTGAGACCCTACAAAGAACATACTGTACTATTTTGGAATGTAAGATCAAAAGACTACTGATAGCTCACAAGGATTCCAGTCTGGAAATCTCAGATTTATTGGTTTTCAATTCCTCTTATTATGAAGGGACTGATAATGAACTTCATACAAAAAAAATAACTTGAAGAACCATGAAAACAACAGTTTACAAGGAATTTTGTGTGCCTTATGCAGGAAGAGAGGTCTATTTAAGGGACTTCAGCAGGATGTATTATTTTTTCCTTGTTATTCTCTTATTTTCCAGCCTTAAATGATGCTCCTCCAAGACATAAGCAAATTAAATCAAACAGAAAAAGCAATATAATGTTCTGTTCTTGATCTGAGTATTCTAGATTAAGTTTAGAATGACAGCAGTAAACAGAAAATACTTTTACCCATAATATTTACTTATAAGTCAGAGATCACCTTATTTGTTCCAGATTAAAAAATATGAAACACTCACAGAAATTTTAGAGAAAATCAAACCCCAAAAAAGACAAAGTCATCTGCATTTCAACATTAAATAATTGCAAATTTTATCTTTTGTGAGATTCATGTTTACATAGAGCTGATATTTTGTTGTGGAAGACCATTGAGTAGGCAAATAAACACAGTACTGTATTTCCTCTTCTGTATTATCAGGTCTTCAGGCTCAGATTTTATGATTCAAACTATCTTGGGGCAAGCATGCCTGAGACATATTCTATCATCAAATGTGTTATTTAGTAAACTAGGGCCCCTAAGTCACAGAGCAGATGATGTATCTATATCTAGAGTAGTGTATCCCAATGTACTATCATAAAATGTAAGATGTTTTCTCTTACTACCATAGTCAGGGTGATAACAGGTCAATGTCAATAAAAAAAAAATTCAATATTTTTAAAAGAGGATTTTTTTCCCATAAAATGTATACCTAGTTTTAAGTAAGTTTTATCATTGTATCTCATCATCGTGTTAGTATTTCCATACTATAAGCTCCATAAGATGTATATGTGTCTTTTCCACTAGTAGAAATCATCTTAAATATATGAACAGTATCAGTCTACCAGTGATACTGCTTTTTGTGAGCATTTCAAGTTTATGTTGATATGCGAGTGTGTGAGAATAATATAAAAATTTGTATATAGAATATATTTGAATAGAGTCATTTAGGTCAGAAAACGTCCTTGAAATGGAGTTCAACCATAAACTTAGTGCTGCCACTACTAAAACAAATCCCCAAGTGTCAGTCTACACATCTTTTAAATACTTTGAGGGATGGTGACAATCCTTTTGCTGGGCAGCCTGTTCCAGTGTTTAATAACCCTTTCCATAAGGAAATATTTCTTGTATCTGATCTGAACACCCCCTGGTTCAACTTGAAGTTATTTCCTTTTGTCCATTACTTGTTATCAATCCCCACCTCACTACAGTCTCCTTTCAGGTAGCTGTTGAGAGCAATAAGGTCTCTCCTGAGCTTCCTTTCCTTCAGGCTAAACACCCCTCACTTCCTCAGCTTTCTGTCAGACTTGTGCTCCAGACCCTTCACCAGCCCCACTGTTCAAGCACCTCAATGTCTTTCTTATTGTGAGAGCTCCAGAACTGGACACAGGAATCAAGGTATGGCCTTGCCTTTGCTGAGTTCAGGGGAACAGTCACTGCCCTGGTCCTGGCTGCACTATCGCTGATACAGGCCAGGATGCCATTGGCCTTCTTGGCTAACTGGGAGCACAGCTGGCTCACGTTCAGCTGTTGAAGCCCCAGGTCCTTTTCCACCAAGCAGCTTTTCAGCTACTCTTCCCCTGGCCTGTATCACTTCCTGGTGTTGTTGTCACCCAAATGAAGGATGGGGCACCTGGTGTTTTTCACCATCATTCAATTGGCCTCAGCTCACCAATCCAGCCTATCCAGACCCATCTGCAGAGCCTTTCTATCCTCCAGCAGATCAACATTCGTGTCCAATTTGTTGTTGTCTCTATGCCCTCATCCAGATACCTGATAAAGATATCAAACAGAACTGTACCCCAATAGTGAGCCCTAGGGAGCCCCACTTGTATTTGGCTCTCAACTGGATTTCACTACTTTCAACACCACTCCCAGGGCTCAGCCATCCAATTTTTTATCTAGTGGAAAGTGCACCTGTCCAAGCCATGAGCAGCCATCTTCTCCAGGAGAATGGAATGGACAGTGGTATCTGGGTTACCACAGCTTTGCCATCGTAGAATCATCAGGCATGGGAAAGACCTCTAAGACTGAGTACCACTCTCAATCAAACACTTCAGGTCCACCACTAAATTATTTACCAAAGCACTGCATCTACAAGATTTCTGAACCCTTTCAGGGCTGCTGATTCTGTCACTTCCCTGTGCAACCTGTGCCAATTGCTGATCATCCACACTAAGCTGCTCAAATAAATTAATTTATCAGGCTGAACAGTTCCACAGTTTTACACTAGCAAAACGTCAGTTTTTAGACATGAGTATTTTGGTGTACTCCATACAGTCAGTACAATTGTTTCAACTTACACTGTCCAAAAGCACCTCGTCCATGGATGTTATATAACTGAAGAAAAATACTCAGTTTGATTAAATTCTCATCTCTTTAGCTAAATAAATTTTTCTAGTCTGATCATTTGAGGTTTAAAAATTACTTTCTAGGAATATATTTAATAGATCACTATTTTCAGAGTAAACTTTTTAAAATAAATGTTATTTCATCAAAATACTCCTAATCCATAGCTCATTTTCATAGAAGGATCTTAACATAGTACCATTAAAAATTTAATATGCAGAAGAAGAGTCGTACATATAGAGAATTAGCCCCAAAATAGATTTTGTAGTGCACCTGATGCATTTTGAAGAAATCTTCTACTTCTCCTTTTCTGTAATGACCCCATGACAGGTATGCCAGAGGAAATGTTACTTACAGATAAAACCTCTGCAAATTAAATACATGCTTGTACAAGTAGTACTTTTTACTCCTTTTTGTGTAGAAACTACTCATATATATATATATAAACTAATTTTTAGGTCTAATTTGTAAAATAAAGTTGTAAGAGGCCAAGACAATATTAATTAGGAAACTGAAAAAAAATATTATCTCTTGTGATTAAATTCCTTGTTTAAACAGCTACTGCAAACACCAAGAATAATTTCCCTTTTCAGTGTTTCAGATCAGCAGGGTTCGTTGCATGCTGAGTTTGAGGACTCTTAGTAAGTAAGCAAAATGCATGAATTAGGACTGTTAGATTTGCTTTCAAGCCGTATAATGTAGAAATACATTAAATAAATTTTTTGAAATTAATTCCAGTCTCAAAACTGTAACATTTTCTAAGAACTGCAAGATATATTCCTACATGAAAAAGAACTCACCTTCTGGTTAAAAAGAGTTCCAAAAAAAAAAACAACTTTCCTACAGGTTGTTGATTTGAAAATTGTCTTTCCCTGTCTTCCATAGCCCAGACAGAGAGGATAATTACAGTTGTTGAGATTGGAATGCTGACTTTGTTGTGTTTGCCACAGTTTTCTGCTTCAGTCAGCTTTTTCATGCTACTGCTTTTGGCAGAGGTGGATATGAGGAATTCAACTTTTTCCCTTCAGTAACTAGAGAATAACAGGAAAAGATCTGGAGTTCTTCTTTCGAAAGTGCACAATGAGTAGGAGTTGCTTGTACAGTATGCACTCCTTGTGCTAAAGGAGAATGGACAGCCAAGGAGGAAGTCTGTTTACTGTCAGCAAGATGTAAGCTACTGTTTCTGAGAGAGAGACAAGAGTACAGCAAGCATATAATTTTTCTTTCTCAACCCCAAATTAACCTACAATAAAACTTCAGAGTACTGATTTTGACCTATGAGCTCTCACTTTTACTATTGGAAGCTATTTTTCTTTCTTCCTCTGTGTTTATGGAAAAGTTAGTCCAAGAAATGCTCACTCCAGTCTTGTCTCTGGAGAGATGAAAAACATCATCGTTCCCTGTTTCCCTGTAAAAAAAATAAAGGTGTGGAATTGTTCTCAGATCTTTCTCTTTCAACTTTGTCTTGAGTAGTCACTGTTGGCTATTACAGCCCTGAGTTGTGCAAAATAGTTATGGAGTTCTTTTTGTCTCTAGCCCAACAGCAGTGTTTCCCAGATTGTACATCATTGTACAGCTGACTACAAGTTTGGTGGGATTTAGGACAGAGATGGACTCAGTGATATTGTCTCACAAAGAGTCCCACACTTCATCTTATCATCTGAAACATTTGGTAGCACTTCTGCTAAATGCTAAATACCAAACCAACCAAAAGCCAAAATTTTGTCTAGTACTTGTCTTCTTGTAATAACATCAATTCTACTACTGCAGTACATGCATTTTTTTAAAGTTAAACTTCAACACAATCCACTTTTACATCTTGTTTCAATATCCTCATTAGTACCAGAGTACTAAGCTTTATACTGGAAATGATTACATTCAGTATCAACCTAAGATGATAGAATGTCTACTCAAGGTACTTTATTGTCTAGATAGAGTTTATATTGCATCCTAAAAACCAGAATTCATAGACCAAATACAGAAAGGCACATAAAGAGCTAAATGGCTGAATAGATAAATATTGTGACACTATGGTTTTGTGTGTTCTCAACAATTTAGAGAACCCTGGAAGCTGTGTCTCTGTTACAGCTGAGTTACATAGCACTTTCTTCACTTTGAGGTCCCAAGACATCACTCAATCCATTAAAAAAAAAAGCTGCCTTGTGTGACAGGAGACTCCACCAAACATGAAACATCATGGATGTTTCCTGTGTAATCTATTCCCTCTGGAGCAGGAAAAATAGGCACTCTCAAAATTCTTGTATATCACTTCAGTGAAGAAAGGAAAGCCAGAATACAATGGCTCTCATCTTTCTAAATGCCATGGTCTTGGGAACATCCTACATTGCGTATCTATAAAGCAATGCATCTTCACTTACTGCAAATTTCACTGTTTACAAGCATCAAAATAACGGATTGCATGACCAATTTTTTCCCCCACAACATATTCCAGTTCACAATCACCTGCAGAATAATTTATGTTGTCATTTAGACTCAGAGGTCATTACAAAGCTACATTTTGCATCTGGTGGTTTAGTTCTTTACAGAAAAATCTAATTAAGTTGTCCTGAATTTCAATTTACAGTGGCCCCTGCATTGGTTTTAGAATCTGGCCTTCAGAATAATGTGTTGTTATTTTTAATCACTATATTAGCCTTTGCTTATAGTCCTTTCAGTCAGTTTTCACTCCACTGAATCTGAATGGAAAGCAAAATTAAGATATATTGGAATAGAAGCTCTACCTTAAAATAAAAATCAACAAACTAAACACCAAAACCCTCATATTAGCTTTATCTATTTTCCAATGGAAGTGAATATATAATAGTTTGAGAGAGCAGAAGACCATTTCAATAGTGAGTACTCTGGGGCATTAATCTTGGGCAGCTGCCAGACAACTACCCAGCTGCTCTGTCACTCAGCAGGTTTAGAGGACACAAAAACAAGACAAGGAAAAACTCATGAACTGAGATAAAGACAAGGAGACTCCTTACCAAATACTAACACTGGCAAAACAGACTTGACTTGGGGAAAATTTGGGTTCCTGTCAGTTAAATTAAGGTAGTTTTAAGAAACAAAGGCAAAATCTAAAGCACCTTCCCTTATCTTATTCCCTTCTTCTGAGGCTCAGCTTCATTCCTGATTCTTCTAACTCTTCCCCTCAGTCTATATTTAGCTGAATACATAGTTAAGCATATAATAATGGCCAACAAAAAATAAATCAGTTTCAACAAGAATTGAAGACCAACTTGAATCCTGAACCAGTCCAGTATTTTACTTCCAGGAAAATTTAATCATAGCAAAAGTCCAGTTAAAATAGGGTTCTGAAAGTAGGCAAAAAGGACAATAGCTAATTATTCTCATTCCTGCTTTGACATTAAATTAACACAGTATTAATATCAGAGCCTCTTGAGTCCTTATTAATGTAAGTTCGTTTAAGTCAAACACTCCACTTTTTTTTCTTCAACACTGGCATACCATTTGTATTTCTTATATTTTCACAGCTCTTACTACTGTTAGTTTCTAAATTAAAACAGAACATATCACAAACCTTCAAAGATTTACTGTTTGATGCTTTAACACTCTCCTAAAAGTGACATAAATAGCAGAAATAAATAACTCTGAAAATGAAGCAAGTTCTTTCAGGTGGGTTGAAGCTACCATAAGTGGCCAAACAGATATTTTGAGCATTCTAGTAGTGCATTACTTCATTCTGACATTACAAGCACCAAAACAGTATATTAGCTACTTTATCTTTGAAGCCTGTTTCTGGTTTCTTTTAGTGAAAAAAGTATTCTCATCAACACCATGGCCCCAGCCAAACATTTAGATGGAAGATTACTAAATTTGTGTCTTGGTTTTGGCTGGGATAGACTAAATTTTTTTTCCTAGTACCTGGTATAGTTCTGTGTTTTGGATTTAGGATGAAAAGAATGTTGACAACAAACTGATGTTTTAGCTGCTGTTGAGCAGTGGTTATATGAAGCCAAGGACTTCTCAGTTTTTCATACTGCAAGCAAGTAAGTTGGGGTGCACAAAAAACTGAGAGGAGACATAGCCAGGACAGCTAAACCCAACTGGTCAAAGGGATATTCTAGACCATATATTGTCATGCTCAAAAAAAAAACCTGGGGGAGCTGGCTAGGGAATACAGCCTGCCACTAAGGGACTGGCTGGGCGGTAAGCAATTACATTGTGCATCACTTGGCTTGTACATTCTTATATACAAGAATAAGTTTTTATAAGTTTCTCTTCCTTTTCTGTGCTGTTAAACTCTTTATCTCAACCCATTAGTTCAATCTTTTTTTTCAAATTCTTTCCCCATCCCACTGAGGGAGGTGCAAGCAAACGGCTGTGTCGTGTTCAGCTGCCTGATGGAATAAACCACAACAGCAATCCAGGACATATTTTCAAGTATCAAACTTTATTTAGAAATGCTAAAAGTGATAAATATTTTGGAAGAATATTTATCCTTATGCTCTTGAGAATATCTAGTGTCAGAACAAAGCAGACTGTATTATACCCAACAGTGTGCCTCATAAACTTTTCTTTGTCCTGTAGCTCATGTCTGTCTTTGTTGTGTCAGTAACATCTTTATGGAAGAGCATTCCACAATACAGTCCAAGCAAGCTGTGTAATTTTTCTCACATTTCTTACAAATTATTACCTTGATAAACATTCTATAACATTGATAGCATCAATGAAGGCTGTAAAAGTTACTGCAAAACAAGAGCTCTAAGTTAAGACTTACAGAAAAAAAAAATGTTTCATGCTATTTAAATGTTTACACAAGAAGTTCCAAGGACTATTTTACCCCAGTGTTGCAGAACCATTCTTTATCTATGCAAGAAGCCTTAGTTTAGATGTGTACCTTGAGTTTAACAGTCTGTCACAGGATAAGGGTCTATGATGACTGACATAATGTAAATGCAGTACAAGTTGTTGTGAAAGCTTAAATTTAACTCTGAGGAACAGTGCAATTCTGTTTTTATGTACTCTTTCAGTAGAAGGACAATTGCCAAAAATTTCTTACTGAAAAACACAGACTTAGGAAATGAGAAACATGGACACCCATTCTACAAGGAAGACAAAATCTGAAGCTCTTGTGGTGCTGGAGTATGTTACATGCATTAACTATGTAACTTTAATTTTATACTTCTTCTACCTGGCAAAACTATTTAAGATGAATGGATAACAGCTCACTGAGATCATATGTAGTACACCTCAATCTAATAAAACGTTCTTTGTAATAATTTATGTTTTGTTTTAGGTGCTTTTCACTTTAAAGACTGGCTGTTTATCTTCCACTGCTCAAGTCTATGAAATAATCAACTGTGAACAGCATTTTCTAACAATTCATGCAGTATTATTGATAAAAGGTATCTGCTAAAAAATTAAAATTTAGCTTAAATTGAGCTTCATTTTTCTGTAAACAAGGAGAAGAATAAACCAGACTGATCCTTGACAATCACAGGTTTTAACAATCATTCACATAACTTACCCAGATGACTGAATGGGTGTGTAATAAGAAACGCAGTTTACATTGTAAAGCTTGTAAAGCTGCCTTACTGAGTCATTTCTCTCCTTCCATCCTGTGCAAGGCTAGTGCAGTTGCTAAGGTGAATGGCAAGTATTTGACATTAAGAACAGCCCTTTGTAAAACTTTCAGTGAATACCTGTAGCTGCATTTAGCACACTGAAAACAGGATCTGGAATATATTAATCCAATGCTGTAAATAGATGCCTGTAATGTGACATATCTATTGACTGGTAATATTTGTGTTGATTTTCTTGGTACTGACTATTTTATTTTACCTCAACTTGTATTGCATTCCTTTAGGAAGGGAGATGAGTTCCAACGGAGCACTTAGAAAAAAGAGAGGGCAGTTTCTGGGGAACTTAGCAGTATACATAGGAATATTTAGAGGACAGTATGCGTTGCCCACAACAGCTGAAGTGATAGAAACACTTAAAAAATACACAACTATGTCTCAGAGGCAATTGATTATCTTCTAGGGGCTAAAAGAAAATTTTTCAGTTCACTGCAGATGAAGAAGTTAGTGCACAGTCTGAAATCAAACCTAATCATAAAAATTATTTTACTTCTAAATTTCTGTTCTCTCTGACCCAGTCACTGAGTTGCCTCCATTTTAAAAGTACTATAATTATTTTAAACTGAATTATATTAATCTTGAAAACCCCTCTGTTATCTTTGAGGAATTTATTAAAAATAAGTCTATATAAGTATGCTGTAACTCTCTGACCAAGATATGTTCACACTATTTTGTTAGCATCTCATGACAGAGAACAACTAATTTGGACTTCATTCCCTGAATTGCGTTATGTCATCAAACTTGGAATAAAGAATTTTTTAAGGTCAGACAGAATGGATGAGGAAGTCAAAGGAAAGAGAGACACTGAAAACTGTTAGAAGTTCTAGAGTCCTCACAGTGTCAGTCACTACCAAGGGACCCAAGAACCACATTCTCAAGCCCACTATGAGGAGAAAAAAAGAAAAAAAGGAAAAAAAAAAAAAAGAAGCACAAAAGAACAATGATACAACACCTTTGCTGCAGAAAGTCAGGACATCAGAGTTACAAAGCATTAGGTTATATGGGTACAAACAAAAGCAAACACACGATGTATATAAAATCTGAGAGAAAAAATAAAAACAGTAGACTACTGCCATTTTCATCTGGCCACATCCAGTCCAGATTTTTACATTTTTAACCATCTCAAAATCCCAGCTTCTGGGATCCTAAATTCAAAACCACCTCCACTTTTAATAAGATGAGTGTTTTTTAAAGCATAAGAAAAATTATACTGACCTTCAGATAGCTGTTTTAATTTTTTTAATTCTTCTTCCAAAACAGAAAAAAAACCCCAAAAACATGTGCATGCATATCCTTTTATTACAATATAGGTGTGATAAGTGCCACCCAAGATGACAGGAAAATTTAAAAAGGAGGTCAAATTCGGAGCAAGTCCAACCCTATATTTGGGAGCAATAGCATTCTCTTTAGGCTGGTTTATCCTTAGAGGTCTGTGACTGAAAACACTTGCTGGTTATCAAGTTACCCAAATGAGTTCATTTTAAAATGTAGAGACCTGGTATCATAAAACGTTCACTAGAAACATGATTAGTGTGCGTGGAAAGAAGGGTTACCTTGAATAATGCAATTAGGCTCACCCATTCGGTGTTTTTATTGGTCATAGAACCAACCACTGGTGAATGAGAATCTTATTTAGCATTGCAACAGCTCACTTCACGCTTCATACACATGAGCTACACACAGTAGAACACATGGAAATTCAACATGAACCCAGGGAGGAACAGACTGAGGACAATGTTTAAATTTAGAAGTAGTTGAAGGAAGAAACACTTAACCTGACTTTTTGTTATCCTGCATATGTTCTTAACAAAGTATTCTTATTCACTCAGCTGATATTAAGGATCATTTTCTACTGAACCTGCATGGAACAATGATGACTCTGTGAATGACTATGCAAATCACACATCAGTATTCCCAATAGGTATTATACAGCATAAATCCCTGGCTCCTTCCTGTTAAGAAAGAACTACTGAGAAAATGAATCAGCCAAGTATCACCTGTTTCAAACTTTACAGGTTTTCTACATTTGAAGTATAATTAAACTGTCTTGAATTTGCATTAAAAAAGTATTTTCAAAATGCTTCTGTGGCTATTCACAACGTTGATAGTTCTTTACTTAGCATATACTGTGCTTGTGTATCAAAACCCTGCTTTAACAGAGCTTTGCAGATTATGATAATTACAACACACTGCTGGACTAGAAGTAGATATAATACTTTAATCCTTCATTGTCACACTTGAGGAGTGAAAAAAACCCATGGTTTTGGTTTGGTGACTGCTTGGCTGTCAGAGTAGGATTACACAACCCACACTCCCTGTCCCCAAGCATTTGCAATTCTGAAAAAAAAGAAAGCTAAGGTCAGAATATGACTGAAGCAGAAGATGCTGAGAGAATTATAATTTCTTTTTTCTCCCTTAGGAGCAGTATGGCAACTACATTGCAGCTTTTCTGCTGCACCATGGCTTCCAGCTCCTGTTGGCTACCCATGCTGGGTGCATTGCTGCTTTTGGTTCAATTTTGCCCCCAACACTGGCAAGCTGTCCCCAGGCTCATCTCTATCGAGCCTGGTCTTATACCCTTCAAAACTAATTTACAGCCCTCTCAATCAGCCTGCCAGCTCATGGACTGGAGTTCTTTCCCCTATTTTAGACAAGTGAACCCTATCTGCCTCCAACATGCTCAGTGAACAAGAAAGAAACAAGGAAAAACAAAATGTGTGAACACCTAAAAAGTTTCAAACCAAGTTACTGTGCTTATGATTAATACAGAAAATTACAGATAATTCTCTCAACAATTTTTCTGATGAAGAAGTGCTGAATACTTAACCCATTTTCTTACGGGTATCTAAGCTCAAAGAAATGATCCCTACATAATCATAATTTTCATCAGCAAAGGGTATTTCTTTAAAGAAAAGGTGTGTATAAGGACTTTTAGCTAAAAACTGATATAAAGTGTATTTATACACAGCATGTTCAAGTGAAATGAGTTAGAGGTTATGAACATCCTAGCACAATTTAAGAATATTTAAGCATAACGTAATTTTCTCTAAATAAAAATCACCTTTAGAATAGTTTTATATGGCTACTAAGAAGCCCTGTAACGTACCAATATCACTTTGATTATTCTAATAACATACAGCTATCTAAATAAGTTTGAAATTAACCTGATTTTGTGGCAAAAAAATTTGTTCCTTTGTCTTTATTCTTTTTTTTTCTTGCATGTTGATCTAATTTAAATAGTTTTCTTAGATTAGCTAAGATATTACTACATGAGTATTCATTAATCTTTAATTAGCATTTTTAATCCTTACATTTTGATTTAAACATGCATGAAGTCTAATCTCTGTAACTGCAATTAGAATTGCTAATTTAATAAATTTTGAACTAATGAGTGTATTGTTCTAAAATTGTTTATCATCATCTATTTCACAGAAAAATGAGATTATAAGAAACTTATGGCAATACACTCTTAGAAGACTTTTTTTGGCAGCAAGGTGGTCTTGGTCAGTTTGGGGGTTTTTAAAAATAGTTTTTTTCCTTCTAATTTTATATAAAACCAACAGTAACCCCAGTTTATCCAACTGTCTCAGTATTATAAAGAGTGATAGACACTTATCAGCTATAGAGGTCATTTGGCCATGAAGTTGTGGCTGTAACATTTCTGCTTATTAAAAAGGACCAAAGAGTCTTATTCCCTTCTGTTAACCAATAACAACTTTTAAAACAAAGAGGAGTTTGTACACTGGTGTAAACCTCACTGTACAGATTGGTAGAGTTCTGCTCACTTCCCATTTTTAAGACAATAAAATTCAGGCCAAATAACAGCAAATTTCGCTATAAAAGTCCTTTTACATAGAGAAAATCACCAGGAACAAAAATGGTGCAAACATGTATTTAAAATCTGGCTAAGATAATATAAAAGTGTTGAATTTAGAGAGAGTTAAGTCAGAGCCACATTTGATATCCACATTTCCTAAAAAAAGTCTGATCAGTCTGTTCTCCTGCACCATACCATGGCTGCTATTTACATTTTAGACTTTAGCTGAGGACTGAGAAAAATTAAAGTTAATGATTGCCAATTTATTGGCCAGGAAAGCTCAAGACAGAGGAATAAGTTTAAGGTGCCTGGGTGCTCTGGTGTGCACCTTGTCTTTTGACCAGTGCAAGGATATACATCCATGCCTGCAGCTTGCACAGCTGCGCCAGTGGGCCTTCACCATTTTGATAATTTCTTTGTCACTTGGAAGAGCCCAGCTTGTCAACTGGTTGTTTGTGGAGCATGATCACGGTAATAAGGATGGGCTGGTCATTCAGCTGTTAGATTTAGCACTTGGGTAGCCCTATATTTCAGTATTAGCATTGCCAGCAACTGGCCACAGGCTGTGTGTTCACAAGACCTGATAATTGAGCTTTGTCACAATCGCTATATTTGACTTTTGCTTGACCTGCCTGCAACATTTTTTCACTCGGTTTAGCTGTGACTTTTTTTTTTAAATTAACCAGGTGTTCATTGCTGGGTTTTTTTTGGTTCTTTTGTCTTTACATTGTGCAATCACAACTTTATATACAAAGTAGTCATAAATATCTATTCTCTACAAATATATCATCATACAACTAACGTAACAAGATACATAAAGAAAAGAGTACTGACAGGAAAGCAGAGGCCTTGATTTGTGATTATCTCCACAAATGCAACCTCAAGTTCTGCATGCAGCCTCATCCTCTCAAGCCTATCTTATCAAGCATGTCCTGTAGTATGCAAAGTGTGTTCAGGCATCACATTTGCTGGGTTTCCCATGTGTCTGTTAAACATGAAAAAGGTTCATCAACAGTGTTCGCACTGCCTCTCCTTCTGATTTCCTTGCAGCCTTTATTCTGCTTTTGGCTCAAGAGCAGCAAGTTGCAATGGCATCTGAACTACCTGGACACTGCTCAGGAACCTACAGACAAACACAGCACAGAACAAGCCCCCCTGTATAGCTGTGTGTCTTAATTTCTCTCTGCTGTTGAATGCTATATAACACTTCAGCTCGTATAAAACAGCCAAAGAACATTAAGGGACATTCTGTTGATGAACAGGGTTAAGCTCCAACTTAGTTAGGTAGAAGGCTGGAATGAATTTTTCCAGGGTTTGTAATTGGGTTTTTGTACTTTGTCATGACAATGCTTGCATTAGGGAGCTTTGAAAATGTTCAGTAGACCAATTCTTAAGAGAAGAGTGAGTGAAGGGAAAAGTTGGGGAGTTTAATTAACATTTTAGGATGAAAACCAGTTCTTTTCTCATTCAATGTTTTCTATAATAAAAAAGAAGACAACTAGAAGTACCTTAATTGAAAATGTTTCCATTAATATTGCAGCTAAGCTTCACAGCAAGACATACCTCTTCACAAGTACATGAAGAGGTTGCTAAAAATGCTTGCAATGTAATGGTTTTGCTGATAACAGTAAAATGTGCATCTGAGCTCAACAGGATTGATTCAAGTACAAGGCATGCTGCCGAAGGTGTGTGAATGTCAAACTAGTCAAAAACATGGAAATTAATACTTCAATCAGCTTAGCATAAATTTCATCCAAAATCTTGTTAGAAATTTGTGAACCCAGCCTCCCTCCATCTGCTGGGAACTTGCAGAATTTAGCTAACAAAAGCTCCTTTATTCTCTGTGTGAGTCCTGCATATTTTGTAGGATTTCTTTCAATTCTTCAAAAACTTTGAAAATCCAATAATAACCTACATATATACTATAATGAAGTCATACAAACACTGTCTGAAGTGTTTGAGAATCTCAAAATGAGAATCCTCACAGCACTGAGAATCCTTATAGCATCTTCCAAAATTTGACACAAAGTTCAACTTGGATATGCAAGGCTTAGATGTGTCTGATTAAAACTGCTTTTATTAAACATTTTATCAAAACTCCTTATATTTTCCTTATTCTTAGCCTTGGGTGTGTGGGAAGTGGGGATTCCTTGAATAAGGGAGGCTGAAGAATGTATTTTTAATAGAAAATGCTTCTGTTGCCTTTGAAAGACACAATGCTAGCAGATCCTGTATTTTCTCCTAACTGTACCATGAAAGTGTAGATTGTCATCACAACTGCTGTTAAAATTCAAATTTCTTACCCAGTTCAAACACAGCCCTCACAATGCTATCTTGGTGCCTCAGATAGATTTACTCATTTTGTGCATGTACACAACATAGATGACAAAAAGATTATCAATACCATCTTTAGTTAAATAGAGGAAACAAAAGCACAGGTACCAAGAACAAGAGCAACAAAAGGACTATCATTTTGCTAGATTGGACATTATGCAATATTTTCTATAATTTTTTTTTTTTTTTTAGTTCGCCTTTTTGGAAAAGCATTGTTGTGGTTATAACTATCAGATATGGGAGGTCTGGCTCTTCAGTTACTATTTTCCCAACCTGCACACACTGAAGTGACTCCAATACTCCAGAAATATGCTGTATGAAGCAGCAAGCACTTTTAGACTGGCTTATAATACATTTCCGAACTTGGGAAGCAACTCTCTAACCTCTGTGGCCAACGAAATAAGCTTCATGAAGGTGAATTTTGTACTTCTATGTTTATATGATAATGCTACATCTTAGACAAAAGAAAGGAAAACCAGGATGGCTGTAGGAGTACCCTCTCTCCACTCCAACCTTTCTTCACTTCCCATGATAAGCAAAGCCAGGAAAAGGTGTTACTGGTCCCTAAAAGACTGTAACCTTGAGCATTAGACATTTAAAGACTAACAAAGAACACACATCCATCATCCATGGATTTTGGCAGGAAGTAGGACAAATAAGAAAGTGCAATTCCAGTTATGACCCAAGAGTTATAGCATCTAAGAAAGAAGAGAGAACTCGAACCTCATCTCTCAAAGCTCAAGACACAAGAGTACATCAACATTTCAACTTAAATCATAGACTAATTCATTGTGGGAAGACAGCTAGGGCTGAAATTAGAGAAAACTGAGAAGCTATATTTACATTCTAGCAGAAGTTATAACTCAATCCCACAATCCCATATATAGGATGAAAGCCCCCTGAAAAGTCTTCATTTTTAAATTTACTTCTCACGAAGTTTTACTATCATGGACTCAGCAAACATAAGTTATTTTGAAATTTAAAATGTCCTCCCACATTTTCACATCATCTTTCCCCAAGGCAGTAATGGATGCCATAGAACTGTGTCAGTGTGAATTCAGCTGCAACATGTGGATGATTATACTTCCATTCCACTTGACTTTTGAGCTAGATAACTAGGCCTAAAGCTGTGTAAGCATTTAAGTCCCTTCCAGAAACCAGTTCATATTGCTGATTTACCACCTGAGCAGTACTTATAATACAAATATTGACATGGATTCACACATAAGATTTTTAGGAGAAGTTGCCTGCATATATTCCAGGAGATATCAGTTGCTTTGCAGTATCTCAGTATATAGCACCCCTGGAAACAGAAATATGATGAAAAGAGTAGTATGCATCAACCTCAACAGACAGTTGTAACAAAAGCCATAGCTATTATTAGAAACAAAGCTAGGAATGCTGCAGAGCTTTATGAACAATGAAGCATCATCAGCTCCTGCTATTTGTCATAACATGACCCAATGCAGTGTAAGATCAATACAGTAGGCACTGAATCCCTGGGGAAACATTTCAGTGCATAGCATAGTGATTTCTCTGTGGAGGTAACCAACTACATGAAGAACCTTTTGTTCTTAAATCAAAAACCCTCTTCATCGTGCACAGAAGATGAAAAGTAGAACTTTGTGTTATTCAGTTCTACTTTATTTGGCAAAAACATTGAAAGTTTACTCTTAACTACAGGAACAATATAGGTTTACTTCAATGAGCAAGGACTTTTGAGTCAGCAAATAATGATTAGAGAAATTTTTTGAGAGACTGATTTTTCACAATAGCTTTTATAATGCAGTCAAAGAGTGCAAGTCACAAGGCTCCACCTGATTATTTGAGAGATAGATTTAGATGTAGACTAACAGACATTCAATAGATGTAGATGTAGATGACAACAGATTTAGATGTAGATGACAACAGACATTCAATAAGAATGAGGCAAAATTTTTGCATACATGTACCATGAAGAACCTTTGTCAGTGAGAAATTTAAACACCAAAACTAAAACTGAATGGTCATTATGGTCTTGAATATTTTGAGCCAATGCTACTGGGAATTTTGAGTACAGCCCTGCACTAGTTTACCATTTAAAAAGTTGAAAGGTGAATAAAAGGCTAAGTTTACACATTTACCTGTTCATTAACAATTGAACACATAGCCTGGCTTAATTTTCAAGTTATGTAACACTGTTTAACAGACTGTTTTAGCTACAGCACTAGGCATCTTTTGCAATGTTAATACTCTGATATTTAAAACTTTGCTGATTCTAGTTAATGCACCAAGGCATCCATCTCATCTTTGTGATTTGCATCCAAACCTTCTATTTATGTTTTTGCCAAATAGTACCTCACTTTAGCAACTGCTATACAAGACTTAATTGCTAATTTTATAATGATTTATTTACAACAAACAAAGTGATTGACAAATCACACAAATCCTCAATATATTAATTTTTGCAAGAGCTTTAACATGCAATGTTCCCTTGAATAAATTCTTGTGATGTGGAACTTGAGAATTGATAATACAGCAAAAGGATGTTTGGAAGGAATGAATACACAGTTTTTAAAGCTTTGAAAAGTGATGTTCAGGTGGTGACTATTGGACAAACTGTTATGTTTGATAGAACTTGGATTCACGTAGAGTTAAATAAAAATTGGTGAAACCAGGTTGCTGAAGAACAGCAAAGAGAAAATAATCTTGCAGAGAATAAGAATGTGCAACGAGAATGACTGAAGTTTCTTACATTGGTTTCTTTCATTACAATGGTTTGTAATGAAAATATAATATGAAGCTAAAATTGTGATTTAAAAAAAAAAAAAAAAGATAAGCCTGTAAAAGAACAATAGCCTTATCAAAATAGTTACCTCACACAGAGTTTAAACCTTCAATACACCTAATGCTCTACGGTTTCCAGTGAAAGTATGCTGTCTTACATGTAGAATCAACAGTGGAGTAGGCAAGCCAGGGAGGAAACACCAATTGTGGCTACTGATAACCTAGAGAACTACTCATCCATCTCTGCCAACTCCATCAGCTCTCCAGAGGAACTGAGAATATGTTTGCAATGTCAGGAATGTACTCACAGAAGTAGTTTTTTTTTTAAAGGTGTGTTATTTTATTATGTTCATTATCTGGGAACCTAGTAAAAATTAGTCATTGCTTTCATCAATTAAAACATTTTTCATCGAATATATGTGGATGTGACAGAAGTTTAGCCTAGGGGTTAAGAAATTCCCTTATTTTGCAATATATACTCTATAAGTGCATTTTTTATTTTCTGAAACAGAGCTACCTTAGGGATGCATCTGCTAGATTTAGAGACAGGTTGTTATGTGCAGGTTTGACCACAGAGCTGTAGGAGCCACCCTGCTGTGTCTCCCACTTGTAAGGGCTTTTGCAGTTTGGTTCTGATTGCCAGTTGAACAAAGCTAGCTTAAAACCAGCAGGGTCCAGGTGCTCATAAATATAGACAAAGTCACGCAATTAAACACTGTCTTTAGCTCCTGTAAGTCCAGCTGGGGTGTGTAAAGTTGCACAAGTGTTTTTCTAGATCTAATCCAAGCTATTAGTTCAGATACATGGAGTCATATAGTAGAGATTATTCCTTAGATTCCTGTTTAAAACCATGTATTTCTAAACACACTAATAGCACAGCAGATATAGCCAGTAGGACATTTGTTTAGATAAAGTTTAGACACCAGAGTACAAGAATATAAAAAAAAAAATTTAAAAAAATATATATTGCATGCACTGGACAGAAGTTCTGCCTACAAGCAATCAACTGGTAAGACTGAGTATTTGCACAATTGTCTTGCAGTCACAAACATGAGCAAATTTAGCTCTTCATGCAAGTATAAAACTAAAAGCACAAACCCATGAACCTTGCTTGCATTCTCTTAGTAGCACAAGAGCAGTTAGAAGTTTAACACCAACGACTTCAGATTTTTTTTTTTCTCAACTTCAAACAGGCTTCATACTGAGAAAGATGGGTTATTTTTGTCAGACTTGAAACCACTCAAACAGAAAAAAAAAAAATTAACAGAAAAAAGTTCACATCCTAGAAAAACACCAGCCCAAACCAATTCGGTATTAAAACAGAGACTACAAAACACAAGCCACTGTCTTTTATACTTACTTAAGTAGTGCTACCTCAAGGAAGTCTTTATGGTTCACTCCTGAAGTTTCTCATTCCTTCTTCAGCATCTCAGCCACCACTCATTTGCATCATAAATACCAGATCTGTTTTGACAGATTCAAGTCCTGGGGGAAACCTGCACTACACATTTCCCACATAGTCTTAGTGGGAAACCTGTCATTGAAGTCAGGTCTTCCTCCCACTCTATATTTCAAAGAGAAAACACAGTTTCTTCTACACTAAATAAATAGATTTTTAAAAAGCAACAATGAACTTTTGTTTGAATTTTCATATGCGACAAACAGAAACTTGGTTCACCTCTTTTTTTGACATACAGAATAAGCAGTGTGCCAACCTACTCTTTCCTTTTTAAGTAATTGGAGACATCTGGCTACCATTTGCTAATGGAAAATAATCAACCAATTTATACTTTGTCAACGGATCTGTTTTTATATGCTAAAAGGCTTGGCTTGTTGAATGCATTTTGGTTGTATTGTATAGAAAAAAATGCAAGGCAGTTCTCTTACTGAGAAGGCATTGGATTTTATTTTAAAGTCTTTTATATTTTCTGTCTTTTCTATAGGTTAGTAACATTTTCTGATCTTATCTATTGAGTACTTTCTTGAATATTGCAACATTATCTACTGTGTCTACCTTAGATAATAGAACTCTACTATAAAATGGAAGATTAATAAAATATTGGGCTGATATTTTCCAGCCCAAACTCTTCATATAAGGATATAATTTCAAGAAAATAATTTATTCTTATCATATAGGCTGCAACAAGAACCAAATCTGCCTTTATTCTGAACTGAAAAACATGATATCCAAAAGTTCATTAAACACATATGATAACACTCATTAAAAAAAAAAAAAGTAATAAAAATAGTAACAAGGAAATTACTCTATATTCTTTATGTCTATTGACTCAGAGGGACTATGAATCAAAATCAGGACAATATTTTGTCCATTTCTGGGGGCACAGTATATCTAAAAACAATTAACTAAGGACAGGGAGAGAAATGGAGAGTAGGCACTTAAACAATACAAACTAGTTTACCAACATATTTATTGGAATGTTTGGATGATCTATAGTGAATTCTACTTCTTGAAGAGCTGCCTCAGTTATTTTTTGTGCTATTACTGAAATTTCTCAGTTATTATTTTCTTTCTATTACTGAAAAGCTCTGGATAACCAACTATCTTATGGCAGATCAAATGGACCAAGTGCTGCATTTTGCCTTTTGAAAAGTCCTTTCAAGAGGATAACTTTACAGTACTTAAAATCTGTGCTAAGTTATGTAAAGCTACCAGATTTATCACTATTATAAATTGTATAAAACATTGTGGATTCAAAGTATGCTTCTGTGAACATGGCTTTATAATATAGTGGCAACTCGAGGCAACATAGTTCACTGTTTAATTTTTTACTTGAAGCTGAATACATAGTAGAAGTTGCTTTCTGAATAAATCTATGGCTGAAGAAGAACTTGTGTAAAATTCCCAAATGCCTTCCAACCAGCAGTAAAAAAGATAACTTCTTTTTTTTTTTTTTTATCCTGGCAGTACTATCTAGAGACACAGATCTTCCACAAACAGATCTATTAATACTTCCTAGGGACCAATCAGATCAAATATGAACATGCAGGTACTGGAAGTACACATAATTACTCTTTAGGAAATGCTTAAGGAATGAAACAGGAAAGCAGGAGATCAGAGTTGGAGGCTAGGGAGCAGAAATATACGCTATGTATCAGTAAGCATTAAGAATGATGGATACCTGAGCCCTTCTGAATTCAGGAGCTATCTGCGCAGCTTGTAGTATATCCTCAGCTGCTACTGAGGATATCATTCATTACATTAAGTTTGTAAACCTGTATGCATGATAAAAGGACAGGAATAAGGGTTTACTGTTGTAAGCAAACCGTTCCTTCCATAATGAACAGTAATTGCACTAAGTTTGTATATGCAGCATTTTTTATTTTTTTACTCCTTTATATTAGCATAATACTGTAGTAGTGGTGGCAGCTGACTTGGAGTTCTTTTATCTGCAACTCCGCAGATAACTTTAAATATAAAGTTATTCATTTTCTGCAGAGGCTTAGTGCTTTTTGGTTTGTTTGTGTTTTTTTTTTAAACCAGCGAATAATAATCTCTGGTCATTAATTTTGGAAATGTGATTAAAGTCAAAAGAAAAAAGACAAAGAAAATAATCTTTGGCCTACATTACAACCAGCCACTCATGTGAGTGTATGGTTCACTCATAGTTCACTGTATGAAAAAATCAAAGTCAGTTCTGAAATTTATCTTGCACAAAGGTGAGAAACAAAAAGTGGGAGTGCAATTAAACTAAAAGCTTATAAATAGAACTAAGATCCATACTAAAATAAAGAAGTTTTCATTCTTTTTACTCCCTTATATCATGTGTAAGTTGAATTTACTATCATGCAACATATCTTGGAGCAAGAAGTCAAGTTCTAATTATTAAAAGCAATTTCACTGGGTCTGATGATAGAAACAGATTTTTCTGTGCTGTGTCAGATACATATTCGTGATCATATGCCACAAAATGGGAAATCTGATTGCTTTCGTGGCATACTGCAGGTTGAATTACTGTTAGTTTGTTGTAAGTCTCATAGGAAAGTGGAATGTAGAATCTTTCAATTCTTAGATCACCACATTAAGGAACAGATCTGTCTTTTCCCTAAGAAAGTATACTGCCTTTGGTCTAAAACTCAACGCACCTAAACATTTCATATCATTGAGGCTGTTTATAAATATTTTGGGCTTAATTAATATTTTATTAGTAAGAATTAGTTGCATTGCAAAATGTCAGCCAGCATGAATGTTGAAGTGAGCAAAGATTTATTGCCAAGAAGTCCAAAACCATCCTGCTTTGTGTGAGAAATAGCATGGCCAGCAGGACCAGGGAAGTGATTGTCTCCCTCTACTCAGCACTGGTGAGGGCAAATCCTAAATCCTGTGTTCAGTTTTGGGCCCCTCAATACAAGAAAGAAATTGAGGTGCTGAAGCCTGTCCACAGAAGGATAATGCATCTGGTTAAGGGTCTGTAACACAAGTCTGATGAGAAGGGGCTGAGGGATCTGGGGTTGTTCAGCCTGGAGGAATGGAGGCTCAGAGGAAACCTTAATGCTCTCTACAAATGCCTGAAAGGAGGCTGTGGCCACGTGAGGGGTGGTCTCATTTCCCAAGCAACAAGTGACAGGACAAGAAGAAATGGTCTCATCAGGGTAGGTTTAGATTGGATACCAGGAAAAACTTCCACACTGAAAGGGTTGTCAAATATTGGAACACAGTACACAAGGAAGCAGTGGATCTACCATTCCTGTAGGTAATTAAAAAATGTGTAGCTGTGCTTTAGTGGTGGACATGGCAATGTTGGGTTAATTGTTAGACTTGATGATGATAAAGGTCTTTTCCAACATAAATTACTTTATGATTCCATGGCCTTTCTGATTAAATTTTGGAAGAGATGTTAATAGCAGCTATTGATATCAAAGGAGTCACAGTCTAATGGAACACATAAGTAGCAAAAAAAACACAAAAAAAAAAAAAAACACCCAAAAAAACCCCAAACAAACAAACAAAATAATTATTTCTGATATTACTTCTCATAATAGAAAGTTCAGCTGGTAGAGATGTGACAATATCAGCTGTTGAGTTGGCAGAAAAAATAGTAGAAGAAGAAGACACTGCAATGAAGCAAGAGACACCAAGTTAAAGTATGTGCTAGATGATGTTGCACATGATGTTGTACTTAGGAAAACAGGATGAGATTAATAGCTAGTTCATTAGCTAGGCCAATGTCCCGGGTTGCAGTAATGCAACCAACTGAATTTTGAGATTGTGTTAAATAATAAACTTTTTTGAAATAGTAGTCCATATCACCTCTGTGTTTTCCTGTATACAACTTCCAAATCTAGTTCTCTCAAATTTCCAACTACTTAAACTATTTCAGATCCCATGTATTACTGCAAAGACACCTACAGGATGGTGGTGTCAGCTCTTGCTCCTCTTTGGCTCTGTTCAAATAATATCACAATCACTTTCAAACTATTTGAGTTTTCAGACTAACACCAGGAACAGATTAGAGGCTCTTTTCAGCTCTGTTTTAAAATACCATTTGCAGTTGAGCTTGCCATCTGGTGCTGAGGATTTCTCCATGGTATTTGCTTCGTAATGCTGCCAGTCAGTACTGCTGAACAGAGAGGAGAAACACCAGTGTATCACTTAAGCAACATTCATTTCTGATTAGGGCTCTTCCATAGATGGCAAAAGAGAACACCAGCTTTCCTGTCCCACTCATCTCCCATGAAATATTATTTGTTTCCTGGTGGTGCTTGTAATAACCTTTTTTATTACCCAACATGTGCTTTTAGCACCATGACCTTAGCTACAGTTTATGATTTTTCCATATGCCTTCAAAAGTCTCAATTTCTTGGAAAATTGTAAATTGCACTTTTTTTGTTGTCTATGTTAAAAGAAACTGGAATTTATGCAACATGCTCACGCCTAGCCCTAGGGAGGAACTAAGTGCTTTACAGTCAGACATAACTATTTGAAATGCAAATTAAGAACAGACTCACGAAAGCTGTACAGTTATGAGGGAACAGTTTTCCATCTCCAGTGTTGCCTACAGCTAGCATTTCTTTCCGCCTGTTTTTCCTTCCACTCTGCTTATCAGGTCATTTGATTTTAGGACCATTAGTCTTTCACTGTAGAAGGACATTTGTGTCAGTTCTCGAGTCCCTCTCTGAAAGCTCTGCTAGTTCTTCACAAGCCACTGACAATTTAAGGCCTTTGTTGACTCAAGATCAACATAACTACCAGACTAACAAGAAAAGAAGACTTAGGAGAAATCTTTCTATAAAAACAGAAAAAGTAGCACCCAAATGTCCACCTTGAAAGTTCTGCACATCTTGAAAGAAATTAATGCATCCAGAAAATGGATACAAGCATTTATTTAGCTTATTTCTCCTTTTAGAACCTGGAAAAAATTCAATTGTCCCTTTCACAAGGAAAAGGTTATACAATATCATGTATGACCCTCTCATCTTTTTGCTGTGATAAAGTATTGTCAGCTCATAGATTTAAAAAAAAAAAAAAAAATCACTTTACCTCTATGAGAGTAAAAATCAGAGCTTCTGGAAAATTTAAGGCTAAGACCCTAAATTACACTTTCAACTTCTCCACAGAGTAAAAAATCCTCAGAGGATTTCCACAGCCGCCTCTCACCCCAGTAAAAAAAAGTAACTTAGAGTATAGATAGTGTATAATTAGTTGGACTAATGAGTGCTAACAATCCAGACAAAGCAAGAACAGGTAATACAAAACATTTACAAAACAGCCAAAGTATTTCAGGATTACTTTTGAAAACACAAGCTTATCAGACAAACAATCTATGTCACATAGATAGCATTTCTCATTGCACTATGCATTCATGCTGTCCAGGCTGCATACTCAAGAGTCTTGACCCTTTCTAAAAGGATAAGCAATGATCAATTTTTTTTTTTCCCGTTTTTACTTTTCTTTTTTAGGAAAATTATAGACAAATTGGGTTGAGGACAGAATGGGGTAACAGCCTAAGAGTCTTCAGAATTACTCTAATCACTTTCAACAACCTTAAAAAAATAAAGATTAAATAAAAATGAAGCAGTGACTCACTGTTCTAAAAGAATTAGTGATGTTCACCACTAGAGGGTGGCACTGCAGAAAAACAAAAGTGTTAAGGAGAAGGGACAAAAACTTGTCATGTAACTCCATCAGTAGAAACTGATGCAATACTGAGGCTTCACAATGTCTTTGGACCATAATGGAGCAAGCACTTTGACATGACCATGCCTTTGACCTTTGGTGCAAGTTTCCCAAAGACTAAAATGTCCTTAAAATTAAAACAAAAAACAACCAAAACCAAAAAACAAACCCCACACATATTTTATTAGAACAGAGAGAATGCTTTGTCTTTTATACAGACACTCAAAATGACTTATCAATCAAACAAGAAATTATTATACACTTGCAGCCATGTTGGAAAAGGTACACCAGAAGCACGATGAACTGCTGGCTTTTAGACACCTCTCAGGACCTTCTTTCTTTCACAAGCTCTCTTCCTTCAAGAACACACCAGCAGGTAGAAGTTGGAAGACAACATAGCCAGGACAGATAATCTCAATTAACAAAAGGCGTATTCTGTTCCATACCTTATGGTGCCATTCTCTACGAAATAAAAAGACGGTAGGTAAGTTTGCTTGGGCTACAATTGCTCAGAGGTTGGTGGGAAATGGTTTTGGCATGCCTTTTTTTTTTTTTTTTTGCCTTGGGTTTCGTGTTTTGGGTTTGTTTTTTTGTTTTTGTTATGTTTTGTTCTGGGTTTCTTGGGGTTTTTTGTTTGTTTTTGTTGTTTTTTTGTTTGGGTTTTTTTGTTTTGTTTGTTTGAAGGGATTTTTTTGTGTGGGATGGGGGGGGATGCTGGGAGTGGTGTGTTTGTGTGATTCAATTTTTTTTTTACTTGTTAAACTGTCTCTTTAATCCATGAGTTTTCTCTCCTTTACCCTTCTGATTGTCTCTCCCACTTTACTCAGAGGGAGTGAGGGAGCAGTGGTGTGGTGCTTAGCTGCCTAGCAGGGCTATACCACAAGTACTATTTGCAAATTTTAAAGTAGTCAAGAAACACTGAAGAGTTTGTTCCTCATGGTATCTTCAAGTAGCTGAATGTAGTGTTTTAGTAATTAACTGGTTTTCAGTGCTATTAGCTGATGCTTCAATGTTATAATGGCCTCCAACATACTGGCAGATTATGGATTTTTAAAACAAATATTGTAGATATTAATTTCAGAATTATCACAGATCAAATGGGTAGTGATGCACTTGTTATTTTATTTATTCCTGTTTATTATTCTGATAAAGCAACAATGTAAATCTTTAATTTCATTAGAGTCAGGCATGTAGCTGCATAGAATCACATATCTGATGCTTTGACAATAGTGCTTTGTCTAACTTCACAGGAGTCCCAAAACTGACATTTTTACACTAGAAAATGATAAATTTATATATATATGTATATATATATATATATATCTTCCAAAAATTTTGTTCAATGAATGAGGTTTCATTCCAAATCTGATTGACTTATATTTTACTTTGGACTACCATTAATCAGACCTAACTATTCCTAAGTTCCTCTTTGTCTTTAACTACTTATGTTCATAATATCTCAGTCACTTGCAAATTTGCCTCACCAAACAGTTTCTTTCTCTGCAGTCTTATCCAACTGGAAGAGCAAACCTACACCTTTGTGTCTGGGCCTCTATGAATTATTTTCTGAGGATATTCAAGCTCCCAGTAGTCCACAGGTCACTTGCCATACCATCATTTTCCACCTTTTGTTTTGTCTATTTACTCTGCTGTCTGTGAACTGTACATCCTAATTCCACCACAGCTAGTGCTACAACTTTGTGCTGTATGCAAAATACTTCTCCAAGAAACTGATCTTTCCCTGGAATTCATATGATTAGCCAGACTTCTTTTCTTACAATTTTATGGGTGTCATGGCTGACAAGTAGAAAAATTTCATTGAAGGACAAACAAAGTCCTGTGCTTAAGGAATACATACTGGCTTCAAGAGATAAGCAATACAGGTCACTGATTTCTCATAAGGTTCCTAATATAATTTAGATTGGAAGCCACCTCTGGATAGCTAACTCTTCCATAAAGAACACTAAACTCAAACTTAGATGTGGTTTCTCAGGACCTTTACAGGTCAGTTTTGAAAATCTCTACTGATAAAAGTTCAACACACTCTGAGCCCCTCTTCCAGAGCTTCTAAATGAGGAAAATTCCTTCTTTTTGTCCTGTTGGGTTTCCCCTTCTCTAAACTGTGACCTTTTGAGGTCTTTTCTTTTGCTTTGTGGATCTGAGAAGAGTCACGATCCACCTCTACAGTCCTTCCTTTTGACAGTGAAAAGCTAAAATAAGATATCAATAGCCTTCTATTTTTCAGGCTTAATAAATACTGTCCCACATAGAAGTTTCTTTTATGTCATGCTCCAGCCCCTTGCCCATAGCTGAGGCATAGTGGGACTCAGCTGAACCCATTCCAGTTTTCCAACATTTTTCTTCTGCTACATATGCAAAATCAGAAAGAATAAGTGTTGCTTCAGGAGTGCTAAAATAGACAGTCTTTGTCCTTGAGACTCTTTGCTTATTATTGCAGCCCAATATGTGATTAAATTTCACTGCCACAAGGAAATCTTGCTTGTTCATATTCCATTCATTCCTCAAAATTCTCAGATTCTCTTTTGAATAGTTTCTACAGACTGTCTGAGCTGTCAGAATTCAGAGAGTTGTTCTTTTGGAATCAGCTTTTGCATTTATGTCTGTTGCAGTTCATGGGGTGCCTGTAGTCCTGTTCTTTCAGCTTGTTAAAATCCTGACAAACAAATCCCTGAATCTACCTGCGTATGCTACTTCAGAATATGATCTCAGATCACAAGAACACACATATGTGCAGGCTTAGTTAAATATGACCATTATTGATGCTTAACTTATTTGTGGGTATGTCTCAGATGATCCTCAATGCAGAAATAGGACAGTCCTTTCCTAGATAGCATCCAGTCTATAGAGAGACATCCCAGCAGTGTGGACACAGACTGATAGACATACAGAAAGAAATAATGGAATGAAAATATTTCACATCACAAGTGATTGTGAAAGAATAAGATCAAGCCATTACAATTTCTTTCTAGATTTCTTGTGTACCTGCTTTCAAGCTCATTTTTCATCTTTGTGGAGGGGCTTTGTGAATAAGTATGCTAGTTTGGAGCTGCTTGAAGACTATAAAAAAAAAAAATAATAAATTACCTGAGACATGTTCTTTCCAATGAAATTTTTAAGGACGAAAGATGGAAGGAGACACAGGGAATTTACATAGAGATTTATATAGGTGTTTTTTAGGAGAAAGCATATCTTTGCAATATTAAACAAATTGGTTTTTTTGGGGGTCAGTTTGGTTTGGGTTTTTTTGTTTATTTTTTCATTCTGGTGAAGCATTACAGGTTAGAATTGTTTGTGAAATGAATATTTAGTTCTGTGTGAAACCCTCAAGTGGCAAAATAGGCCATTCTTCCACACTGAAATTGTTTCAGGTAAATTTATTTTTAAGTGATCCTATTTTCTAGATCTTTTAATTATTCTCCTTATTTCTCAAAGTCACCAGAAAGTCCAGTTGTGTTTCTAAACTTTCTTGTTGGGAACTTCATCAGTATCAGTGGTTCCATGAATTGTGTTTACCCTTTGCAGAACAGCAACTTTAAGCCCAAATGGCATATTTCTTTTAAAAGGGTCCAGTGCTACTAAAAATTGTGTAGGCAAGAGAAAAGTACATCAAGGGAGATAATTATTCTCAAATTAACATTTAAATATTTAAATACTTTTACTATTTAAAATTTATTTTGAGTGTTTCAGAGGATTCAGTCATGCTTTGTGCTATAGGGGTCCAAAAAGAAAATATCTGCCCCAAACTTAGGTGAAAAGAAATTGATCTGCTGTGCACCATTCTAAGGAAAGACTGCAGCACATAGGTGCTGCTATCAGAAGGGATATCCCTGGAGAAGAAATATATAGGAGCCACAGGAGTTTCTAATACTCAGGGTTAATGCAACTGTGTTACTTACTCTATGATTCAGCTGTCTGTGACCTGAAGTCCAGGTTTTGTAAAGCAAAACTATGTACCAAGGCTAAGGTTGCTGAAGCAACTGTTTTGTGATTAGAGAAATTGTGAGAAAGTACATTTGATTTTCACTATACAATATATAGTAAGACTGTTGCCATCTTGTTGCAAAGGTTTCATACCTTTTTGGTGATTTCTCATGGGCAGCTCCTCACAGCACTAACTCCCTTCCTTCTCCTCATGCCTCCACACAGCCAACAAACTCCACCTCATACCTCAACCAGCCAACCTACTCTTTTACAATACCCCTCCTAACTGGATCCAGCTGTGGCCTATTAAGGGCAGGCCTGTTCCTAATTCTTGATAATTAGCACAGCTGTAACTCCTTAGGGGTGAGATTATCTTCACCACTATCTCTATTCTCCTACATTCTATCTATCCACAACTGTTGAGATGTAAATACAAAGAGTAAAGAGAAGATAAACCACAGTCCAAAATTATATGGAAGTATACAAAATGCTACAGGGAAAAGACATTAATATAAGACAGCTCCACAACTCTGAAGCTCCATTTCAGGGAGCAGCAGATGCCAGACCTTTCCCATCACATCAGCTACTGCCTGCTAGCAAAGATGTTGGATATCATAAGTATGACAACACAATTTGGAAGTTTGAAGTACTCTTAAATAAGAATGTGAGTCCTTGGCTCAGTGGCTTGATAATGCTAGTTATCATTTGTATGTGATATACAGTCAATGACGGCTTTATACTTTGAAGTTTTATATACACATCTCCAGTCTTTCAGTATGTGCAAAAAGATGCACCAAAAAGTGACCCTGAGAGAGACAGATGGTTACATCAGTTGCTACTGCTCATGTCCCAGCTGAATACTGAGAATAAATTTAGGTTGGTTTTTAAGAACTGCAGTAACATTCCTAGACACAAGTGGAGGCGTAAATAAAATTTGGTGACCTTGGGTGTAAATCTCTTCTGAGGTAATTCTGAAGTCATTGGTAAGATATATATGTGTACTGGGAAACACTGAATCCTCTATGACAGGAAGGCAAAACTGAACCTCAGAGTCCTTACAATCTGTTTGGGCAGGTCAGACAAAGCTTTAAAGGTCAGCACAGAGAGCACTATAATGAAGAGATGCATGCAGCTCATTTGCCAGTTACATACAGTAAAAAAGTATATAGTATTTCAGTTTATATAGGTGTGCATATTTATATATAAAATGAAATATTTACCTGTATGGACATGCTGGTATGTGGTGACATAGCACATTGCACTGTCAGTCCTTTAGAACATTTGCGATATCCACCATTCAGATTTCAGCCGTCAGCAAACCTGTCAATGATTTCCATATCTCTGGCCAAATAGATGCATAGAAATCTGGAAACTTACTGAAAATTGGTCTGGAGCAACAAAAAGATTAGTTGTTGTCGGCAAGAAAAGAGATTCAACATGCAAATTCAAAGAACCATGAAGCAGAGAAAAATTAAGTTACATAAACTCAATGTAGGTTAGAAAAGACAAATAATGAGTATTGTAAATAGGCCACCCTTAAGCACAATAATGGTCTGTACTGTTAAACTCATAACCTAAGGGCCACACCTAATTTTCATGTGCATTGAGATTTATGTCAGGAAGGTAAACTCTAATTGCTGTAACACTGCTCCAGGCTTGATTACTTCATTTATTGTAAAAAGAGGAGGAGGAGGCATGTCACAATGTATCTTTATTTATATTTAAGCAACTCCCAACACAAGACCTTACTGGTATAACAAAATGGAATATAAATTATGTATATATTTATGTGGAGAAAACATAACACAATTTGCCTGTTCAGAATCTGGTTTGGACTGAAGAAGTAAAAAGGAGAAATTGCTTTGGTGTTTAATGAAATCTGTGAGATATATACATGCAGTCTTTTCCAATCTAATTACTGAGATATGAAACATTGATTTTGCATGTGCTCATGCATTCTTTGATTACAAAGAAGCACTTTTAGGACTCAGGTCTGTGTTACTTGTCTTGAACTGCAGACAGTAAATCTCCATTTGGCTGGCAACTTCAGTCATTGGGAAGGAGAATTGGAACAGACAGAATTAACTAAGGGACTGACTGTATGAAAGACTACAAAGAAGATGTGCAGACCTCTGGTGTTAGCTTGAAGAAGAGTTGTTACCATCCTGTACCTACAGGGCCTCTTACAGCACTTTGTAGTTCCCTACAGCCAGCAGCATCCACTGAGAACCTTTAAAGTCACAATAAACTTGTCAGTGTCTCACGTTCCCATTCTCACAATGTTGAGGAAAGGAAGTTGAATGGATAACACTGATATTCTTTGTTGCTATGTCCATGACTCTGGGGATGTTTTACTGATTAATGCTCAATTCAAATAATATTTGAGTTGGATGTAAAGATTGGAATTGATATATACATATCAAGTTTGAAAATTGCTTTGGGACCTAAGAGAGAGTAACTCATACTGTGTCTGCATCAGAATTTTCAAATTACAGACTTTGAGGTAAATAGTTTTTTAATCTTATTATTACAATAATTATTTCCACTTAAATAGCATGATACCAAATTCCACATACTAGAGAATTAGTAATAAATCCTTCTGAAACAATGCAAGAAGTTCATTCTTTCAAGTGGCTTTTCATGATGCTGTTAATAACTGTATTACAAATTAGTGATGTTTCTCATATTATAGACACATATACTATGCTATTAGGTATTGTTTGCAGAAAAATATGAGAAGGAACTACAGACTTCTAAGAAATCTGTGAAGACATCAATGAAAAAGATAAAAGCATAAAGATATTCTGCAAGACAGGGAAATCCCTTTGGAAAACTCTACTGTGTATATTACAAAACATTTCAAAGAAAAAGTGTTTATGAGACACAGTAAGAATAGTGAAAAAATCTGTCCTTCTGAGCTAAGAGATGCCAGCAATTACTTTCAAGGGAAAAAATAGGGCAAAATAGAAGAGAGAAGTGATGGTTTATCACCCAAAGCAAAGGATTGTATGCATTAGATCTCCAAATGTCACTCATTTTCAGACTGTAAGTATATAAATTAATTACAACATACATTTATCTCTAGTATTCAAACTTTAAGCAAAATTTCTTGCTTTGCTAGCAAAGTATGTGAAATAAAATGCACCATGAAAGAGTTCTAAGACACCCAGCTGCAAAACCAGATGAGAGCTATCTGCAGTAAGGCAGGAAGGCACTTTATGAAGACAGTTTTGCTTCTTAAAGAAGAAAAGGACACTGAAAATTACAATTCCCTTTAGTTTTGTTTATTCTTGCCTTCTTCCTGTTTTACCATAAGAGCTACAATTATTTTCAGCATGTTACTTTTTCTTACTGGAGAAAGCGCAAAGAACTGACGGAAGAACACTTCTTCTCCCTGCAGGCAATACCAAAAGTGCTACTAAAGTAACACTTCAGTAACACTTGGCCTAGTTGAAGTTCAAAGAGACCAGTAATGGATCAGTGTTTCTGTAAGATTTTGCAATTTCCCATTCAAAGGTTTATAAAATGCAGTGAATAAAGTATAGCTTCAAATTTCCTGGTCTCTGCCAGGCTCATCAAGTTGTGTTCTTCCAGCTCTGCTTTGAAAAAATAACAAGGACGAGACCTTCTCTCAGTCTATTCTCCTGAAATAGCATTGGGAAGAGCTCCTCTACATTCCTGCAACCCTAGCAGCTCTCTAACGTGCATCTCAGTTTTGCCTTCAGGTGAGATCAAGCTTCCTTCTTTAAAGGCTAAGCTGAGATAAAACACTACTGAGTCATTAGTGAACAAAGGTGACATTACAGCAATCATCTCAGACAGTAAATCACTTTGCACACTGTGCCACAATGATGCTAATTAAACACGAAGCACTCAGTCCAGCCCATATTTCTGCTGAAGAATTGCCACTGAGGACAATATTACACCAGCAATAAACTTGACCTAATGTCCTTGGAAAGACCACTTCAGTGTGACATTTCTGAAAAGAAAAATGGCATAGCTATGATGGTGAGACACAGAGGAAGGAAGAGGGCAGTAGTTCAAAACTTTTCATATGGACAAAAATCATTGATTATGTCCTGGAGATTTCTGCCTCTTTTAAAATTTAAATTAACCACAAAGCTCATCCCTTGCTTCTCATATTGGCACTTGGTTGCTTTAAAAATATTCCATAGCTAGGCAGATTAGAAAAAGAAAAGCCCTTTCCCTCACCCAATCTCACAAAAAAATCTTTTGTTGAAGCAGAAGGAATAATATGGCCTTTCATATAAACTTTTCAACAGAATTTAAGGTTTGACTTGCCAGAGAGGTCTCAAAAAATCCGTGAACTCAGAAAAGTATGTATCTTCTGATAAAGTGTAAAAGAGGAGGACAGAGGCAAAATCATTGTTATCAGTGTCAGCTGCATGAAGATCCTTCACAAGGGTGATGAAGACAATCAGGGGGCTGGAACACCTCTCTTGTGAGGAAAGGGTGAGAGTGTTGTGTTGTACAGCCTGGAGAAGAGGAGGCTCTGGGGAGACCTTACTGCAGCCTTAAAGGGGGCTTGTAAGAAGGATGGAGACAAACATTCCAGCAGGGCCTGTTGCAATAGGTCCAAGGGTAAAGGTTTTAAATTTAAGAAGGGTCAGTTTATGTCAGATACAAGGAAGAAGTTTTTTAAAGTGGTGGTGGTGGTAAAACACTGGAATGGATTACCCAGGGAGATGGTAGACGCCCCATTCCCCAAAACACTCAAGGGGCTCTGAGCAATTTGATCTCATGGAACATGGTCTTGCTTAGTGCAGGAGGGTTGAACTGGATTTTTTTCTATGCTGCATAAAAGTAGAATAGTCACTCAGGTTGATTGTCTGAGAGAACTTTTCCTCTCTACTTTTTTTTTTCCAATTTTGTTTTTTTTTTTTTTTTCAGGGAGGGAAGAGAAATGCAGTTTAAAAAAATACTGGTTTAAACAGAGACCCAAGACAACTCTGAATGTAATAAACCACACCAGTGTCTACTAAATAAGGAACCATGGCTGGATGGATTTTGGGGGAGGCAGGAAGCTTCTACTGTTGTATCATGCTTTTTGTTTTATCAGTGGGTCTATGATTTGATTTGTGATTTAGTGCTTTTCCTGGTGCTGGTTTTTTCTTTTGTCTCCACCCTTTTCCCAGAAATGTTGTCAGCTAGTTCCTAGTTTCTATTTCTCCAAATTTTACCCATTTCCTAAAACTGTTTTTCTTCCTTGGAAGTTATTGGTTCTCTCCTGTTATTCCCCGCCTAGGTTTTTACTCCCAACTCTCCTGATTTGTTGGAAGTTGGGTCTGCCCTTGCCTTTCCCCTGAGATATAAGTCTTTGTCGGCCCCTTAGTTGGGGCCCAGGAAGAAAGAGGGGAAGAAACACCATCAAATAAAGTTTCCCTGGGACCCCTGTGCACTGTCTGTGTTTTATACTGCGCCAAAACAACTGACAACTGGGATTCAAGGAGCTCCAGGGGGAAAACTGCCGCCCCCCACTCTCAACATCAGCTAGCCGGCGAAGAGAAGCGGCATTCTACAAATTCTTTTCTATTTTTATAGGTTGAATAAATTTCTAGTATGGAAACAAAAAAGGATAATTTCAGTTTTTAAAAAATTAAAATAAATTTTTAATTTTTTTTTTTTTTTAATTTAGAAAATATATAAATGGTGAAGGTATTATGTCAAGAGATTGATGAAAATGCTTATGGAAACAATGAATGTTTTTCTGCCTCACATTCCACTTGCCATAACAAACGAACTGAGAATTCAGACCAAACATCTCACTCCACTCCTCCTTTGATTTTTGAAAAACCAAAATAAGATGTCTTATCCTCTTTTCCAGCAATATTTTTTTGGTACTCTTGCATTTTCTTGACTCTAATGCAAACAAATCTGATAATCCAGTTTTCTGTCATTTTTTTCCCCAGATTTCTGTTATCTGCATGTCCAGTTATCCACGTGTCATAGAATTTGCAAGCTCCCTTGTTCTGCTAGTGTCCAGTCTTTTGACTTACTGTTTTTCAGATTTTTGTTTCTTCAGAACACATCAGGAGATGCACTGGATTGGCTACACCAAAGCCTCCTATGGTATTTTTGATTAATTTATGGCCAAGCTGCATAAAGATATTACTGGAACTTTGCTAACAAAATCTGCTGCTTCACTAAGCATTTTTAAAACAGCCAGTCATCAAGGTAGCTGAGCACGCAAACACATTTATACTCTAAAACATTTATCAAAAACGAAGTACATGTAAATACCTTTTATATTTACTTCACAGTTGATCATGAAAAAAATCTTCAAAGTAAAGTAAAATAGGTCAAGAAAGGCTACAACTGAAGAGAAAGAGACTGTATCTTGAGTAGAAAGCCTTTTCTCTGTTGACTGAATGCATATGTTTTAACTACAGCTGTAGCTAGCTCAGAAATGCATTTGCAAGTGTACAGCATACAGTATGCAGGGCTGATGATAGGCAGATTAGCACACTGTCAAGATTGAAGATGAGAGATATTCTTTCACAGAGTGACAGAAGAAGTATTAACATACAGGAGGGAGTTCATGTCTCCTAATGAGCATAAAAGATTTGCAAAAACCCTTGAGCTGTGTGACTCATTGAAATATCAGTTTACTATCTAACAGGAAGAAAAATAGAAAAGGAACTGAAAATGGGTTTGGTGTTTCATTTTCAAATTGAGAAAATAAATAGATTTATTTTAGAGAAAGGAAAAAGAATGCTCTGTTTCACGTGATCATTTTCTGTTTAGATTTGATTTTATATTGCTTACAAAATGGAAAGACATCAGAAAAAAAATGGGAACAGGAAAAAATTATTTAACCAAATTTTTAGCTCTTTCAATCTGGAGGTAAAAAGGACATGAGGAGCACAAAATCTCATGAAAGTTAAATTTAAAAAGATTTCTGTGATACTCAACAGATTTTTGTTAAGGTTTTTTATTTTATGGCAAACTAAGCTGAACTTTAAAATTTAGAATGCTCAGAAGACAGAGAAAATACTCTGCAAAGCAAATTCTGTGTCAGTTCTTTTATCAAAACTTCATTGTGATCAGTGGAAAGCTAACTGAGAGTTTGAGAGGTTTTAGCTTGCAATCCTGATAGCAGCTGCATAGGAAATGTAGTAAGAGGCTACCTGAGGTATATAAAAAGGTATGATGTGGGATAGAAGATATTTTCTTATTATTATCTCTTTTCTTTAACTGCCAATTGTGGAGTAAGAATATTCACATAGAATAAGGCCTGAGATCTCTCTCTTTCACAGCTAAATGAGATTAAAAATGCCCACAATCAACACTTTCTTGTTATCTTTTGAATTTTACATTTATAAAGATCATTCTACAGAAAAAAAATCACAAAAAATACTTTCTAGGGGTATGTAATGTGTGAGGCCACTTCTCTTAAGCCAGTGTAATACTATAGCAGCAGCTGCTGTCTAAGCTATCCCAGTGTTAAAAAAAGAAGTCACTCCATTTGTGAAATTTACTACTACATTTGCCCAGTCTTGTAATGTCCAGCCTCTCACGGAATTGAGTTTCTTTTCTCCAAAGCTAGGCTGATTTTAGCTGAGTTTCTCCCCTGTCAACTGATTCTTTCGGTCATTTCAATGAGTGAAGAAAAGCCTAGGCAAAAATATTAAGAGAAATACCTGGGTGAGAAAGCAACAGTCTGCTATCTATGCTTAGCACATGCTAGGGTGTCATGCCAATACGTATTTCAACAAGCAGCAACTATTCCTTACTAGGATGTCATGAAAATGTGCAGAGTTCTGCAGCTACCTTGACAGTATTATATCACATACCTGTCCATCCCAGTGGCACATAATCTTGAAATGAAAAAGCTCCACAAAAAGTATTTGAGGTTGAACAATTTTTGTGTAAAATAGGCTGGAAGAGCATAACCATGTTTTCATTATTATTGAGGGTGCTATTTAGATTGTATACTTTTCAGTGCAAAGGCAACTGTATTTTGCCTGCATGCTGCCATCTGCAACACCTCCATTTCAGATAGTCAATATCAGCAATTCACAGGTGTGCAAGTAAGCTGGCAAAATAAACTTTGATCATGGTCAAGTCCTAGTTCTATAGGAGTTTATGCTGCATAGTGAAGATTTCATGGCAGAAACTTTCATTTTAACTGCTAATACTCATTTTGGTTTAAAAATTATATTTTCTCTTCAGTAATTCTGTTTCATTGTACCAGTTTCCCCTTTCGTAGATACTGTTCTCTATTGCTTACTTTTGCTGGCACAAGATCCTATACCTCACTGAATCTCTCTATTCAGTGCCCTCCTATTCAGTGCCCTCCTATTTCTTTTTCTTCATCAGTCCACCCCTCTAAGTAACCGTATTCTAGCCTGTAAAAGTATAATCTCAGTTAAATATCAAAGCAAATCTTAGGCAACACAAAGTGTGTGGAGAGCTTCCCTGTAGCCCTTTGGAATACCTGCCATAAGTTGTCAATTATGAAGAAATTTCATGCAGATATCTTCTTAATGCTGTTCCCTTTGTTCATAAACTGAATAGATATTGCATGAGACACTGGTTTGGTTTGGGTTTGTTTTTTTTTCTGTTTAGATACCATGTAAAGGGTGGTTCCAGTAATTAGCAAAGATGCAGCAATGGAGTGTGTGAAAAAAGAAGGGGATGATGTCATTGCCAGCTCCCAGCTGGCACCATTAAACATAGCAGGCTCTGCCCCTCATCAGAATATGTATCACAGAAAAAAACCCATGAAGATATAAAGACTGCTGATTTGGAAACAGGGGCAATGTAAAACTAGTTTTAAAAGCTGTGCTTTATATAGAAGCATTACCAAAGAATCATTTCTCTGTCTTGAAATGGAAGATTTCAAACTTTTGTAACACTTAAAAAGTTCTTCACAAGTTCTTCTTAAAATGACCATGAAAAACATCTCTATGTACATATAAAAATGGGTTTTTTTAAAAAAAATACCTGTGAGAAAAGCAATAAAAATCCCTTTTTTTTTCCCAGAAGGAGTAATAAAGAAGCATTGTTTGTGAAAAATACTTACTTTTCCTACCAAGAATATGTGCTTACTTACTCATCTAATCAACTAGATAATGGAACTAATTTTTTGATAACAAGTCATGAAATTCTGATAAACTTAAATAATTAAGTAAAGAAAATACATAAGATGTCTTTGATTTCACTGTTCTAACTTAGATATTTTCTAATTTGGGGGAGAATATAGTTTCCAGATTTAGATGGCTCCATGATGTTCTCCAGTAAAAGAAACAACCATTTTCTCATTCAGAATAAGGAACATATTGCAGAGAGTTGGAGGCAAAGAAATGTCCCAGTTTTTACTTATTATCTAGCCCTTCACCCCATGAAGTGCAACTTACTGTTATTTCAGCCTTCTGTTTAATTATCCTTGCTGTAGCTCATGAAATAAGGAGGCGTAACAATGTCACTTGAGGTCAGATATTTTGGTTATTACTTGCAAACTGTGTCACATTAAGTGGACAGAATATTGGAAAAAATTGAAGATAATAATGCAAATCTATTTAAATTTGTCGCAGGGGAGATATATCAAGTACAAAAATTACTTTGCATTTCATATTGAACACAAAAGGAAAACATTAACAGCTGAAATTGGGTTATCCCTGAACTTTTTTCCCCCTACAGAAAGGTTACTCTATTTTCATTATTTTCTGTGTAATTTGTTTAAACTATCTATTTGTCAGCATTCTGTGTTCAATCAGTTGGTCTTTTCTGTGTGGTTTCCCTTAATGAAATTACATATTTATTTAATGAAAATGATCCTCCTTGAAAATGGCTTATTTAATTTCATAGTTTAGTTTCAATTTCAGATTTTTTCAGATTTCTTTTTTTTTATTCTCACTTGGTTTATATATTTGATAGATTGTAATAGATTGTTGTGAAACATTTATTTTTGATGCACTTTTCTTAGCTGAAACAAACTTTTTGTTATTATTCTACTTTACTTTTGTATGTCATGTGAGTTTTTCACTGTCATTGATATTTGAAATAAGAAAAAATTGATGTTCCATATTGTATGTGCTGTCTTGTGAATTTGGATTTCTCATATCAATAATTATTGAATATGTATTTAATTTAGTGCATTAAATAGCCTTGAACTCAGAGCTGGAATCTATTCCAAGATGTTTCTAGGAGGTGACTGTCTTAGAATCAATTTCTATATTTCCAGTGAGCTAAACTCTCAAACCTATTGTCTTCAGTTATTGATCATGTGCATAGGGGAGCAGAGCAGAACACTTTCAGTTTTCCCACTCAAATGAGTAGTGCTCATCAGCATTTCAGAGAACTATTCCAGGAACTCTTTCTGGATATAGGCCAATATAATTTACATGTAATTAAAATCAACAAGGTGATGTCAGAGTAGCAAACACTGTCCTTTAGAAGATCCAGGCATCACATGCCTAGCGATTAGGGTGTTTACCCAAATGGGACAAAATTTCACTAAAGATGTTTCTTTCCTCTACAAATATGAGTCACAAATGTACAGAATATTTTTCATGGCTCTTTGTGAAATGAAGTTTTCTTCCTTACTACTTGTTCCAAGCTCACAGCTGTCCCTAACAGAACTGAGTCCTGGAGCATTAAAGATAAAGCTGGAAATCCAGCACTGCAGTTTCCTCACCCTCGTAGATGTGGCTGAGTCTAGCAATATATGTAAATAGCTTTCCATATGTAGAGCCATATGTAAACTTCTCTACAGTCAAGGATAATAAAAACATTGGGGAGTGGGGAACCTTTAAAGTTACTAAAGTATTCAATTTGTAGGTATGCAGAAAGTACATACATTTTTAACCATAACTTGATTTTTTATTTATGTCACTCTGTGCAGCATTCAGAGAAACCTGAAGTAGAATTAAATCTAAAATAAAGAATTTATTTTATTTCAGTCAAAATGATAGCTGTGCAACCAAGCTACAGATTTTAGTTGGATGTTTTTCTGAATTATGAAATATTCATCACTTCTTCAAAGGTTGTACATGGCTTAGAAAATATTATTAAATAAATTATACATCCTCTTCCTAACTGCATATTTGATGCCTCTTTACCATATGAATTTCTGCCTAGCATTGTCATTATTATTGTTCATTTAGTTTTAGCTGAGACTGCATGATTTTCTATTGTAGAGGTGATAGTAAGAATTTTATAACCATTTGCTTTTATACCAATGTAAGTCATTGCTGCATATAAATCATGCTTCTGTTTTCTATTCCATGTGTCCCTTAAAACACTGGCAAAAGGAAAGAAAATAAAATTAAAGTTGTTTGCAGAACATATAATATTTCACAAATTAAAAAGAAAAATGCAACATTCACTTCTATTAATAAATAATGGGGGGGATAAACAAAAAAAAAACGAATCCCTAAACAATTGTATTTGGTTGGTATGGCCAGGTTTTGTTAGAGGGGGGATACAGGGGTGGCTTCTGTAAGAAACTGCCAGAAGGTTCCACCATGTCCAGCAAAGCCAATGCCAGCTGGCTCCAGAACAGACCCACTGCTGGCCCAGGCTGAGCCCATCAGAGATGGTGGTAACACCTCTGTGATAACATGGTCAAGAAGAAGAAGAAGAAAAAAAAAAAAGTTATTGTGCAGTTGCAATTGCAGACAGAGAAGAAGGGAGTGAGAATAGGAGAGGAACAGCCCTGCAGACACCCAGGTCAGTGCAGAAGGAAGGGAGGAGGTGCTCCAGGTGCCAGAGCTGAGATTTCCCTGCAGCCCATGGTGGAGCAGCTGTGCCCTTGCAGCCCATGAACGCTCATGGGGATGCAGAGATCCACCTGCAGCCCATGGAGGAGACCCACATTGGAGCAGGTGGATTCCTGGGAGGAGGTTGTGATCCTGTGGGAGGCATGTGCTGGAGCAGGCTTCTGGAAGGAGCTTGCAGATCCATGGAGAGAGGAGCCCACACTGGAGCAGGTTTCCTGATAGGGCTTGTGACTCCATGGGGGACACACACTGGAGCAGGCTGTGTCCGAAGGACCCCGTGGAAGAGTGACCCACCCTGCAGCAGTTTGTGGAGAACTACAGCCCATGGGATCAACTCACTTTGCAATTCATGGAGAATTACTTCCCGTGGAAGGGACCCCACCCTGGAGCAGCGGAAGGACTCCTCTCCTTGAGCAGTGTCAGGAACAATGTGTGATGCAATGACCATGACCCCCATTCTCTGTCTCACTGGGCCATGGGGGGAAGGAGGTAGAGCTGGGAAGGAGGGAGGGGTGGGGGGAAGGTGTTTTTAAGGGCTTATTTTGCTTTTCATTACTCTATTCTGGTTTTGTTAGCAATAAATTCAATTAATATTCCCAACTTTTAGCAAACTCTTTGCAGTAAATTGATACTGGGGTGGTTTTTGTTTTTTGGGGTTTTTTTCACCATTCTGTGCAGCTGTTCTCTTTGGAACTGAATTGTATGAGGAATCAGGAATATCGGTATTATGGCTTGCCCATAATTCAGTTAGGATATATTAGCTGTTCATGATATTAGTCTGGGTTATATCATTAGTATAAGTCTGCACATTAAAATTTATTACAAAATAGAAACCAAAATCTTTCAACCTTTCATTAATCCGCAATTTATATATTTGATTTTTTTTTGTTTGCTTGCAATGATTTAGATATAAATATTATTATTATTATTTAGTCCTTATCAGGTAGTTTAGGACACAAAATGTAGCACAGCATATCTAGAATCTCAGTTTCTTGCAGTCCTGAGGAGTGAATAATATGAAGAAAAGGAAGAATTTAAAGAATATTCTTTATTTCATAGATTTAGTGCTCAGAAATTTTGAAAGTCAGGTCTCTTCAGCAATCAGGCCCCACTACAGTGGAGTACTTAAAGTGTGTGAGTACCTACTGCTTAGCATATAAAAGAAACAGGCAATATGCTAGTGAAGTTACTGATATAGTTGCAGAATAAAAGTACTTAAAATACAGAGAAGAAGTTCTAGAACAGATTTAAAGTTTACATGTATAAACTGGCAGCTCACGGGAGAGGCCAGTCATGCTCAGAGGCAAACCAAGATCTGGGGGATAACCATGGCCAAGAGAGATGGTCCTTCTGTGAGCAGGCAAAGGTACAGAAAAAAATTTGCTCAAAAGAAAAAAAAAAAAAAAGAATATATCACTATGGGACAGTGTAAGGGAAGGAAAAAAATATTGAAATAACCATCAACCAAGTGTTCACAAAAAAATGAGCACCTTCCACTTTGTTAGTGACCCACTGATAGAGTCAAGGATAGTCTTGCAAATTTGCTGTTGCAAAAACAAATCAAAGTTTTGTCCTTTAATCTAATATCTGTGTCAGCTGATGTGGCTGTCTCACAGGTAAACCTTTATTTTTTTCTCTGTAGTAATATAGAAAAATATTCTATTAAGTTCCAAATTTCAGTTAAATCTGAAAAATCACACTATTGTCTGAGAATGAAGTAGAAGTATAAAATCCTGGAGAATGTGTTAGTGAAGGAAATGGGAAAAATGAATGCCTTTCTTTTAATGTTCTTTTCTTTTGACTTAATTTATTTCACTTTATGAAATTATATTTTAGCTGCAGATTAATTTAATTTGCAGATATATTTAATAGGTAACTGAGTGCCAAAATTAATTTCAATTTTTACGCTGACTTGAAATTCAGTTCCTTTATTTCTGATGTGTGAGTATGAGTTGAAAGGTGCTGGATAACAGAGGACATTTAATTTTCCTACAAAATATGAATCCTTCGATACTGAGCACTTCAAACTTCAGGATCTGGACAACATCCCAAATTACCTGAACGGTGCATTTCAGGTTCTTTATTGTAGCAAGGGGGAAGAACAGACAGCAGAGTAGCACAAAAAAAAAAAAAAAAAAAAAAAAGATGAAAGTATCTCATGGAAATGGCTGAGGGTTGTGAACATAAACCCTGGCTTGAAGCCAAATCACTGACCAGGAAAAGAAAGAAACCACAAAAAAGACAGAGTCCATCCTTAATCCATTCTGACATGATAAGAAAAAAAATGTAATTTAGATATAAAATGAAATTATAATACAAATACCTTCACCAGGATTCCATAGAGGGAATTTTGTGCTATGGAACAACAGCTCCTTTATTCAAATCACATCCCCTGGGATCTGTGGCACCTTCTAACCCATACTTATCCCTACAGATGTGCTGCTTCGAAATAGTAGATACTGACAGTGGTCACCTCCCCTCCACCCTGCTGCATTCCTGCACTCTCTTTGGGCGCTCTTCTGTGGAAGCACAAAGCGTCAACCACACGTCTAATCACACTGTCACTTTCGGATAGCTGAATTCTGCACTCTGTGCATGGTACTCTGCAAGACACAGGTTCTCTTTTGTTGGACACTGTTCTCTCCTTGTCCTGTTCAGCTGTCTCCCAGATATTCCTGGAAATGTTTTGGGATCTGATGAACTACAATTCCCTGGGTACTGTCTTATGAGGGAGGATAGGATGTTCACCCAGGGGACTGAAGATGAATCAGATTGGAATAGACCATGTCACTAATGTCTCTAACAACACAACCCTTCTCCTTTCTGCTGCACCCCAACAAGAGGGACCAACTCCCAAAACACTCTGAAAGACCAGCTGTAAGTTTGACTCCTGCCTATAGCACTGTGCAACCTACGTGCTTGACCATGTTATCTTGGAGAGGGAGCTTGATCCCTGAGCATGTCTCTGGCTCCTAGAAATGTTAAATGAGCCATCAACTCCTGTGAATTATCACGTTTATTCTGTGAAGTCACCTTTAATACACACTATAGATCTAGCATCTGACAAGAACAACATATTTGGTTTATCTGTCTCCCCCCAACATTTCAGTGATCCTAACTCACCACAGCAGACTTTGCAGAAGTCTTCTTCACTAATTGCAGGTGGAAAACATGGTGGAAAGAGTGAGCTACTGGTGTTGTCTGCGGCTCTTTCAGCGGAGAGAAGTTGCTTAAGCCTAGCTCAGCTACTGGTTTCAGTTTAAAAACCATACCTGATGTTTCAGAAGAAAGCTAAGAAACTAGCAATCATAAATTTCTTGTCATCTGTTCAGGGGAAAGATGGCAAATCATTAACATTACAAAGGAAGCCAAAATTTCACGTGTAAGAGAAAAATTTATCTGTCCAGGTGTAAATTAAAGTGGGGAGGAAAAAAAAAAAAAAAAGAACCAAAAAAAACCTCCCTTCCTGACAATATTATAAAAGAAAAGTCTTCCAAAGCATGGGATTACATTGTCTATGAGTTATCAATAAAGACTGCCTTGGATCCTTAATAAAGAACTTTATGCTGAGTTTTACTGAAGGATGTTATTTATTCTTTCCTCTGCTCCCTGTCTTTGAATCTCTTTCTCTCTGTGAATGGACTGCGAGTACATTATTCACTGATGGGACCTGTGAAAAGAAATTCTATTATGAAATTTAAATCAATTACATCTATCTATATAAGCCTCTCTGCTAATGTCAGAGAGTCTTCTCTCAATTCAATCACAGCTCTGGTAGAAGGGAGGGGAGAGAACATTTGCAAACATTCACAAAAGAATGTTTTTAAATTCATCTGTATTGTGAAATTAATGCAAACCACTCAGTGGCTGAACTGGTCATGGAATTTCCTTTAAGTTCTTTGTCTGGACTTCTTTCCCCACAGTGCTGACATCCATATTCTCCTTAGAATTTTTTAGATATTTATTGTGAGATTATTCAGTTCCATTTCAGACTGACTTTGCTGAACATATAAGCAGAACATTCACAGACTTGTGACATTAAATCAGGACTACTGTTACAGGATTGCAGAGATCATCACACCATTACTCTTTAATAAGAAACAAATGTATTTTGGAGTTTTTCAGATAAATGTTGCAATTTTTTTTCTCATTTAACATTGGAAAAATCAATTAAAAGATGCCTACTAGAAGCTTGAATTCTTGCTGGAACCATTTCTGCCATTCCACTGGTGCAAAAAAAGCAACTGAGCAAACGAGCAAAAAAGAGGTTAGAGCTGACTAGACCAGATTACAGCCTGCTGAGAGTGGAGATTCTCACACAGTAATTCCCAATCACATCAACATCCTTCACATTACCTCAGCAGAAGTGGAATGAGTTTATGCATGTGTTAAAGGACTCTTGTGTCATGTTGTCATAGATATTAGAAGGGGCTGCATCCCATAATTTCAGACTTCTGAGGAAAATAGCTTTGAGAAAAGGTGTTGATTAAGACCAAAAATCTTTGGTTTATCCTTCTGTCTGTGTGTTGGGGAAAAATATGGCTTCTGCATGAAAAAAATTTTGTGATAAGCTATAAACACTCTGACACTTTCTGATTTGCCCCTCTGTCCCCTACACATACGCACACACAGAGACACACAGACTCCCTCTGCACAACGCCTGGCTGCTCCAAATTCTTATGCTAAGTGGTTACACAGTTCATGGCTTGTGCCTGATTCATGCACACAGGTTATAAAATTAATAGAGGTGCCTTCAGCATTCTTTGTTTTTTAGAAGGACTTTCTTTCTTGAGAAGCAATATGTAGCAGTAACTGGAGAGGGTTGTTGTTTTTGCTTTTTCTTTTTCCACTTTTAAGTCTATATAAGCTGGTATAGAAGTGAATGTGTTTTATCTCTTTATACTACATAATTTGTGAGGAAGCTGGCCTCAGCAAGTTTTGCAAGCATTTATTTTCTTTTTTTTTTTTCAGTTCTCTTTCAATTTGATTGCACTTTTTTCCCCCTCTTTTTTCTATTTTCTTCTGCCCTTCTCATAATTTTCTTTTTAATTATTTCTAAAATGTCATGAGTTGCCTTCTAAAATTAATTGGTCTCCCACTGTTTCCCTGCTTTCCCGTTCTACATTTACAAGATTCATATTTCCACTTTCTCCCTTTGTTTTGTCCTGTGGAACAAATATCTTATTTGTTATGGCACTTTTTCTTCTTTTTCTTCAAGGCTTAGGGAACTTAAGCTAAATTTGTGTTATGATATTGTAGAGCTCTGTTGGCTCTATGACTTTCTGAAGGGCAGTGCACATGGAATGTGCCTCCTGTCGTTGCTTACAAAACAAAACAGCAATGCTAAGGGATTGGATTTTATAAGACCAAAGAAAATCTGTTTGATAGATTTCAGGAGCCAGAATTTTTTTTTTTTTTTCCTGAAAGTTTCAGAATCATTATGGGCTCACTTTAAATTAAATACACATTATTATCTATGAAGACTCCTTCTGAATATTTTTTTTCTGAATATGCAGGGGCTGAATTCTTCCTAAAACTCTGTCCATTAACACCACAAATGAAGCTTCATTTTCTCCACTACACTTCCCTCAAAGTCCATACATCTACAAGTCTTTATGAAGTAATTTATTTGCACTAAACAGTGTGGTTGTAAAAGCAAGCCACACATTAAAGAAGTCATTAAAAAAATAAATAAAATAGTGCAAGAGTCATCAGGAGACTGTCTTTACAGATGCAATATCGAAAGCTGGAAAGGTGATGTTCAAAGAGTAAAACTGTAAAATGTGCCACCAGTTCATTTTTATTTTTCTTTAAAACTGCTATAATACTACTTTTATACACACTTATTTCCTGAGTTTATATCTGTATTTTTGGTACTTATTTTTGAAACTCTTGTATAGATAGTTCCGGTGTAGCTGAGAAATCTAAAACTATACAGGATTTACTTTTCCATTTCAGTGAAGTATATAATGTCTGAGCCTTTACAAAATGTCTGCACATCTGAGGTCTGAACATTTGCTGGTTTGGACTACGCTGAGAAATTGCAAGGCTGTGCAGAGAATTTGTTATGTCTCAGTTCAGCTGTGCCCATTTCAAACAGTAAGTGGAGGTACCACTCTCCTGTTGAGGCAACCATCATCACTGCTAGCATGTTACAAAGAGCCCCTTTGCTGCTGCTGAGGGTGGGTATGGAATGTCCTGTGGCTGCAGCATCCCACCGTGGCATGTGCATGGGAGACATGGTGTGCACATCCTGCAGTGCAGCATGTGCCAGTCAACACCTCCTGGCTTCATACATCCACAGACAACTCCAAATGGATTTCTCTGTAATGTTTGGTCTGCTGTGAAAGGATGTACACTGCTCAGTAATTTGTATATAAACAGAACACCAGCTTTCTGTAGAAATTGGACTGACCCTATTACTGTTACATGAAGCGCATTTACCTAAACATTGTTTCTTGATATTTTGTAAAATGTTAAATATAACCATAATTACTAATCACAAAATCTAATTTTCTGCTTGAATTAAGCTACTGCACAACAGTTTGTTTTTTGTTGTTTGTTGTTTTTTTGGTTTTTTTTTTTTAATTCACAAGACGTTAATTTGTTATTTGGAAAATTAACATCTCTCATATTTTTCAACATTCTTTTGCAGCAAAAGCCTCATTTAAAATTATTTATTATTCTTCACGAAGAAAATTTCAGGATGGATTTTCATGCTACTTCTGTTGCCTTTCCTGAATGGCCTGATACATGATCAGGTGAGGCCACATTTTTGGAGGAATCTTCTTTGAAGTCCTCTATCTAAGAAACCAATACAGTGCTCTTAGCCTCCAAACTGTAAATCTTTAAAAACATAAAACTTCACCTGCTTGAAACCATACAACCGCATTTAAAGGAAGAATTGATAATGTGTTAAATCATTTATTAAGAATAATATTTCTTTTTATGTCTTCACTAATAACCTAATAAACAGAGACCTACTTCTCAATGAGATATATATATATAGAACAATTTGTACATGTGTAGATATTTATACTTTCCTGTTTTGTCTTGTTAGAGTCTATCCAGCATATAATGCCTTTCATATACAGAAAATATATTTAACAATTACCTTTTTCAAAATACTCTCCTGAATTAGTCACTTACTCAGAGAAACAAGGATGCCTCCTTGACTGATATATTATAAAATACCAATAAGATTTAATTTTAATAAGGATGACAGCTCAAAGACCACCAAAGAGTAGGTATCCTTGGAAAAGAAGAAAAGTGTTTCTTAACCTCTAAGACTGTTTGAAACTTGTTGTCAAAAACAACATAATATTCAATTTAAGATCATGATTCTCAAATTAGGAAAGTAATTTAAACATATATTTCAATACAGAACCAAATGTCAGAGTTACTAGAAGACTTGAGAATCTCTATCAATTAAATCAACAAGCAGATGCCCTTGTAATTTAGCTGAGTAGGATGTTGAGATAAGAATGAATATTTTGCTGGATTGTTTATCAGTCAGTTTGTAGGAAATCTCTCTGCATGGTGTACCACTTTTAATAGATGTACTTTATGATTCTAGACTAGCTATGGAAGTCCCAAATTACAGGTGAATGTGCAAGAGTCCATAACTCCTAAAATGAGAAGGATTATTAATAGAAAAATTACATGAAAGTGTTGAGTTCTATTTTTAGTTAGAAATATATTTAAGCCTGCAGTGCAACTCAGTGAAATGGAAAAATCACTTGCTGACAAAAAGGTCAACAAATGCAAACCATGCATGCTCATGGAGTAGAGATCTCTATTTCCAATGTATTGGAAGACTGACTGTCTTCAAAGATGTAATCCGAATTTAAAGAATTAGTGGAATATGTTATGATATCAGAGAATAAGAGCCTGTAGTAGGAAAGAATTGAAAGGGCAAAAAATAGATTTGTAGAGGTTAATCCACAACAAGAACACCTGCCCTTGGACAAAATATCTTAGCAGTCATTATAATAATAAGAGGGAGTATTGTACATTACAGCCAAGATTTCGGACAAGATCCATTACTGAAAATAAATTCTCAAAACCACCATAAAGTAGAAAAGAAATAATGGACTTCTGAAGCAATAAAAGAATTCAATAAGTTACCTGATGACATGGCTTTTGAGAGCATGCATTACAGAAGTACATATGTTTAGAAACTGAACTGGGTAATAGCAGTATTAAAAAACCTTTTTAAACCAGTATTTCAAAATCTCTGCAATAACACTTGATCCAAATATCAATTCCTAAGCCTTCATAATTATTTAAAAATTTGACATTTTATAGTTACTTAAATAAATATTGGAACACTTCTTGGAAATTTAAATTCACTATTTTTAACTGGCATTATAGAGTTTGAAAGACGTGTAGGTTTTGTCACATATTATGCATGCACATCTATGAATTATTGGAGTAATCAGCAGTGAAATGGAAAGACACAGTTTGCAGGCTCCCATAGCACTGTAGAAACAGGAGTGCTATCCCTCGGCGGAAACAAATATGGCAATAAATAATGAGCATAGCATCACTTCTTGTATTTTGATATGTACTTGATAATTTTTTGGAGCCTAAAACTGACAGATAAATATTTATCAGTTATTTAAGGAACAGAGAAGACCATTATGTTCTATTCAGTTTGACATTCTGTGTAATAAAGGTCACACATCTTCTGAGAAAATACATATCAGAGGTATGAATACTAGAGAATACAGATTTGCTACATTGTGGCAGACATTATTTTGGAAGAAGTGTTAAAGAATATTTTTTTAGCATGTGATATATATTAGAGATACATAGGTGTTTCACAGTTATGAATGCACTGTTGTGCTACCATGGTCATCGTTGAAGAATTCTCGTGATAGTTTTGACCCTGGGAAAAGAGAACTACTCATACCCAGAGGCATGACCTACAGTGAATGTAAAGGATACCAAGAGGCAACAGTAACCTCAGGTCACAGAACAAATTCACACCATTCCTGACATGAAGAAAGGACATAAGAAAGGACTAAACTCAATCTGCATTAAAGATCTGGTTGGGATGATGAAATAAACTATACCTATTTTATGCTATGAGGCTTAATGAGACAAAAGAAATCTGCAGAAGTAGAACTGTATTAAAGTTCATAAACCTGCTGGGCATAATCACAGTGAGTTACAAATGGATTAAAGACCAAATGAGTGTTCTGAAAGGAAAGGAACATAATGTCACACTTGAAAAAGATTACCAAGAACTTGACATTCAGTATTTGTTCCGAGAAGATCAGCAGTATCATTAGTCTAATAATTATGGCACAAATACTTTTGGCATTGTGTAAAAACACAAATCTGCATCAGTTAATGAGAGAATTGTTGGAAGGTTATTTGGGCAGTACAGAAATATTTTTCCCATAATGTGTTTCCATTTGAGTGTACTTCTATGAAATTATAATAATTAGGGTCAGATATTTGGTACAAAATTGAAATTAAATTGCCTTAATGTAATCTGCAAAGTCAGATTCTGGGTATTAGTTTTTACCAACTGCCAGGCAGAATTAGTGCTTTCTGACAAATGAAAAAAAATACCGTACTCAGAGTTCTCTGAAACTAACCATGGAGAAACCACAGAGTTTGCTGCATCAATGAACAGAATACATTTATAGGCCTTTTTTTTTTTTTTTTCATTTACCTCCTTACCCCACATCATTTTGAATGAAGCAAGAAAATGAACACTCCTTGCAGGAGAACCGAGTTCATAACTGTCACAAAACACTGGAAGTCAGCATGATAATGAGCCAATTTGTGTGGAAATGAACTCATTAATGCTAATGTTTTGCTGACTCCCAACTGATTCACAAACTCCTTAACAAAAATCAAAACAGAATAAGGAGGGGAAGTTCATGAATTTTGGAACTGTTGTGTGAAGAAATAAACGTATCTCTTCCTTATTCATATTCCAATTTCAGTGATCTGCTCTGTGCTCCAATCATCCCATCCCAGAATACAGTCTGGGGAATATCAGTTTGTATAGAAGATATTATAGCTGAATTCTAGAAATACCCACTAGGTAAAAAAGAAAGTATTGATTACTTCTAATTTTTAATCATTTTTGAACAAAACACTCCTTTATTTTGAAATGAATAGGCTTTCCAACCTGAAGAAAATAAAAGTTTTTATATACGAGATCTTAAAACCAATTCTGCAAGATATTGATTCTCATACAACACTTCAGATATATACACAAATATGTCCTTCACGCAAATTATCTTTTTACCAAGATAATTTCCATAGTATACTGGTAGAGTATACCAGTATCACCAGTCATTTCTGCATCCAACCCATGTATTTCAAATTCAACATACTTTTTTTTCCCCTTAAAATCAACTCAGGAAAAGCCACAGAACAGCTGAGATACAAAGGTAAAACATGAAGTTTTTGTTATCTCAGAGGAGCATTGAGAGTTTTATCACTACAAGCTGCAAAATATTAGAAAGCTTCTACTGCAAAGCATATTCGATGAGATAGAGGTCAGAAGGTATGTGCAGTTCAGATAAACATCTCAACTCTTAACTCAGAAAGATTAGACTGTAAATCTTGCTTGAGTGCTTGAATAAAGAACTGCAGAAGTGCATCACATGAAGTTACAACTCTTTTATGAAGATTAGAATAAATTTTTAAGACTTATGAAGATAAATTTGCATTGAGTTTATTTTTAAATTGATATTTATTAGATTAGTTTAAGATGATGCAGGGTTCAATTAACATTTAGTAATTTATAATTATTTTATCTACTCTAATTTATACTTAAAGTTCTAATTAATTAAAATTTTAGAAAATCATTCTTCTTGATTATGCCAATTACTCCAGTCAAAAACTGCACTACCATTTATTTTTATAGGACCATAGTCAGTACAATTAATTGTATTTCTTTGCTACTGAGCTACATATCTAGCAAGGAAGAGAGCCAAATTAATTTAGTAAATATACTTCTTTTATTTCCTAACCAATATTCAACATTTATAATAATTTTCTAAATGTGACAGCTATACAGTGATGCTATGTTTTACAGAATCTATTCAAATTAATATTTTTTATGGGTTTTGGTTGATGATTTTGTTTTTTCTTACATCAAAATGCCTTGAGTGGATCAAATTTCTTTGAGTTAAAATCTGAAGTGAGACATCTAGGATCATAACCACCTCCTAGACAGAAACCTAGTATTACCAAACAGTTCTTTATCTCTTTGCTAAGGTAAAATACCACAATTTATTTTCCTTTTCTATTCAGCTTAGAAATTCCAAAATTGTCAACTTGTTGATGAACTAAATGAAGAAGATTAAATAGCATAGTTAAGGGAAGTAAATGGCAGTGACGTAATTACATGTAATTTAATTGCTTTTTTTTTTTTTGTGCTTCCCTAAGGCTAGATTTTAATTATTGTTATGACAATCATTGGTACTGCACTGAAAAGTGCAGTACCACTGTGCTGCTGAAAAGTGATGCCAGAAAACATTCTGACCCTGCAGCATAGCTCTGAGATAACTGAGTAAATTTTAAGCAAGCAGTACCGTAAAGTAGATAAACAACACATCCAGGGATCCATAAAGGCTGTTGTTTTAATAATCAAAATAAGATCATTTTATTCCAGTAGAGGCATCTCTCTACTACTACATTTTATTTACATACCTGAGAGATATTTGAGTCATGCTTGCTTTCACTCTAGAAGATTAATCAAATGGCAACTATATTTGCACCAATCAACTTACATATTGAGGACATGACCTGCTCTCAAGATCACTGTTTTTCAGTGACAACAGTCCCCAAAACAAGCAGGTTGCAAATCACTTTACTTTTACCAGCAACTTGCAGTTAGTCCTTGCCACTAGACCTCCAAAAACTTTTTCCTGAAAACTTGGGTTTTCCCACCATTTGCATCACGTGACAAAAGACCAGCAGAAGTGAAACATGTAGTCAAAAGTCCCAGAGTACTGCAAAGAGAGTAGAGAGCATGGCTTATAACCTGTTTTCTGCCCGCTTTCTTTTTTGTGGAGAGGGAATTTTTGGACACTGTAACCTGAAATGCGATAATTTTGACAGCAAAAACATTTCCCGGAGCAGAGAGCTGCAAAGGGTCACCTGCGTGCAAAAGTGGTTTACTCAGGAGCAAATACTATCAAGAAATACTTTTTCCCCAAAGTGCTCTCATTGTAATTCTGTCTGTCAATACCAGATGAATATGTGACCACACACTTTATTCACTCAGCAACAGTTAGGTAATGATCAGCGGCTTTATGTTATTCTTTCCAGTTTGATTTGTATGCTGTGTGACATTCAGCTTTTGCAGCACAGAATGGGTGGGGGAAAAAAGCTAAATTCCATTTCTGGGAGCTCCTGAATTCTATTGCATTTCAATGAAGATTCACCTGCACATAGAGCAGCTGATCTACAGAAGCCTATTTTGCACAGCTGGAATGCATTAAAATATAAAATGTTATTTCAATGATCAGTTTCTTCCCTGTGCAGAGAAATATGCTCCAGATAAGCTTCAAAAGCACATACTTTAGCACTAGATCAGATACAGCAGTTTATGCAGATGGATAAAAGAACTATAATAATCTTGTTAGGAGAAGTTATATCATAGATAGAATTTCTTTGAGTATTTAGGCCTTTATTTACAATCTTCATAAATCACCTGAGCAGACAATCCTACTTTGAAAAGCTTAAACTTGCTGACAAACCAAAAGTGCAAACACTGAAGAAAAGCAGAACCAAGAGTTAAGGAAGCAGTTCCCACTGTAGACAGAGAAAAGAATTGGATTATTATGTGCACCAGATGACTAATGTCATATTAAAATAGTATTGAGATATCTGAAAATCACTGATTGCTTAAAAAAAAAAAAGATGGGCACAGCATGAGCTCTGTGTATCAACTTTCTCCCTGTGAAAGGGCTGCGGTGGGCAATATCCTGGAAAGGGACACAACCAGGCCAAACAACTGACTCAAATTAACTAAAATGATATTCCTTATTATACATCAGCTCAGATATAAAAGATAAGGGAGGGAGGAGGAATGGAGGGCATTTGTTATTTTCCAATATTTGCCTTCTGGAGCAACTACTATGCCTGCAGAAGCCTTGCTTCCCACGAAGTGTCTGAGCATTGCTTGCTGATGGAAAGCAGAGATTAATTTTTTCCCCTTCTCTTATTTATGTGCAAGCTTTCATTTTTTTCTTCTTTTTTTTTCTTTAGTTAACTACCTTATCTCAACCTACTAGTTGTTTTCCATCTGATTTTTCTCTCCCCTGTCCCATTAGGAAGGAGAGTGATAGAGTGGCTCGGAGGGCACCTGGAGTCCAGCCAAGGTGAACTCACTACAGCGACTACCATTAACATATAAACAAAGAACAGCACCAGAAGTTTTTTCTCTGTCCCTTTTATCTACTGTTAAAGAACAAACATCTGTCTGTATGACACTGAGTATTGTCAAAGGAAAAGCCATGTGAAAACCTCAGATTCACCAAGCAAAAACACATTTTGATATAAACCATTTTTCTGCTTGTATTTAGAATCAATCAGATACTCTTTTTCTTATGCTTTTTATTCTTCTAAACTAGATGCAAAATTATGCAGCCAAAAAACTGTAAATAAATAAATAACACACACACCTCATTCACTTCTGGTGTTTTCAGAAATACAAGAATAAAACAGATTTTGAAAACATCAGAAATTTTATTCCATCCACATAAAATATAGCCTTCTGAAACTGCTCTATAACTCCAGTTGTTTGACAGAGAAAAAAAAAAAAACACAACCCTTTACAGAAATATTCAATTAAATAATTTTGTTTCCACTTGGAAAGATCACTTATCATGCTCTCTTATCAAAGCAGTCATTTTCTTTGCCTTGTACCTAATTAATTTAAACTTGCCTTATACAGTTCTTGAGTGACAGTCCTTAACACATATTTTAAAGCAAGGATGATAATGGACAATCATTCTGCATCTCTAAGGATTTTCACACATAGAGAAGATCATTTGCAAAAATCGAGGGTGTAAGTTCATAGCAGAGTCATAATTTCTCATTAGTTTCACCTGCAAACACTCAGTGCTCTATACCCATGGGGTGTCATGCCACACTTTGCAAGTGGAGTAAATGGCCCCGTGAAAAAGGCACCTAGCAGGTAGAATAATTTTTCAGGCTGGTAGTCAGTAGTGAGTCTTTGTTTGGTCTGTACTGCTGAGCTACTGGACAAAAACTGCTGGAAATTCTCTCCAAATTGTTGACATTGCAGAAATGTCATCATCTCCTCAGAGAAGTTCTCCAGGCTGTTAACTTTGTATATTGGTGGTCACAGGTTGACTGCATATCTTTGACAACAGTTATGATTATGGGGATGAGTCTTTTCTGACTAATTTTCTTAACTTTTGTCTGCAGGCATCCAGGAAAGCCAGAAGTAAAAAGACCAACTAACCATCCAACCAAGCAAACAAAAAAGCCAAAGAAAACAACAGTGAAAAAAACAGCAAATAATCCTCATTCTTTTTACTATATCCTCTCCTCTCTGTAAAATGGTTCCCATGTTGCATTCCGAGAACTGAATGTTATCTGCCATTTCCCCAGATTTAATTCTATACAGAAATGCAAGATAAAGGTGGAGGGAAAAGGGGAAATAAACATCTAGTTGTAACTGAATCTATAGACCTCCTTCAGTCCTTCAGGGGTGTTCAGCTGTCTGAAGTTTATCATGGTACCCAGTGATCAAATACCAGCAGGCTCCTTAGGTGATACTTAAGGATTAAACAGATAATATAATTCACATCCTTCTTACAGATTTTGATGCCTAAGACTGACACTATTCTTCATCAAGATTCCTCTTAAAGATCTATAATCCTCATAGATCATAGTCCCATTTGAGCTCAGTTTTCTCTTTAAAATCTTCTTTTTAGCCTTGACACATCCAGAAGGTTTGGCAACAAGGATCTATTCAGGCTCTAATTAATTACTCAGTCCTTTCTTTCTTGATATGAAAATGAGAAAACTTTACAATTATTAAAGTGTATTTCAAAGGAGAAAACTATATAAAGGAAAAGACCCATATTTGCACCTAATATACTGATTTCCCTTCTGTGCAACCTGGGCTATTGATAAATACAGTCCTTATACCCTATTTCAGAAATTACTAAGAGGACAGTGATTTTAATTGAAGTTATGATGTTAAAATTGTACATGTTGAGAAAACAATTGTGTTTTCAAAGTGTGTTTTTGTGTTGCTGTTCACTGAGACACTGAGAATCACTTTTCCGCTAGTCAAAGGAACGAGGAGGCTCCCAGGTCCTTCTGAGACAAGACTTTGATCTTGTGTTATTTTTTATTTCTGAGTCATGATTTACCTCTTGAAATCACTTGCTGCTAGTATTAAATCAGTAGAGGTTTTGCTCTGAAATGATGTCACTATCAAGAATAAAATATAGACTCTTCTGTTCATTTACCAGAAGCAGCTATAAATGAGCTGTAATTTTTTCTTCGCTTTTTATCATGGTCTACTAAGATAAATAACCTAAAATTAAAAAAAATAAAAATAAATATTTCAATTATACTTTGTTTTTATTTTTTTAAAGTAGCTTTATGAAGAGATTAAATTTTAATAATGGTTAAAAACACCTTTTTGTTGTGCAAAACTAATCTTAGTTTGTTTTTAAATTGGTTTAGCAAAATTGTAACTTAAAAGACATGATTTCCACTCAAAATCTACCCACAAGTAATTTGGTTTAACTTGTAAAATATCACAGTCAGATTTCAAACTGCACCACAGCCATTACTTGTTTATCTATTTCTTTAATAAAAATAATAGACATCAGTTCCTAAGGGGAAAGAGAAAAAAACAAGCACTTGCTAATGTAAATTACTGTATATGTTTATGCTAGAGCTGAATTAAAGCCCTGTAGTTTACTATAGGAAGAAGAGGTCAGCAGGTGATAGCAACCACATTCTGTTGTGGCCACAGTGTTGTGTTTGCAGTCAGACTATCATGAGGTGATAGAGTAAAGCTTTAAAAACTTCTCCCAAAATAAAGTTGAGTTCTCAGCTTCAAACCTGGTGTTTTTTAAAACACTCTGTATTCCTAAACCACAAAATGTATCTTAAGTAAGGGTTACACAGTTCTGAATCTGAATTCACCAGAACAAATTTTATATGCATTAAAATAATTGTTAAAGTTGTTATTTATCATTATAAGAAGTGTTAGATGAAAAGCAGCTAATTAGTGTTAAGAAACAAAATCATAACTCTAACTTCTTTTTACTTCTCTAAAAGTAAAATTAAAATTGAAAATTAAAATTGAAAATTAATCCTACTAGCTTTCTTCATTGTATTTCTAATAAATAAAGGATTATTACTTTATGTATCTGGCCTCCATCATGCTTTCTTACATAAGACTAGTCTTTTGTAAAATATAGGAATTGGCAGGGAGATGACATGAACATAACTGTAGCCAAGATATTTTCCTTAACTTTGTATATTTACACTACTAACATCTGAAATATTAAAATGAAGACATTTATAAATTATGTGTCTTGTAAATTATTTAACATCTGAAGAATTTAAGAGATGCAACATACTTGTTGTTAGTGTCTCTTCTAGAAACTGTTAGTTAAATCAATGGTAGTCAGCTTATTGGTTCCAGTTGATTTAGCATCAGTCCCTACGATACTCTGAACAACCAACAAATCAAATTTTATCCTAATGTTTCCCTTCACATTTTGTTAATGAATTATATTTATTTTAAATTTCACAAATGAGATTAAAGCCCCAGTTTAACCAAATAAATGCCATAGACCTAATTGAAACTCGATTATGAGTTTGCTACAAATATTTCTAGGTAACACAGAGAGCAGTAACAACAAAATTTTGTCATTATCTGAGCAGTCACTATGATTGAGTGACAAAATGAAGTCAATGGGTTTGCATCAATAACTCACGTAGCCCATGGGAATGTGCAGGGTATTCAATATACTGTCTTCCTTCATCACAAGATTTACAGAAACACCGGCTTAAGTAATTTTATGCTTATTCACTTGGGAAAACAGGCAAAGATTAAAGACTAACAGGCTGTCAAATGTATTTTTCCTTTACTTTCACATTTTCTGTCCTCTACTCCTCTGGAAAACAATATCAGTTGAGATCAGATGAACTGCATTTATTCTTCTGGCTAAAGAATGACCAAGTCTATTTCTTAGTTTGACACAATTAATTAACTATTTAAATATTCTCAAGTGAAGGATTAGAATGGCAACACTTGGCCTCAAGCACATTTCACATTTTGTTTTAAGTCCTTGCACTACCTGTATATAATATTGCTATTGATATGTTAGCTACAGCCTAAGGAATAGTGAAAATTTCAGGGAAATTAATTAAGACTTCCCATTCAGAGGCTGGCAAGAAAGAGTTAATTAGTATCTTTTTTTCTCAAGATAAGGATTTTTAAGAATGCCTATGAACTTACAAGTAATTAATTGAATTGTATGTTACCTACAAGATCTGATTTATTGAAACAGAGTTAATTTTTTTTCACAAAGATTGAAAGAAGGGTATTTTTTAAGGGATTTTGAATTGAAAGCTGCATTCCTACACATTTTCCATCAAGGTCGATCTTTTTGAGTTTTGAAAATTGAAGTCTTTAAAAAAAAAAATTCCAGTTTTACAAAATCAGAAAATAATTTTATAAAATCTGAGAGAAGCTATGGAGTACAAGAGAGGGAAGCTGCCCAGCAAGCCTTGGCTGCAGAACTGACTGACAGTGTCAAGTGGCTTCTATGGGGCACTGTGTTAACCAGTCACTTGTCAAGTTTCTGCAGTGTAAAAAGTACATAAGAGACCCCGTCTCAAATGTGCCCCATATATTATCCTAGAATCTTAATCAAAATTCTAAAGAAAATCAATAATTCAATCCTTAAAATCATGGACTTCATGAGGAAAAAAAAATAATCTTTTTTTTTAACTTATTTTTGCAATCTCTTGTTGTACCCATAAATATCACATATTTTACTAACTTGTATTTATTTGCAAGACAATATCCTATCCTTTGGCAATTGCTAGCAGAATCCAGTTCAAGAAGATTTAAAAGCTTACAACCATGGGTAATTTTATGATATAAAATATTATCCTAAAATAACTATAATAAAAAGAAAGGGATTTTCCTTAGGTTTGAGAGCAGTAGGGAAGTATTGATGAACCGGACACCTGTGATACAGATCAAAGTTATTAAAAAATGCAGTGAGTTACATATTATTGGCAAGGATAGGAAAATACATCCAAGATGTTCATTAAACAGTTATTTTGCAGGGAGATATTTCCCAGGGTTCACTAGGGGAATGATTTAGGTACCCTGTAAAGAGGTATGGGAAGACTACATTATTTTACTTAGTTTCTAGTGAAACGAAAGCTGACAAAACACTATTAAGGAAAATACTAAAGAATAACACAAGTACACAGTTAAATAAATCCTGTAATAATATGCAGAAGCATACTCTGATCATGAATTAATCTAATTTAATTTATAATCCTAGTGAGTAAAAGCTATGATGCATTTTAATGGTCTGTGGTACAGGACTCGTTCCACTTTCTGAGAGCATCTAGGAGTTTTATTTCTTAAATATACTGTCAGTGCAAAAACTTGGGATATTGGCAACATCCTTGGTATTTTGTCTTTCTAGAGTGTGTTAGATACATCAATTTTGTTTTTCACTACATGTCATAGGTTCATTGCAAAATGTAAATTTAATCTGTATTCTGCAAGCCTTTCTACATCTAAATTTCTCTTACATGCATTTACAGAATTTTGGATGGTATGGTACTATTCAGTTCTGTCTTCCTGGGTGTGGAAAACTAACTTCTTTGAAAGATTTCCAAACTTACTCTAGATTGTACCTGTCTGTAAGTGCATCACCCTGGAAACAAAATCACAGTGCTTTCTCCCATTTCACATGTGATGCTAAAAATAGTTACCAAAAAAACCCACAATGTCTTTCAACATATTGAATCTTTGTTTGTTTGTTTGGGTGTTTTTAAAATTTAGGAAGGTTAAAATGACAACAAATACAACTAACAATTACTGCAGCTACTCAGCTGAATTACTGCATTTCCTAGCAGTTTTGCTTCATTTTTCAGCTGAATCATTGCTCTGTATGGACAAAGTTAAGATAGCCTTTCCTCACAAAGACAACAAAACCAACTTTTTCACCTCTGAGCAGGTAGTGAGATTGAACTCAGTTCTTACACAAATGCATTTTAAATATTTAATTATTTCTGGAATTTCTAATGGGACAAGTTAGTGAAAAACTATATTAGGAATGGATGATCATGACTGTAGAATATGAGGTTACCTGATAGAACCCTTTCTGCCTCCCACAGGCAAAGCTGTTTTGCATAGCACTGCAGCTGCCTTCAGAGCCAGATGATCCATCACCTTCTCAGTGGCTGGTATAGGAAATAAGAAACTATGAGATGGAAAAGGAACAATAATAACTGTAATAATAGCTGCAAAAAAAACCCCTCCAATAATAGTAAGTATTTGCAAGGCAGGGATAATGTGTTCTATCTCAAACTTGCTGAGTTTGCAAGCCTTGTGAGGCTGTATTTTGACACATGCTGAGATTCAAACCATTCAGCAAAGGATAAGGAAAGATATGACTTTCTGCAAGACCTTTTCACAGACCCTGGCGGTAAATTGAATATATATGCTGATTTCAAATAGACTTAAACCCTATGCCCACATCCAAAACAGAACTCAAAACTTAAGAAACAGCGTTAAGGCTACAAAGATGAAGGTGGATAATTTTTTATCCATCTCTGATGGTTTGTATTCCCAGTTTCTTCAAGAAAGTCTCACCAGTACATATTTGCAGAAGGAACAGTCTTGCATTCTATTTTATGGTCTCAGTGTGTCAGATCATGATTAGCTCTAAAGAATCCACTCTGCTACTTTATTCCCTGTTAATTTATCATAAAGCAGTAGCTCAGCAACCTCATGAGAGTTACACATTCCCACATGTGTGCAATATAAGAAAGTTGAATTCAGATAAAAGTAGGAAGAAGAGGAAAGGTGAATTCGGTCTTTCCTGAATGGTTTCAAGGATGCCTCCATGAAATGTTGTTTCTTAGTTCATTTGCTTCTGTTCTATGACTACTTAATAGATAATAAAAGAGGTCAACTTAAGGAGCCTTAAAATTGCTATCTGAAATTTTATTTCCCTTGCTTGGATAACGAAATTGTTCAGCAGTTTATCCAGAATGCTATGATGTTTTGAAGTCCACAGGAATTTCAGCAATTACCAACAGTTTTTCTTCTCATTGAACTTTATCTTCTAATAAAGTGACAATGAACAAATGCCTTGATTATTTTTCCAGGGTTTACAGCTTGGGCCAGGAACTCATAAAAAAATGGAGAATTGATATTTTTAGATGTGCAGTCATTTGAGAGTTTCTTTTTGTACTTGAATATATTTAATTTCATGATAATAACCAAAGGCAAAAACAAAACCAAAAATAGTATCAGTTACTAATGGTGTCGAGGAACATTTGCCTTTGATATTAATATATGCTTGTGTTATGTGTCATAGAATTGGAAGAAACTTCCTACATCATCTATTTCATTCTCCAACCCAACATATACATTTAAAATAATTGGAGTGTAAAAAACTTTAGATGATGAATATTCAAAAATGTCAAGGAAACCTAATCCAGGACTTACCCAAAGCTATTACAGAATATTTTCTGTAAAAAGCTCTTGGATTAATTGTCATAATCTAGTATTGTTTTTCAGTACTGACATCAGAGAAAAGTATCTGGGTAGTATTTTGCTGTAACTTAAAAAGAGAAAAAATTACAAGAATTCATGAGATACTGTTACAGTTATTTTATTTATTTTATACAAATATAATAGTTCAAGATTGTCTAAACTCTGAAGAAAATCTTCATCCCATCCTTAAATTGGGTTTTATAGCTGAGACAACATCTTGCTCCGATGTTGCACAGAGACATACTGAAACTGGGAGAAACACTGACAAAGTACAAAGTCTTGGAGAAAAACACAGCAAGCAAAGGGTGGAAAAGACAGGATAAAGTGCAAAAGTTACCCAAGCAACCTCATCTATTCACAATGTTGTTTGACAAATAAAGAATAGTCTCTGACTTTCATTAAAAAAATATGTCTACTTGGCTACTGCTGAGTATTCTCTAGTTCTGTAGAATTCTTACTTCTCTTTGGCGCTGTAAGGAACTGAAAACTTAAAAAGCATTATCTTTTTCAATGGGCATTTCAGAAGAAACCCGCTGAAACAGCAAGTCACAGTTGGCTGCTTTGGCTGTTTTAATGACATGGTGTGATTTCAAATATACTACTTCCAACATCTAACACCTGCAATGAAAAGGAGTTGCTGAGACACCAAAACAAACTACTGAGAAAAACTGAAAATTAAAGGAATGCCTGAATGAAACATGCTTGTGACACAAGTACAGGTCAAGCCAAGATCAGAAGACTAGACGAACTGCTGAAAGAATATTGCTGCCAAACTTAGGCACTCCTTTTGAAAGGACAACTAGTAAGATTGACCCTCTTTTTTTAACTGTCTAAATAAGGCCTGACATTTTCTCACATTCAATCTTTGAGAAAAATCCTAAAAAAAATGAATGAGAGAAATAGGAGGGAATTGATGTTGCTACTGAACATTGTGCTGCACTTCCTCCATGCCTGACACCAGCAAAAGTTTTTTTGAATAAAAGAACATTTTGTTCTGAAAGTCACTTGCTTCAGCTCTGAGGTTAGCTGGATTTCAATGTCCAGTCTTAGATGGACACTGATTTAATAATGAACTTCATAATTGTGAGCAGTTATTTGAAGGGATGGTTCCAAAGACTAATAAAAACTTCATAAATGTAATAGATTAGATAAACAGCACATCACAACAAAGGAGAAACAGCCTAGAGTAATAGAAAAGTTGCCGAATTGTCCCGGATGATTTCGTATTTTGTTTTTAATTCACAAAGGAAAAGTAGTTTACAGTAACCAGCTGGAAGACAAGAGGCTAGAAGAAAAAACATAATAAGGTGGCACTGGGAATAATACTTAATCTTTTTTCCTTATGGCAGTAAATTCCATAGACAGCACTGAAGAAAGTGACTCTTCTTTGATTACGTGTCACTATTCTTTGAAGCAAAATAAATCAGTTTACACCATTCTGCAGCAGCTGGGCTACTTTGGTGCCTCCTTTTACATATACCTGAGCTACAGCTGTCCTCACAATGAAAACAATGAAAGTGCACACAGTGAAAACCCACTTGAAAAATATACTAGTAGTTGCCTTTAAAATAGCTCCAGATATTTTCAAGATATTAAAATAAAATTATGTCTTTAATCAAATTGCTTCTGTGGTTTATATATGTTGAGATGTTGAAATTTACATTGCCCACATTCATCTCCTGCAAATAAACTTGTTTTTAAATTTCTGAGGGCAGAAACTTTTGTATAGGAGTATTCAATTCTGTTTTTGCTTGCTGTTCCTTCCAAAGAAAAAATGCAGTGATTTATTCATTGCAAAGTGAGCCTATTAAAGTGCCAAAGGTTGACAAATGAGAAATACTGTACACTCATCAAAAATATTTCTAGTTGGGACATGTTGTGTTATCATTTATAAAGAATATTAATTGAACAGGATAATTTATAGTGACTACTTTTAGACAGACTGATTTAATTTAACTTGCTTGTATAGGATGTTTTGGGGGAGGATTGAGAGAAAGCTATTTAATAAGCACAGTTGTCTTTGTGGGAGCATGTAGTTTCTTCCAAAAATCATTGCTGTATTTATAGTTGGTATCATCACTATTAACAGTGATAAGGAAAAGAATCTAATATAACTATGATAAAAATAAAATTAATAATAAATTTTTATGTAGTGCTCATGGACATTATTTTTAGCTCAGTGGAATGTGTCAGCTTTTGCTGATATTACAAAGTGGAAAGTAAGTATCACTGAACATTCAATGATATTTCTCGGTTAGAGAACTACATAAAAGATTTCCTTTATCATCCAGACTAGAAAATCCCTTGTGGTTACTGTTTGCATCTCTGTGATAATCATATTTGCCATACAATATTTTCTTCAGGATCTTGATTTGTGATAAGTACAGAGTATGAAGTGTGAGATCTTAAATTTTCTTGCACCCTTCAATTTTCTTGCAGATAAAGCATTTACTGAAATCTCAAAATTGGTGAATTTGACTGATGAATTTAGGCAAAAGGACTTATACACTCCTGGTCTCACTTTCATTAGCTCTTATTCTCCAAAGCTATGTGGGGCTTTGGCATCACAGGGAAATTGAAAATGGGTTTAATTTTTTTCTCTATTTTTTTTTTTAAATCAACAGGTTGCTGAGACAATAAAAAGTTCTGATATTCAATAATAATCAATATTATTCTAGTGAGAATGGTCATTTCATTAATGTATAGGGAAGGATTTTGGTTTTTTGGATTTTTTTAATTAGGAACATTCATGTTTGTTTAGTTTTTTTATTTCTGCTTGCTGTACTTTGCCCAGCAACTCACAGAATCATGGAATGACTAGGTTAGAAGAGACCTTAAAGATCATCGAGTCCAACCCATGCCCTAACACCTCAACTAAACTATGGCAGCGAGTGCCACATCCATTCTTTTCTTAAACACACCCAGGGATGGTGACTCCACCACCTCCCTGGGCAGACAATTCCAGAATTTTATCGCTCTTTCTGTAAAAAACTTTTTCCTAATATCCAACCTATATTTCCCTTGATGCAGCTTAAGACTGTGACCTCTCCTTCTGTCAGTGGCTGCCTGGAGAAAGAGACCAACCCCCACCTGACTACAGCCACCTTTCAGGAAGTCGTACAGAGTGATAAGGTCACCTCTGAGTCTCCATTTCTCCAGGCTAAACACTCCCAGCTCCCTCAGTCATTCCTCACAGGGTTTGTGTTCCCAGCCCCTCACCAGCCTTGTTGCCCTCCTCTGGACACACTCCAGCCTCTCAACGTCCTTTCCAATCTGAGCAGCCTGGAACTGGACACAGCACTCAAGGTGTGACTTCACCAGAGCCGAGTACAGGGGAACGATGACCTCCCTGCTCCTGCTGGCCACACTATTCCTGACACAGGCCAGGATGCCGCTGGCCTTCTTGGCCACCAGGGCACACTGCTGGCTCATGTTCAGCCGGCTGTCAACCAGCACCCCTAGGTCCCTTTCTGCCTGGGCACTGCCCAGTCACACTGTCCCCAGCCTATAACATTGCAGGGAGTTGTTGTGGCCAAAATGCAGGACTCAGCACTTGGACTTATTAGACTTCATCTTGTTAGACTCTGCCCACCCATCCAGCCGTTCCAGAGTCTCTCTGCAGAGTCCTCCTGCCTTCCATAAGATTGATACATGCTCCCAGCTTAGTGTCATCTGCAAACTTACGAATAAAAGACTCAATCCCCTCATCCATGTCATCAATAAAAATACTGAACAGAACTGGCCTCAGCACAGACCCCTGAGGGACACCACTGGTGACTGACTGCCAGGCGGATACAGCAAAGTTCACCACCACTCTGGGCCCAGCCATCCGGCCAGTTCCTAACCCAGCAAAGAGTGCTCCTGCCCAGCTGTGGGCTGCAGCTTTTTCAGGAGTATGCTGGAAATTAAAATTGCCCTTATTTTACTCAAATACCTATGTATGTAGTCTATTTTACAAATACATAGGCAAGAAAGATTCTGATTTTTAGACTAAGAATTGTAATTTGACTGCAATTATACTTTAATTTCAGAACTGTTGGCTCCAGGAAATGCTGGACATTCAGAATAAAAAATTTCTATTTATATGTCAAACTTTTAAGAAACAGATATTTTTATTTATTAAACCCAGACTGTCTCAGGTATCTACCTGAGAAGAATTGCATGACACAAATGTTACCCTGTCAAATCATCTAATGGAACCCATAATACTCATGTAGTTTTTCTCTTTCCTGAATTGTTAAAGTCCCCAGTGATACCACTTGGGAATAGGAGCTACCAGTCCTATTTTACCAAAACCTATTTTGCAACTCTCATTTATCTTTTTATGTGCAAAATAGCTGTAGCAGTTTTTAAAGAAGCAATGCAGAATCTCAAATTTCACTAAGAGCACAGGTCACTTTTTGTTTTCTCAGGGAAAACTACACATCAACATCACAAATAAAATTAAAAAAAAAAAAAAAAAGGGAGATAGAAATAAGCACTTTGTTGAAACAAAGTTCAGTATCCCAAGGATTTTCAGAAACATTCTGTGAAGTTAACTTGAAAGAGAATACATAGTAATAGTTCAGTGCTAGTCTTTGTTATACCCTCTGTGGCTCACAGCAGTTGTAATATGATTTTGTGAATAAAACTGATTGCCCTCTTAGTTACCTTTGTGGATTCTATCAAATTATCTGAGCAACCAAAAAATATGTTCTGAAGTAGGATCATAGAAATTATTTTCTTTCTTATATAATAAAAAGAGCAACTGAGAATCAGCTGAAGTTAAAGTAATATTAGAACATAAATGGTTGGAAAAATGAGACTACACTATTTTTCCTAAGGAAAAAAATAAAACATCAGTGAATGTGGTATCAACCATAGCTGTAATGTTTTCTTTCAACAATAAAACATCTGAAAACACAGAAGATGTCCACACCTGTTATTCTTATGGTCACCATGACAGCTTAATTTGCTACTGGATTTAAAGTTTATAGTCATTTAGAGGAATTCAGGGCTGCTGTTTGATCATGCTTAGCCTCAGTGAATAAAAGACAGTTTCATTCAGTAATAAATACATTGTGCATATACACAATTATATATTTGAATCATTTTTACTGAAGCTGAAAAAATCTATAAGAAGCAATGACAAAAAAAACCCAAAATACAAAAAACCAACACACTGACAAAAAAGGACACAGATAGAATAGAGAATGGAAATTACATTCTCAAATACAAACAACAATTTGACAAGATTGTAATAGAATCCATACAGTTATAAAATTGTGATAGCAATTAAAAATTTATTGTCGAGTGGTAGAAAATAAAAAAACTATGTCATCAACCATAAATCTCAAGGAAGAATAACAAAAATCACAAAAGTGGAGTCTAGGGACCCCTGGGATGTGAAAATTTCTGCTGCTCCATGTGCACTTTTGGAATCTCATCATGGACTATGCAAATCTTGGCAAATACCTTGCACTAGATGAAGATGGTATGTTACAAAATCAGATTAAAATAAGAGCATTTAAGTAATATAGTTATTATAAGTATTTCTGCACCATAACTTCAATAAACCAGTGATAATATTCTACAAAAAAAAAAAAAGAAAAAATAATAAAAAAAATTCACCATAAAGTTCGCCATATTTTTAAATATTTATTTAAAATATTTTTAAAATATCATAGAATGCTAAAATGGTGTGGGTAGAAGGACCTTAAAGATCATCTAGTTCCAATCCCCTGCCATGGATAGGAACACCTTCTACCAGACCACATTGCTCAGAGCTCCATTCAACCTGGCCTTTGAACACTTTGTCCACAGCTTCTCTGGACAACCCATTCCAGCACTTCTCCTCCCTCACAATGAAGGATATTTTCCTGATATCTAATATAAACTTCCCTCTGCCAGTTTTAAGTCATTGCCCCTTGCCCTGTCACTTCACACCCTGTAAATATTCTCTGCCCGTCTTTTTTGTAGGCTAAACAATTTGATAAACTAGAATATTAAGCTCACAAGTGTCAAATATGATAACAGAAGATATTTCAAAGCCCACTTATACTATTTAAAAAAATAATTAGTTGAAAATATTTAGAAAGTAGTACAGGTTAGCCTTAGAAAAGATAAGACTGAAGTTTAAAGAGTAGTCAGTGTAAATGTAACAGACTTATAGCTATTTGGGGTTGCCTGGAACACTAATCAATGTATGATTAAGAAAGAAATTATGTGCTGGAGCATGTCCAGAGAAGGTCAACAAAGCTGGTAAAGGGTGCAGAGTGCAAGTGTTTTGAGGCTGAGGGAGCTGGGGTTGCTTAGTCAGGAGGCTTAAGGGAGACTTTGGTCTTTACAACTACCTGAAAGGATGTCGCAGCAAGATGGGGGCTGGTCTCTTCTCCTAAGCAACAAGTGAGAGGACAAGAGGAAACGGCTTCGAGTTGTACCAGAGGAAGGTTAGTTTGGCTATTTGGAAAAATCTCTTTGCAGAAGATGCTGTCAAGCACTTGAACAGGCTGCCCAAGTAAGTGGTGGAATTACCCTTCTTGCAGGCATTAAGAAGCCTTGTAGAAGGGTCACATAGGAACATGGTTTAATGATGGATTTGGCAGTGCTGAATTAACAGTTGGTTTTGATATCTTAAAGGTCTTTTCCAAAATAACCAATTCTATGTTTATGTGCTTGACAAGAGCAATAATACATCTTTTGTTATTCAAATCTACAAAAAAAAAAAATCTGCAAAAATTAATTGTTGAGATAGAAAAAAAAATGTGTCACAGAAAACAGGGAAGCATCCATTTTTTGGTTAACTTGGGTCAAGTCTTTGTGATCAAACACAAAGTATTCATCCAGCAAAGAGCCACAGAGACTACAGTTACAGAAGTTATAAGTGTTCATGGAAGATCTTTTGGAGAAGTTATTGGCATGCTTTGCCCCAGAAATCTTTCTCAAGATCATTGCTACAGCAGCCAATAACTATTACAAATGGTTTCTTGCCTGATAAAGGCAGAAAACAAGTTAACAGTTGTGTCATATGTGTAAACAACAGATAACTGACTTCTAAGTAATTGACTAATTTACACAAAGCCTAAGCTTTTGACTTCTAAGAAATTTTCACAGACTAGACTCTCTACCATACCCCCCAAAACCCCTAATTATTTAAGGATTAACAAATCTCTTAATCTTACAGGCAAATTAATATTACTATCTAAATGACAATCTCAAAGTCACTCAAAACTCTTATTTTCTCTACAGATTTATCTGTAAAAATTCACTATAGAGTATTCCCTGTGGCATATTCCTGTATGGGGAAGAATTAAATTCCTGAGAAGCTAAACTAAGGCAGAGATCTCCACTAAGCTGCGCAACTCATCAGTCCTAAGAAAGCATGTTTGTTGTGCTTCCTTCTGCTGTGTGAGCTTTGGGCATCAGAAAAGGGATACATCACAGTAATAACGATCTAATGACTGCTGTTGTCCCTATGTGATGTCTTGACCATCCTACGATAAATCTTCCTGTCTGTACTTTTGATTCGAAAGCTCAGGAGAAGAATGTCTTCTATCTAACAAAGCCTGCTTCCAAAATATTATGGGAAAAAAAAATGACTTGGAAAGTCTGTTGTGGATTTATGCAATGTGAGCTCCTTGGAATATACCACACTTCTCTGGCATCTGTTTCAGGAAAAAAAAAGAATTGGCTTTGTGAAAAATTTGAGGGTTCTTACGTAGATTAAAAAATCCTGAAATACTAGATGAATTTATAAGCACTTTGATACAATGTATCAGTGAATGTAAGCAAAGAGGAAAAAAACATCCATAAACAACATAAACTCCTAGTGATGACTGGTCATTCAACCAGTATCTTTGGAAAACAGAAAAAAAAATAAATGCTTAATACAAATTTAGAAAAGCAAAAATAGGTGATGAAGCATGATTTTTGAAAAAATTCTGTGTTGAAATGAGATAAATGTCTGTATTATTTTCTGGAATTGTTCATCCAACTAGAAAAATTTTACTCTAAAATTCTCAGATGAATTCCCACTGGAAAAACATGATTTTAACTAATCTATATTCCCAAGGAAGTCATCCCTTACATTACAAATATTAATTATTAAATGAAAGTTGACCATGTTTTTTAAAGTAGTTGCAATTACAAGTTGCAAAAACAGATCTAAAATCCTTCTTTGCATATATACTCTACTTAAAACTATTTTTGTGAGCACAGTGGGGGTAAGTTCAATTTCAGTTTTGCATCTGGACACTAATACTAATGGTAATATTTTATGAATGATGCCTTGCTGTAGGTAGAGAACTAAAAGGAGGAAGTTTGAATTATTAACAGTTGTTTTATGAGTATATTAACTTTGCATTTTGGGCTGTATATGGCCTTTAATTCCTGTCCTAAACTGAAGTGTTGCTGCACAGCTAATAAACATGGATGGATGAAATTATCCTTGTGTGGAGAATATAAATTACTTTAAAAGCCCTTTGAGAGGCTTAGGGGTTAAATATGTCACAGAAAATTATCACAGTATTGTGTAAGCATCATTCCATCATTCTATTATTGCCATGAGCTATACATTATACCATTATCTTATGATCAGACTAAAGCTTCAGGATAGTTTTTATCTCAGAAGAAACTGAGATCGCTTTTCAAGTCAATTGATTGATTTCAGGTTGCAGTGCAGTTTGGATTAATGGCAAAATACAAATATGTTATACTGGGCAATGAAGAAAAAATAAAGAAAAGATGAAACATAGTATAGAGGAATAAGAAATAATAAGGAATAAGTAAGAGTATAGAGGAATAAGTAAGAATATACAGAACAAGACTCTATCCAAGTGTGTTGGATAGAGTATTCTAGATTCTTCATTCAAATAATCATCTTACCAGCATGTATCAATAAGACCACAGACAGGAGATGGAGGAGACAGGTTCTGTTCAACACTCTGAAGAGAACATATAAATACTACATCCAGTTTTGAGTTCCCCACAGGAGAGAGACATTGATAAACTGCAATTAGTTCAGCAGAAGTCTTTCAAGCTGGTGGAGTCTTGAGCTCCAGCTCAGTGTAATGATGCTGAGAGACTGATTCTTATTCAGCCTGGAGAGGCGGTTTTGAGGGACCTTTGAGCAGCCTGCAAGCAGCCAAAATTGGGATTGCCAGAACACAGAGCTGGGCAGACACCTTGGTGCCTGGTGAGAATACAAGGCAGAGCAGGCCTAAGTGGAATGAGAGGAGGTTCTGTTCAGACATGAGGAAATTATTGCCATAGTGAAAACCTTCAATATTAGAAAAGGCTTCCCAGGGAGGCTGTGCAGTCTTTATCTTTGGAGATTTTCAAAGTTTGACTCCATAAAGTCCTTAGAAACTTGGTGTGAATTCAGTCTTGGTCAAGGAAACTGTGCCAGAGACCTCCTGAGGTCCCTTCCCTCCACAAGGGTTCAGTGATACAGCACAGTCAGAATCACAGCACAGAACAATGAACTCCTTAGGTCCCCACACATACTGACCAATTCCTTCAAGTTCTTGACATTTGCCAATCAGACCATGCAGGACACGGTGGAAGCTTCAGCAGCTTCTCACTGGAGCCACCTGTGTGGGCGCCTACCAAAAACCAGACCATCCAAAACCAACATATCAAACCAAACAAAAAAAAAAAACCTCCAAAACCACAAAAGCAACAAAAAAAGAAAACAATATCCAACACTCAAACACAGTAAGAGCCAAGAGTAAAACATCAAATCAATTTAATTCAGGCTGGAAATATATTCAACTGTATAAGAGTATTTTGAAACCACAAAATATGACCTCAATAAGAGAAATTTCCTTCACACTAATTCTGTGCATCTCAAAACTGGAGGTTTAAAGCACTCTCTTAAAATCACATATCTATCTCTCTCTATATTGTTATCTATATAATCTATATTTATCTATATACAAATATTCAAATACTCTCAGAGAGAAAGGAGTCTACTCCTTAGTCTTTTACTAAGTAAATGCTCAAAATATGGAATAATTTGAAGTCCTGTGCATCCTGACTTTGTAAAAATTGACAACAATTTTTTTCTTCTGTCAAAACCATTAAAAAAAATTGCAAAAAATTAATTTTTTTTTCATTTTTGGTAGATTTTTCTGCTTTAATATTATTGCTTTTAGTCTGGGTTTGATTTTGACTGATTAGATTTTTAAAGGCATGAAATAGGCTTGATGATCCAAAGCAGAGTGCTGCTCTTGCTATATAGGTTTCTATAGCCTACATTTTTTTCAAGAGGTATTCAGACTTTGAAATAACAGTACTTGATGAGAAAAGTTTTCCTTTTCAATTATAACACTTAAACATTATTTGACCTAAACAACCACTTTTTCAAATTCTTATATTTGTTACAATTTATAAATCTTTCCACTCCCCAGTCTGGAAATATATTCTGACACAAATCTTATACGGAACTGCTAGTACTTCAATTCATTGCTGAATTTGGCTAGTAATAAAAATACTCATTTCATTTAAATGAGTAATGTTCTGGAGATTGGCATCCACTGGATCTGGGTTTTAATGGTAATCTCCTACTTATTTCTTCTACTAATGTCAAGTAAAGCAAGTCTTGCTTTTTTATTAATTAATTAAAGCTTTTCATATGCCTGATGATGCAAAGATTGGCTTACAGTAAATAATATCATGTCAGTGGAAAAGCGATCGGTGATATTATGCATTCAGTAACAAGTTCTGAGAATTTTCTGTTGCAGTAATAACTGAAGATATTGAAACCTAATTAAACGGTTCCTTGATTCAAACATTCAAATGATGTGATTATAATTTTTAGATGGCAAACTGATGATTTTGTGGGGAACCTATACAGCACATTGTTTTTCTGAAGGGCTCTGATTTACCCTGCATTTCCACAGGATAGTAGCACTGAAACTACAAGTTCCATATGTCTGCCTGTGTTGTTGTGATGGCATTGCTATTCCTCTGATCATGGGGAGGAGATATTGAGAGCTGGTCACAAGCTGGAATAGAGGGGATCTTGTGTTGTGCTCCAAAAAAGTACCTGGGCATATGCTTAACTTCCTCTCTGGCAGTGCTTACAGGTCTTCATAGACGATGTAGGTTCATTTGCATCATCAAAACAATATTTTCAGAGGTCTAATGGAGTGACCCATGAACTGTCCCCACAGGCTCTTCTATTAATCAAATTCACATAGCAGTAATCTCATTTCGATTTAAAATAATTAATATAATTTATCCCATGATAATTAGCTCAGGATATTACTACATTTAATAGACCACATTCTGTAATCAAGTTATATTTTTAGACTTTTTATTTCCAATACATTTAAAAATAAACTCCATAGGTAAAAGAAAATTAATAAAACTTAAATTAAATCCTTAATTATTATGAACAAGATATATTTATGCTTTTTTCTTACCGTGTACCAGAATGCATGCACAGCTAGCTAGTAATTTACAGATGAGCAATTATCTATCACTAGGGAATGAGAAAGAGATAGATAAGTTCAAATGTTATATATCAGCAATTAATATTTTAGTACATAGAAAAAAGAATCTGTAAGAAAAAAAGGAAAAAACCCTACTCCATAGAGGATGTGGATTTAAGTACTTCCATGGAGAAAAATGTCAATAATAAAGGACAAGTAATTTGTTTGAGAGTTGGCTGGCATGGTTTTTTCAGTGCTAGGTTCTGAGAGGAGGACTTCAGACAGAATTATTCTTTGATTGAATGTTTTCTATGCCAGAGTGCACTGGCAGCAAAATGCAGGAGTATGAGTGAACCACCACAGCAGCCAAAGGGATAGTGAAGCACTTACTGTAGAGGGCTACATCCCACTTGTATCTGCAGTAGTACTCCATTTATAGCTTTGGTATCCATGTAACCTCTTTCTTTTCTTAACAAAAAACATTTTCACATAAATGATTAAAAAAAAAAAAAAAACCCAAAAAAAAGCCAATGGCCAATGGAATTCACACAGACCAATGCCCATTAATATTTTCCCCTCTCAAGGACTCTGCTAGACTGAAGACCCAATATATCTGATATACCAACCTTTCAGTTCACAGTCCCTGGCTTTTGATGCAGTAGGCCACCTTTTTTTCAGATTAGAGGAAATTTTTTTCCTATTTTATCTTTAGTGGAGTGGACTTGTTTTGGTTCAGATTGTTTGTTTGTTTGTGGTTTTGGGGTTTTTTTTGGTTGGTTGGTTGGTTGGTTTTCTTTGTAATTTATTTTATTTTGAGAGTTAGTTAGAATGACCATACGAATAGATGAAATCAGTTGGAAACTCACAAAGAACATTATTCTACAAGTATCCTGAAACTACAAGTTTCTGGGGCTGAAAATGCCAAAAGTACTTTTTCACGGCTGTCCAATACTGCAGATTCCTGTTTCAGAAAGTCAGGAGACATGGATATGCGTAAAATACAACTTAACAATTGTCTAGTGTTAACCAGAAGTTTCATGTGCTTAATCATAATAAGCCTTTAGCTTAAGTGAAGTCAAAGAAGGATATTTTGCCTTTACATCACTGTTTATAACTGTACTTTTACTGTCCCTTTTCTATTTTATATGTCTGAATTCATGCTAGCAGAATCTGCTCTTGAATAATTAAAATTCATTTAATTATGACTTTACTTGAAAGATGTACAATTAAAGAACCTGAAAGTAAAACTTTTGGGGATGATTAAACAAGCTTAGTAAGAGAGATTTAATGATTTGGAATACATAAGTACAATAGCTTTATTTAATCTTACTATAAAATGGACATTTTTACATTGTAAAATATGTGTAAATGCAAAACTCAAATAATTTACAATAAAGACTAATGCCCATGTAAGCTTTTTTTTTTAATGGCAGGGGAAAAGGAAATACTGAAATACATTTTTCAGGTTTAATATTAGATGCTCAGACATGGGGAGGGAGGGGGAATGGCCTATATTTTCTAAAAACAATGAAAAATATATATTACTGATTTTTACCTAAACGTACTTGCAAAATAATAAATCTAGAAATTCCTTAGGAGTAAGAAAGAAGCAACAGACTGTACACAGACTTGTATACGGTTTTTGATAACTTAAATATTTAATTAAAGTTTCAACATTTTTGTCACCACTGTCTGATGAGAGAACATGCATATAGGGAAATTGCAACTTCCTTTGGGAATTCAATTCAAAACTGCCTTAGTTCTTTCAGGGAAATCACTGATCTTCAGCCACCAGTTGAGTACTATTGTCTTAAAATGTCAGTTTAAATTTGTCTAAATGGATTCTCTATGTCTGGTCTGTCTAAGTCATGGATGGATAGGAACAAATGAGGAGGAAAAGAAGCACTGCATCACTGCTGCAATCCCTCATGGCCTATCCTGTAAGGCAGAAGGTGAATTTCCCCGACAATTAGAGTCTGGTGCTTTGTGAGATTCAGTCACTTGTCTGTGATGCTACAAACAACGTTTAAACTCCTGTCCCACTGTAGCTGAACTGGGTGGCTTGTGATATTTTGTGTTGTGCTCAGATGACCTGAATTCATAATATGAGGAGAGTGGACAGCTAAGTTATAGTTGTATGCATCTGTGTTACCGTTATGCATCTCTCTACACAGATTTACAAAGGTTAACATTAAATTTGTCTGCCCAGGCACAGGCATTGTAGATCCATCATCATGAAGCTCAGATAGATATATTTTATTCTATTTTACCTAAGTAGCTCAAATAGAATGTTCATATTCAACAATGAATTCAACATATTCAGTTTCTTCATGATGTTTAAATATTTTGCAGATCAAGACCTTAATTAATCCTGTGCCAAATGCTTCTATTTGAATCCAAATATGGATAAAAGCTAAAACAATTTGATTTTATCTTCATAGAATCATAGCATTGTTTGTTAGACAAAACCTTTAAGATCAAGTCTGAAGTGTGTGACTAACTCCTTTTTATAGTAAAAAATGCCAATCTTAAATAATAGTCTTTCTCAAAATGAAAAATAACTAATTTTACAATGAAAGATTAAAAAAATCAACCCTAAACCAGAGCATTATTTTACAAAAATTCCTAATAAACTTCTTTCACATTTTTAAGTTCTCTGTTCTGGGTATTTTTTAAAGACCAAACAGAAGACACACATGATCTGATTTAAGTCTTTCTGGAACAATTTTTCAATTAGTAAAGAAGTTGTAAGTTCTGTGTCTGTCTTCCAAATCATCTGTTTACAAAAAGCATGAACTCATCTTCCCATAAGCTATCTGTATTTCTGAAAGGGACCTCAAGAAATTTCTACATTCTGCAAAATAGCCAAATTTACACAAGATATCAGTAAATGATTGAATCTTCTTATTTATCTTTTTAGCTTTTTTTTTTTTAATTGCAGGGGGAAAAGTGTCATTTCAGCCAGACATATTGTGTTGCTATGGGCTTTTTACCTAAGGAGTGTTATCTAGAAGTCTAGTGTTATTTAGAAGTCTCTAGGAGTTATCTAGAAGTCTCTAGTACTGATTTTATTTTAAATGTCAGGAGTTATATACAAAACTTATTTCCCACAACTAACAAAGAGTCTTGTTATTCCTGTGAGTTTATATGCAACACAGTCAGATGGAAAAGAAGATATTGATGTCTGAAGAAATGTTTTTCCATGTGGCCCCATATGTTGGAAAACACGGCTGAAGGATGAAATGCAATTTAATCCTTTGTGAGGGTTTTGGATGGCATAGAAAAAGATTTCTTCACCATAGCTGGTATGGGGCTGTGTTTTGGATTTGTGTTGGGAGCAGGTTGGCAAAACAGGGATGTTTTCATTATTGCTGAGCAGGGCTAGGCCAAGAGCCAAGGCTTCTTTTGCTTTTCGCCCCACCCCACAGCAAATAGTCTGGGGAACACAAGAAGTTGGAAAGGAAACACTGCCAGGACAGCTGACCGCAGCCATAACAAATTGTGTCATGCTTAGCATACACTGCTGCAGGAGAGGTTTATGCTGAGGGCTACTGCTTGGGAACTGGCTGGGTACAAATTGGTGGTGAAATTATTTCAATTTGCATCACTTGTCTTTCCTTGGATTTTTTTTTTCTCTCTGTGTTTTTTCAATAATAATAATAATTATAATACCTGTGTTTTTTCTCAACCCATGAGTTTCTTCACTGTTATACTTCTGATTCTCTACCTTCCCACTAGGGCAGAGGAGTGAGCAAGTGGCTGTGTGGTGTTCAGCTATTTTCTGATGTTAAATGCTGACAGTATTAAACACAATAAAATTAATGCATTTGCACAATTCAAAACAATAATTTAGTTATAAGAACATGAAATGCAATTGCTTGGTTTTGTAAAAAGCACTGTTTTCTTCTGAAAATTCTTTGATTAGATATCGGTATCTAAACAGAAACATTGAATTTTGCTCTCTTTTTTACATTAGTGAGTGATTGCACATTTGGGGTTTTTTCACCCTTTTGACATTCCAACGTATTGGAGAGAATCAGATTTACACTTTTCAAGGAATCATAATTTACAAGGACAAAACGCTTTGTGCAATAGTTGTTACTTGCAAAATGCAACATCTTCTTTAGAAATTATGTTAACCAAAGTGAACAAGTGATATGCATTGTACTAAAGCGAAAAGACATTACCATGATGCCTGTTAATAGAGATCAAGAAAATGCTTCTGGGCACTGTACCTCTAGCATGGTTTCAAAAGTCACCATTTCTTACATTCTATTTTAAGTATTCATAACTGAATCTCTTTTGACGAAATATAAATGATGATAGTAAAAGACAGTTCTTCCTTCTAAAGGGTAATAGGAATTGTTGGAGGTTATCCAGTTGTCACATCTGATTGCAGCAATCCTTTCTTGTTTTAAGAATGTGTGTAATTGCCACAAGTTCACAGGAACCCCTGAATTTTAGGATCTCCTCCCATTCTGCTGTTGCTTTCCACCTGTCTATTGTTGTTGCTTCCCAGCACAGGCATCTTTCCACCATCTGGACATACTTCCAGCCACATCTGGCAGCTTTGGACCTGCTTTGCTGCCCCATGCCTTGAAAACACCTAAACCTATGGTACTCAGTAAACTCTGCTTTTCCAGAATGCTCCCCACCACAGTCTCTTGGCAAAAAAGGATATATCAATGAGGCTGGAAAGTCTTAGGGGCTTTCCTCTAACATTTAATTGTTACAAGAATATTAATAAGGGTGTCATATTGAGGGCTGCAGGTAAACGACTGGTTTAAGCGAATTCAGCTAACAGAAGGACATGGACCATGACATATCATGAGAAACTGCTGAACATGATAGAAAACTCTAAGTGTGAGAAACCTGCTGAATTATAGATAGTGCTGTGAGGGACTGCTGGGTATCACAAGTGGTTAAGGAGAAGCTGTGGGCAAGTAACACAACTTCACAGATAGTGGGAGGAGAGCACTATGGAAAGTTTTGGGAGCAGAGTCCTGCAAGGTCAGTCCCATAGGTAGGGCTGACATTGCCAAAGCAACACTGTCATAAATACTAAGTTTGTGTACAGTTGTGACAAAACTAGGAATTATGGAAAATAGAGTAAATAGAGCAGGTTTGATAGCTAAGCAGATTGTGGTAGAGACAGGGAGGTAAAACAATGGTGAAAATTAGTCAGGAAATGACAAAAAGAATAACAAGGTATGCATGCCATGCATTGGTTTTGTCTGGGGGCACCTGTTGGCAGCCTTGGGCATAACCAGCCCTGAGCATAACCAGAGAAACAGACCCTTTTTAAATGACCACACCAAAAGTGCCAGACTGATGCCATGGTCACAAGGGCCACAGATGGTGGAGCAGACACTTTCCCAGGTGAGCAAGGGGAACACATGGATTGACAACTCAAGCATCCTGGTGTCCTCACACCAGTGACTGCTGCAGACGTGGTGGCACCAGTAACAGACCACCACTTCATGCTGCACAGCAGCAATCCTTGCACAAGTGTATCGACTATATTAAGACATAAAACTTTCTACTAGCTCTTGACAGAGAACATATGAGGGAGGAAACAAAATGTATTTGAGAACAGCAATGGATATAAATAGTCAGTTCATCAAATACAATCTGCTGACATGAGAAAAGTCCATCACAAAAGTCAGACGCTGAGATGAGTAATGTGGGCCAGGACACTACTAATTCATACATCAGTGTCACTAGAAGAGTAACATCAAAGCTCCACGAATATTTCAGGAATGGGTAGTTTGAAACTGCTACCACATGGAACAGTCATCATCACAGTGCATTTACTGAAACAGAGATTTTTTTTCTTGAATTGTAAAATTGTGGTCTAAAATAGGTTAAGATGCTTCCAGAACCACTGCATGGTTCTGTATTATTTCTAGAGCACAAACCAAGGGAAAATTAAAGCAAAATTTTCACATCACCAGATGTACAATGCATATATTTTTGGGTAAGGTGTTACCACTCCATGATGAAAATAACTGGATGTTTGGGGGAAGGAGCTGTGGTTTTTGATTACTTTTTTTTTTTTTTTTAATCAAACACACTTCAATATCCACATATTTATTTACAACCCCTCAAACTTTTCCATTCTCCAAAGAGATGTAAAAGCCCAGATCTCTTTATTTCAATACATATACAGGTGATTAAATATGGATTGAGACTTTTTTTTTTTTTTGCTAGGTGGATTTACAGGTGATTAAATACGGATTGAGACTTTTTTTTTTTTTTTTTTTGCTAGGTGGATTTAAATCCAAGCAAAATAAGCAAAAAAAATACAGTACCTGAAGGTACAACATTCAGATTTCTGTCCTTCTGCATTCATTTGCCAGCAATGCATATGTTTAAATTATCAGTTTTTATCTCAAACTTTTTATTACATCTCTAGACTACTAGAATCAGTTGTCATTTTTCAGTATAAAGGGTAAAAACATAGGGCCATATTTTGTTGTTATTTTGAATGGATTATACTGGTCCATTAAACTTATAGTTTTGTGTCTGAATATTTTTTTTCTGGTTTCTTTTTTTGGGTTTGTTTTTTTTTTTCCTACTTACAAAAAGAAAAACCAACCAAAAACCCAAAAAAATAAAGCTCATAAAAATTGTTTAAGGGCAGGATATCTATAAATTCATGCCAAGAATTTTACAGACAGAGATTCTGTCTGTTAACTGTGAAAGAAAATTTGAATAAGACATAAGGCATTCAAGCAGACATCCTATAAGGTATTTGTCAAAGAGTTAAAGAGCCCCAGATTGATGTATTTGCTCACTGCTATGACTGCTTTTGAAGTATGCACTCCAATAGAGTAAAATGCCATCAATAAGAGCAAATCCCATGTGTGTGTCTTTCTGTGTACACATATTCACACACACAAAGCAATAAGCAGGTTGACTACAGAATTCTGAGACTAATAATAATGATTTTTTTTTTTTTTCAGAAAATTCATGGTTTTAAAGCAATACTGGTGAGAACCATTAGACAGAGCTCACTAGGCAAATCTGCAGGTGAGTAACCATGATCAAACAGAGCTCAAATGCTTTCCAGCTTCTGGGAATAGTACAGTGTAGGACATGCTGACATCATGAAGAAAAACAAATACGGAGGCAAACAATAAAGAAGACTCATGGATACCTAGAATTGTTTATGACCTCTAAGATCTAAATGACCTCTAAGTTCATCAAGTCCAACCATTAACCCAGCACTGCCAAGTCCACCATGTACCCAAACACCACATCTACATCTCTTCAAAGTATCTCCAGGGGATGGTGACTCTACCACTTGTCTGTGGACAGCCTGTTCCAGTGTTTGACAACCCTTTTGGTGAAGAAATTATACTGATATCCAATGTAAACCTCCCCTGGAGTAAACTGAGCACTTCCTTTCTTGTCCTGTTGCTTGTTTTTTTGGGAAAAGAGACTGATCCCTCTCCTTTCAGTTAGTTCCAGGCAGTGAGTCCTTTTCCCTAGGCTAAACACCTCAGCTCCCTCAGCTGATCCTCATCAGACTTGGGCCCCTGACCCTTCACCAGCTATGTTGCCCTTGTCTGGGTGCACTCCAGCCTCTTCATGTCTTTCTTGTAGTGAGTGGCCCAAAACTGAACAGAATCACAGATTCACAGAATCACAGAATCACAGAACTAACTCATGTAGAAAGGACCTTTGAGAGCATCAAGTCCAACCTATGACCTAGCATCACCTTATCAACTAAACCATGACACTGAGTGCCACACGCAGACTTTTTTTAAATACCTCCAGGGACAGTGACTCCATCAGCCCCTGATCAGCCCATTCCAATGCCCAATCACTCTTTTTGTGAAGAATTTTTTCCTAACATCTAGCCTAAACTTCCCTTGGTGCAGCTTAAGACTGTCCTCTTGTTCTATCAGTCGTTGCCTGGAAAAGGGACTGACACCCACGTGGCTGCCCCTCCTTTCAGGCAGTTGTGGAGAGCAATAAGGTCTCTCCTGAGCCTCCTTTTTTCCAGGCTAAACAACTCCAGCTCCCTCAGCCATTCTTCATAGGGCTTGTGTTCCAGACCCTTCACCCGCCTTGTTCTTCTCTGGATGCATTCAAGCATCTCAACATCCTTCCTAAATTGAAGGGCTTAGAATTGGACATTTATGGACATTCACGGTCCAGCCTCACCAATGCAGAGTTTGGGGGGACAGTCACTGCCCTGGTCCTGCTGGCCACAGTATTGCTGATCCAAGCAAGCTCTCTTGGCCACCAGGGCACTCATTAGCTCATATTCAACTGGCTGCGGACCAGCACCCCCAGATCTTTTTCTGCTGTGCAGGCTTTCAGCTTCTCTGTCCCCAGAGTACCACTGTAGGGGATTGTTGAGAACCAAGGGCAGGACCCTGCACCTGGTCTAATTGAGCCTCATACAAAATTGACCTTGGCCCATTCATCCAGCCAGTCCAGATCCCTCTGCAGAGCTTTCCTACCCTCCAGCAGACCAATATTCTCACTCAACTCAGTGTCACCTGCAAACTTTATGGGGGTGCACTCAATCCCCTTTTGCAGACTATCAATAAAGATATTAAACAGGGCTGTCCAAATACTGAGCTCTGGGGAACACCATGGGCCACCAAATGAATGTAGCACCATTCACCAACAGTGTCTTGGCCCCACTACTCAGCCAGTTCTTAACCCAGTGAGGACTGTACATGTCCAAGCTATGGGATGCCAGCTTCCTCAGGAAAATGCTGTGGGAAACAGTGTAAAAGGCTTTATTGAACTCCAAGTAGCCAACACCCACAGCCTTTCCCTCATTCACTAAGCGGGTCACTTTGCCATGGAAAGAGATCAGGTTGGTCAAGTAAGACCTGCTTGCTTGAGAAACTTATGCTGGCTGAGCCTGGTCCCATGGTGTCTTGTTCACTTCATGTGATGGCATTCAAGATGATCAGACCGTGACCTTCCAAGCACTGAGGTCAACCTGACCAGCTGTAATTCCCTAGATCCTACTTCTGGTCGTCCTTGCAGGTGGATGTCGAATTTGCTAGCCTTCAATCAGCTGTGACTGCCCCAGTTATCCAGGACTGGTGGCAAAAAATTGAAAGCTATCGTTGAGCTCTTCTATTAGCTCTCTGATAAAATATTCTCAGGAGGATCACATTCAGCACTTCAGTTTTCTGTATTTCTAAGGGGTGTAGTAGATCACTAACCACTTCCCCTTGGATGATAGGGGCTTCATTTTGCTCATATAATCTTACCCATTTGCAAGTGTTTATTTTATTTGGCTTTAGAAACAGAGCTTTTACCTTGCTTGTAATTTGTCAAATTGTAAACAAAATTGAAAGCCCACATCACAAAAATGTCTGATACAAATCAAAAACCTGTTATGTATTGAGCAAATTAACAAAAAAAGATGGATTTACATGTTTGTCCTGTCTCCTAAGAGTCCTGTCTGAATCTGGTTGTTTGTAGCTACAGTTTCTGTGGATTCTTTTTGCTGCCCGAATACTTATGTATGCTGGTGAGAAATAACCACTAGTTGGTGAGGATAGCAATTGTTCTAGGAAGACAGAGCATTATTTACTCTAGATTTGCCATCTGGACTGTCTGGAGAGAACCAAATAAGTTATCAGTTTGTCAAGAACATACAGCAAAACAAAAAAAAAATATCCAAAATAAGGTGAAAGGCAAAGAACTATCAGTTGGTTCTGTAGAGCTTCATAAGCCTGATGGCTTCTATTTTTTGTTGAAGTTCTGGTCTGTAAGAAAATGTATTGTCATATCTCTGAAAAGTACTGCAATTTATAAGCTACCCATGCTGCACAAGCCAGTCCTGTGACAGCCTGATAGACACTACTGTTAGGGGAATTACTCAGTCTAGTAAAATATTATATATATGTAAGAATAATGTAACTTAAATTGGGCCATATCATATGTTATTATTGCACTTAATATCTTAAATAATATCCATCTTCCCGTGTTTTCTTACTCTTCACATGTTAGTGGTCTTTCTTCAGCCATCCAATCTGTGCATATTTAATTATTCTAATATTTCCTTACCTCCCTGACTGTTTTTAATCCTCTTCCCTGAAATCTCTTCAACATTTTTCTGGCAACTAGATGCTGTACATCTAATGCAGCTTTTGGAATATACTCACACTGGAGCCAAACAGAAAAGAAAATTCTCTGTGGCAAGACACCTTGTTAAGAATTTTCTGCCAAATTGTGTAAGCTATTTTTGCTACAATGCCACATTCGTTGCATTCTCAATATTAGCTTGCTGTAACTGCGACCATAACTTTTCTTTTTTCATTATTGCTTCCTAGATTTATGAGGTGTTAATTTTTCAAAGACCCACATAATAGCCCGCATCAAGCATAGAAGTGTTGCACTCCATTACAACAGGCTGTAGGGTGGGCAAGAAGTGCAGGTGTGGCTCACTGAGAGTAGAAATTAATTTCTTTCTTACATTTTGTAACCATTCAGGAATAATGGAACACTGTTTTCTCTTTTCAGAGGATCCTAGACTCATATAATTGTTATGGTTGTAATGGATCTTAAAGCTCTTTAAATCACTTTGCTGTATGCAGAGACACCTTCCTCTAGACCAGGTTATTCAGAACCCCTTCCAAGCCTGGTCTTGAACAGCTCCAGGGATGGGGCATCTTAAAGAGACACTCAGAAAGAGAACAAATTTCTTATGTCAAATCCTAACTAAGCCTTTTCTTGATGAGCCCCTTCCTGTTCCTGGATGATGTTGTCACTCAGCAGACAAAAATCAATTTCTAAAGAGAATTTCCCCTGCTCTCCCTTGCATATAAGTAAATTCCTCCATGTTTCAAAAACTTAAAGGAATAGTCAAAGTACTCATGCCTTATCCTGGAAAAAAAACTAGTCTAGGTATAAATTTTCACAGACTTAACTTTGGCCATGTGAGGTCCTTGCCAGTCTCCATCAGCATTTTTATGTTCTATTTTACAATCTGATGAATCTGATGAATGAAAAACTGCCATTATTGATCACTGAGGCTATTGCAGACTGAGGCTATAAAAGGATTTGAGTGAAGAGGGTGTATGAATTAGGTGCTCTGAAGGCTTTAGCTGATCCTCCCCACTTCACTTATCCACAGCTTCTGTAATTCTCCCTTTATCCCACTTTGCTAGTGGAAATTGCACAGCTCTGACTGCTGTAGAGTGCCTTAACTTTTCCCCAAATCCTCTAACACCTGAAAAATATGTGTATTTTCTCTGTACTTCATAAGCCTCACTTTACTTACATCACTGTACCCCTAAGATTCAATTAGCAGCTTTAGCACAAATATTCTTCTGCCAGGGTTCTAAGGGATGTATCCTTGCACTACATTCAAGTCATTTTTCAAGTGTGATCCTGACCATGCAATCTTTGCAAAACCAGTGTAACATTATTTAATGGATTGTTCTGTTCTCAGTAAAATATCTATCCTTTCATTTGCTTTTAGCATTAAATAAGGTTTGTCCACAGATGAGGAGACAGTCAATTGCCAGATGCTAAATACCTAGCCAAGGATAGTGCATGTGTGAAAATGAAGCTGACTGGGCATGTTGTTCACTCAAATCCTGTAGTTACTCAGCTCTTTTGGCTAACATTCACCCTGCTGTCAGTGTGTAACTTTTGTCTTCATGTTTCAATTGGAGTCCAAGTGCACCCCAGCCTATTTGGGTGGCAAACTCAAAGTACTTTGAAAATTTAATCTGTTTTAAGCCTTCATGCCTTTCTAGACACAAAATAATTAATATACTGCTTTTTGTTCTCCCTTGTATCCAGCTTTGCTGCAAATAAAAAAATAATAATAATCTAAAGGCACCCCTTCCGCAAAACTGATTTTAATCAAGAAGTGATTTGTAGCTGCATGTAAGCTGCATGTCAGGTAGAGGAGGGATTCACAGCTTTCACCCTGTTCTACATATGGAAGCACAACATGAGCATCAGCCTCATGTGCTCATCCACAGCAGGCAAAGATTGCTGCAAACAGCTGTTCTGTGAAATGTTTGCACTTCGAATGTGTGCCCTGGTTGGCTTTATTCTGATTCTAGGAAACCACCAGTCCTTTCTGGGATGCTTTTGGGTGGAAGCTGGAGGAAATAAGCTACACCATCACAAACATAGTCTTGGCAGGCTTCCCCACTGGTTTTTCTTGTTGGTGGTAGTGTTCTTTTTTCTGTGTTTTTGGTTTTGTCTTTGGTCTTATTTTTGGGGGGTTTGGGGGTTTTTTGGGGGTTTTGTTTTTGGTTTTTTTGGGGTTTTTTTGGTTGGTTGGTTGGTTGGTTGGTTGGGGTTTTTTTTGTTTGTTTGTTTTTTATTTTTCGGGTTTTTTTAATTCAAGGCGACACTTTGAAAGTTAAGGCATATCTTAAAATTGTTCATAGTCTCTGAAATGTCTTTTAGCTCTTGTGGACCCCACACCCCATCTCCAGTCCATAAGGGGAATTTCTTTTATGTCATGAAATTTCTTTTTTTGTGATATATCAGAATGAAAATCCTATACAATTTTTCTTTGTAAGTGGTAAAAGCTACAGCGTGAGGTGCATGTCTACATTACCATGTTCTGGAAAATTTCTAATCCTTTTGAGATTTTGTGGGAGTTTTACCACTTATTTTAATAGAGATGATTTTGTCTTGAATTTCATCCCTTGCATTAACAAATTCACTTTCTTAAAAGCTTCTTTAATCTTTCTTACTGTGTTTTATTTTAAGAGTAGGGAGGAAGAGAGGCGATACATCAGGAGTATGTCTGAGAACACTTAGGTTTACTTGAGATTTATAAAATAATAAATGAAATAACATTTTTTTTACCCATTCTCCGTAATCCTATTACCAGGTAGTAACATGGGCCACAGAAAGAGAAGTCTTATTAATGCAGGATTACATTTACGTTTCTCTAATATATTTATATTTTATTTCTTGGTTTCATCTGTGCTTTACAGAATTTGCATCAGTAAAGAACTTAAGAATAAGCTTAATATTAAACCTGGGCTTAACTACTTCATTATTCCACACAAAATGTAAGCTTATGATTAATGCAGACTGAAGTCAATGACAGCTTAGAATATGCATACTTTTTTCCTGAACTGTAGCTTACCTCACAAAAACTGAATTTTGCAAAATTCTACATAAAATATGTTTGTTGATATTTCTCAGCTTTTATTTAGGATTCAATCTCATCCTCTGCATTAAAGTGAAGAAGTACACCTAGTAGCTCTTTAGCCTTTATAGTTACTCCCAAGTTAGTACTCTCTGTGAATTAATTGATGTGCTGTTTTTAATGTCTGCAAAGTCATTAGTGAGGAACAGAATATAACCTGACCTCCTAAGGCAGAAAACAAGTAGTCATTTCCTCCTAAGTCACTGTTTTGCAGCTCATCACTTCCCTTTGTTTACTATCTTCCATCAGTGGTTATTTCACATAATAGCATTCATATTTAAGCCAATTTAAATTAATTTTGAGAAAAGAGCTTATATAAAATGCAGTATCAAATGTTTTTCTTAATTGAAAATGCCTATCATATTATGCTTTTCTTTCAGCCACTAATTTTTTAATTATATTAAAGAAGCAATCAAGTTTATCTGGCAATTTTTTATTATATCATCTTGTTACTTAGCTCTAAAAATATCAGGATGAATGCCAAAGCTATTTTCACAAACAGGTTTTCCATCTCCAGAGTGGAAGTGGTATATGTTATGGAGTTAGTGAGGGTAGCAAAAGAATAAAATCAATGACAGATGTACAAGGTTCTGATATTATAAGAAACGATTTATTGAAACAAGAAAGCAATCAAAAATATATATTGGTAACCTAATGATTAGGTCTTTCTAAGTTGATTCTGTAGGTGTTGTCTGCTAGAAGCTTTTCCACTGATGTCTGGTAAACACTGATGTTGTGGTTCTGCACCATATCTATTTCTCCGTAATGTTGCATTTAAAGTTCTTTTCCCCCTCATGAAAGTGTAATGAGAGAAAATACATGTTTTGTCTATGAAGCAATGACCTAAAAGTAAAAATTACCCTTGAGTTATAAATGTCTAGTGTATATTGGTATTGTGAAAATTTAGACAGGGCAGTATGTGAAAACAAAGTAGAGATGAATGCATGTATAGGTATCATCCATCTAAACTTTAGCTATTTGCAGTGCCAAAAGCAATTAAACTGCAGCAATATGACTTGTTAGTGCCCATAAAAGAAGTTTGGAGATGACTGAAAGTAATCTCACTGCCAGAATTCCACCAGCCAGCGCTGTGAAGCACAAACTAGTGTAGGAATAACCACAGAGGGTTCAATTGTATCCATGGATCTTGAGGAATCAATAAACTTTGAAAACATAGCACACAGTTGTTGGGAAAGATCATAAATGAATTGGCACAGTGCCATAACCTCCTGTAGCAGCCGTGTGGTTGCAGCAGGCAAGTGTATACATCCAGGAAAACCAAGGAAAGCAGACTACAATGCTTGAACCGATAACAAAAACCTCACTTATATCACATTTTGTGAGGGTCAGAATAGGGAACTTAACCTTTCACTTCTTGATCATAAAGGACAATAAAATAGAAAACAAAAAGCAACCAACCAATTAAACAACCAACCAAACAAACAAAAAACCCAAAGAAACAAACCATAATATTGAATATATACATTTGAAATCTTACTAACTTATTACCTGATATCTGTTTTAAATAAATGTAATTCCTCAGAAGAGGTGCAGAGCAGTAGAGAGAGCAATAGGAATATTTCCAGAATTTTTAAGCTTTAGAGTGATTATAGATTACTACTGATACTACTGAACCCTGACCTCAGCATTTTGAAATTAACTAACATTTTGGGCCTGAATTGAATGGTACTCAGAGGACAAAACTATAGCATAGGGTTATACTCTTCTGTTATTACTCATAATTCCCTGCAAGAAATGAAGCTGAGGTCACAAACAGGAAGATGAAAACCAAGCAAAGAAAAATGCTTTTACTTCTCACTGTTCTCCATGTCTTGGCAATGACATAATCTAAACTCAATTAGTAGCAATGGAGAGGCTTCATTCCTATCCTGTGTTTTGGGGAACATTTTACATATGGTAAGGATGTTTTTACTGAATTCAGCTCTACATTTTGCACATTTATAGCTCCACATCATCACTGTCATACTACTTCTAATAATGTATCTCATAATTTCTGAGTAATACAGTCTCATAATCCCTCTTCTTTTTTTTTGGCTTCCTAGCTATCCAGTGATGGTATGTGGCCATACCTTACAAGATGTCCAGTGCTCCATTCAAGATAAATAGGAAAGGAAACATACCAAAGATTTTTAAAGGAACGAAGAAAACACTAATTTAAACATTGAAATGATTGCAAAGATTTCTTTCAAAGAACTGTTTACAATTTGGACTGGAAATTGGTTCAGCCAGTGCAAGAAGAGCACTTATCACACCAATGAATTCCCTTTGTTAAAACAACAGAAAGGAACTTTTAATTTAATCACACTTAATTGGCATATGACATAGGGTACAAATATTCATTCAACAGTAACTTAAACTTCATGAAGTCTTTAGACATAAGAAGATACAATAATCACAGTAAGATAAAAGGTGCAATAAGGCTACTGAACACAAGTGGCCTCATGGACAGTGATTAGATAGATGAGCCATCAAATGAAAGGTCTGCCTACCTTTAGGCTGTCCAAATGAAACTGACAATTCCAAAAAGGGAAAAAGAATCATTTATCTACACGAAAGCTACACTAATGCTCTCTTAAATCCTGGATGAACTGAAGTCCTCTTGAGGACTTAACTTCTAAAACTACAGCCAAGTTTTAGGATGGGTTTAAGGAGCTTGGGAATTGAATCTGTTCAATATGTTAGACTTAACAAAGACATAACCTACATATTCTTTCTGGGTGTTTTGGGATTTTTGGTTTTGATTTTTTTTTTTTTTTGGGGGGTGGGGTGGAGATAGGGTGTGTTATTTTAACTGACTTCCATGCCTGCCCAGACAGTTACAAAAACTTGTCTTGTATTCAAGTCATGTTCACCTTTGATGATTAAGATCCATACCCTCCTGCATAGCACTGCGGATGTGGAAAGAAGTTCAAGAAAACTTCTAGCTCACAAGATCTGAGCTAAGACAGGCCAGAGCATAAGCAGATATTTATAAGGAATTGTTGTTTTTAATGTCTTACTGAAATATTACTTGAAGGAGATACCAGAACCAGGTGCTAGAAAGATTTTTTTATTCTGTTATTCTTAGAGGCACTTTCCCAATGTCAAATCTAGGTTTTTTCAAGAAAATTTATTTTTCCTCACTGCATTCCCAATTGACACAAAAGTCACAAGACTCCCAATTTACCTGCCCCTCTAAACTTTCTCACTCAGGGTGGCTGTGTTTTTCACTGCAGAGACATTAATGAATGAATTACAATCAAGTTAAAGAGAGACCCCAGGGATCATGAGCTATTGCTGGGCCCTTCGGCTCTCATAAGAAAAAAGATACTTCTCTTTGAGTTTTTTAGTCAGCTGGGATTTCTTGTACATCAGTGTTTCCCAGGCTTACAGATAAAAACACTTTTATGTGCTTATCTATTGCCTGGAGATCTTTCACATAGCATCAGGGAATGTGGCAAAGCTAACTCACTTCAATCTTTGGCATGGGTTTAGATCTCCCAGAGCTGAGGAGCAAAATAAGGCAGCAAGATTAATAAACCAAATTGCTGCCAACAAGTGCAAGCATAAGTCATATTTTGTCATTATTATTTTGGTTTATATTCTAGTTTTGTCATAATAATTTAATTTTATTTTTAACAATTTAATTAACATCAGCAATAACTTTTACAGCCATTCATTATTCTAATGGAGATTGAGAACAGCAGTTTAACGAAAACGTATTTTGTATATCATGCCACTAACAGAATGGAAAAAGCCTTTTTAACTCCAAATATTGAGTCCAGTTGGCAAACTGTCCTGACAAAAGAAGGAATTGGGATTTTTTTCTATCATATATTTTTATTCTTTATGTGATCATGAATTGATTGTTTAAGAATATAGTATAGAGTGTCTTCTGGGATGTTGTATTTAATCTGACTAGTCTATAAAGCTTTATATATATTTTTTTTTTCATTTTTATGAGTCTACAATGATCCTAAAGTCAAATAAGATTGAGGCTTAAAATACGTAACCCTGGAAATTCAAGGAAAAATGAGCTAAAAAATACCACCCCAGTACCCACCTTACTGCTCCTGCTTACTCAAAGTGAAGGAGGTAGAGGAGTTGGGGATGGAGTGCAATTGAGCCTGGGAAAAGGAAAGGGAGAAACGTCACAGACAACATTTTTAATGTCTTTGTTTTATTTATCAGTAAAATCAAATTAACTTTCTGTTAATTTAAATCTGTTTTAATTTTTAAATCTGTTTTGCCTGTGATGATTGTGGGAGGTAGCTCTACCCATCTTTGACTCAACACAGGAGCTTTTCCAACCTCTTTTCTCACCTGTGCTGTTGTAGGGAAGGCTGAGAGCACCTTGGTCAGACCTTGGCAGCAAGCCAGGATCAACCCTTTACACAAAATAGCACATGCACTTCACAGTAAGTACGTATTAACTAATATGATGCACTGGGAATTAAGTGTCAATCCCTCATTAACTTTCATGCACCCACATTTTCATCCAAAAAGTTAGAATACTGCTGCATTAAAATTTCACTTCGGGGGAAAAAATATAAAACCCTCATCAGATAATATTTTTTGAAATCCGAGTATACAGTTTCATGAATGAATAAGCCATTTGTATTACTGAATTGTTTCAACTATTTAAAATCATGAAAGTATCCCAGAGAACTGTGTAATATCGCAAATAATTTAAATTTCTAAAGTAAGAAGACTAGCAATATTCTAATGTCTGCCAGAAATTTAAATCTATTCATATGTGCTATCTTTCTCCAACCCCTTCTAATCTGGTTCACCTGTAGTGAAAGAAAAGAGAGTGATTTGTAGTTGAATTTTACATTATAGTACATTATATTCCAAAGAAACCTTTCTCTAGGGATGACACAGAAATTCAGCAGCTGGTGTTAACCTTGTGTATATCATCCTTACTAGGTATCTGAAAAAATGCATCTTATTGAGAGGGGAAAAAACAACAAATTTTTAAAGAGTCAGCTGCATATAAACATTATTTATGTGACTTATGTGACATTTACAGCCAAGAAGTTTTAAGCCTAAAAAGCTACTCAATACTGTCACATCAGGTCTAAGAGGAAAAGAAAATGATAGAAAACAAACCCCTAAAGTCAGTAGAATGCAAAGAACTTGCAACCTTTCTTGTATTATTTCATGAGCCTTCTGATCATCAAAGCATCTTTTAAGCCAGATGACGATTTGAATTTTCAGCTTTGAATAGCAGCAAAAACAGAATGAAACAATCGAGGAAATAAATTACCACATACTTAAAATCTTAAATCTCAAAAATTATCATTCATCTTCATGAAGACAGAAATTACTTCAGTTCCTCCACTTTTCCCACTTTCAGCAGTTTCATCTGGACAGAATACAAGTTGTATTAGAATTAAGAGTTTCTAGAGACCACTCTTACATACATACACACACATGCGCACGCACACAAAATATTGATTTGGATTACCAGTCATTAAAAAAAACCCATCAAAACCAACACAGCTTAACAATGAGTTATCAGCTACTATTACATGAATTTCATTTGTCTAGTAATTTGGTACTGGGAATTGATCTGACAACTCTAACACCTATTAATACTATTCAAGCGTAAACTTTTCACAGAAGTACATGTATCTGTCTGTGTTCCTCCCACTGAGATTTGCACAACTGTCTACCAGAAAGGAGTGATTACCCAGTGATTTGATTATTACCACAGGGGACAACTCAGTGATGAGCTCCATAACTCATCACGGTGAGTTACAGCTTATTCTAAGAGAAGGACAGAGGATAGAAGTCTACCACAGATTCAGAGGTCTTGATGTGCTTCCACAATCCAGTAGCACCACATGAAGTTCTCATCTCAGGTTATTTTTTCAAGCAACAAAGTAGATATTGACTTAAAATTGAGCTATTTTCATATTTAGCAACATCTCTAGAAATTCAGATTAATTACTACTGAAAATTATCCAGATAAGATTCATACTAAGTGTTCTGTGTTCCCTCTAACAACTAGTGTTCCACATCAACTAGTATCTTACCAGGGCAATTCTCTTTTACAGGGAACTGAGAAACCTTGGTGTTGTGGTTTAAGTGGAAGTCAACTGATTTTCTGGGTGGATCTGAATACAATGAAGAGGTAGGAGTTCCTGGACTCCTGACTCTCCAGAACTAGACCATCAAAAAAGAAAAGAAAAAGAAAAAAAAAGAAAGAAAAAAAAAAAAAAAAAAAAACCAAAAATAAAACAACAACAAAAAAATCTTCCCGAAACAAAAAGAAAAAAAAAGACAACAAAAAAATCTATCCCCAAACAAGTGTAACAAACTGACTTAGCAGTAGAAATCATAGAGTGAAAAGAGATTGAGAGTGTCATTAATAATTGATGCAGACATCCCATGTTTGAAGTGATGAAGATCCAATGTTTGGGTTTTTTTCACTAAATATTTAGTGAATATATGCTTTTAGTTCTCATTGTTTCCTTTCACTTTACACTCTAGAAATTCCACATTTACTTGCTGTGATGAAGACTTGACTGGAGAAATAATTTTTTATTTGGAAGAGGGTAACTACTGTTTACTCTATTCAAAACAGATAAAACATAAACAGTATACATGAAGAGAATTGGTGTAGAAAAAAAATAATGTGAGACACAAGCACCTTTGAAGGGTCAGTAAGGAATATATTCTGAAAGTCTTCATCCTCAAAGTAAAAATACAACCAAAACTTTTTAAACATTTGTGATCTTTAGACTAGAACAGTGTTTGAATACCTTCTAGCATAGGTATTATAAATGACCAGGAGGCTGAGATATATTCATATGAAATAGTTATAGGAAATGTGTACTGGAAACGAATTTGAGGCTTTTGTGACATATTTAAAGGAGAATATGCTATTTTACCAAGTAGATACAGTGCATGGTTTGGGTTGGTGTTTTGTTTATTTTAAAATCTCAACTCAATTTATAGTATTTTTTAATTTGCCATTATCTAGACTCTTCTATTTCTGGAGTTGTAATTTTACTCCCTTAAATAAGATAAAGCAAAGAAATAAAGCATCATTACATGTTTCTGTGTGTATGATAGATGGTAATGGGTCATAAAAGTAATGTTCCATGTTTTGGGGGTTTTTTTCACTAAGTACATTTAAAATAAATTTTTCAGAGATTTTTCAGACATTAGCATTGTTTTTGACCACCTAAACCAGAACGGAGTAAAAGCAGTTTCTTTTGGAGGATGAGTTCCAACACCTTATTTTGTGAATGTAGATGGAACTTCTTAGTCTTGTAGTTCCCTGTTAACAGATTTCTTCTTTGCATTAATCTCTTTCCTTTTAAAATAAAAATTTTACTTGGTTTCCATACCTAAATTTTAGTCTTGTAAATATTAAGTTATATGACCCTACAGAAATCAAAGGAACTAACTGTGTCATTAAGTTATCTACAAATATGTGGAATGAAGAAGGCAGATTCACCCCTTTGATTAGCATATCAAATACTTTAATCACAAATTTCTTCATTTTTCAAATGCCGTTGAATTGAATAAGTTACCCACATTGTAAGCTAAGTGACTTGTAAGCCAATGAACTATAAGAACATAAGTGCAGATATATGAGGGACATAAGCTACATTCTGATGAGATAGACTAAATTAGCATTTAATAACATTTTACACCCATAATTAATCATAGTGGAAAATGGGACAGTTACCTACTAAATTACCTAGATATTTTATCAAATCATGTAACTGGATAATTAGACTTCTAAATTCAGTCATGTATACCTTTAATTAATTGTTGTTTATTATTAAGTGTGGATCAGCTACTATAGCACACTTTCATCTGCATGTTAGGAGCTGGTTTATGATCATTATTTATTCTGCTTCTGAGTTGGGTTATTTTGCTTGTTTGTATATTTAAAAGATCTCCTGCCATTGAACTGGAAACAATTAAAAGCATTTATAATATTCTTTTTTTTTAGCTGTGCCCCAAAACCATCTGTCTTTCAACTCCTGATGCAAACATATTATTTCTCAATGTATTAACCATCTCATGCTGATGTCAGTCATATTACCTTCCTAATTGCTTCATGGTTTTTAGTATTTGGCATGACATTGGAATAGACAAAAGAGAAGAGTTTATTAACAGAAATTCATGAGATTTTAATTGCAGCAATTTGCTTGTCTTTTTATCTTGATAGAAAGCTATAGTGGTTCCTAATTTAATACCCCCCCAAAAAAAGTAAATTTTCATTAATGTGAAACTCTCAATCTTTTACACTGTTTATTTAAAACCTCTTTGACAGTTTACTTTTTTTTTAATATTGAGCATGATTGATATGTAATTTAAAACTAGATTAGCTGTTTTTATGGGAATAAAATATAAGGAGTAACAGAAGCTTTCTTGAAGTGGAGATTAACTAATCTTTTGAGAATCATTTAAAGGGAAGAATATCCATTGCTTAATCTGTTACTGTACACCAATCGATATCTAAATGCCATGGGGACAGACTCATTAGAATTACTAAAATCAGATATGTATGCCCATTCCAATGATTTATATTGACCTTTTGGAAGTCTAATGAGGTGGAATGAGAACGAAAAAAAAATCAGTGAAGACAGCATAGTAGCAACATAGAAAAAATGAGGAAAGAGCAAAGCAGTAAGAAAGACACTGACATCATGAGCTCCAGCAGTAATTTTTAATGCCAGTGAAAATGGAGAAATTGAGGGGGCGGTCTTAAGAGACTAAGATAAATTGCAGAGCAGAGAAAAGGAAAGGAGAAAAGAAGGCAAATAGCAGTTAGGAGGTCAAGTACCAAGGAAACTATTGTGCTTCCATAATAAAGGAACAGCAGAGAGTTCAGCAGCTAAAACAAAGGCAACAACCAGATGATGATTCTATTTCTGACATTTAAAAAGTTGACTTTTTCAGATTTGTACAGAAATTGAACATACTTGGATCTTCCACAAAGGCATATTTTAAATATATTTTCTTCTGGAATGCCATGCTTAGAAAATATTTATAGAAAAGTTTGAAGAATACAGCATTATTTTTCTAGAAATTGGATTTTCTTTCCTCATATTTCTTTCCTCAATTTTATAAATAAAATTTTTATTTATTTTCACAATGAAATACTTTCAATTCTTTTCCCCCATAAATCTATGAATGATTTTTTTCACTAATAATGATATAACTCACTCATTAAAATGTAATAGGAACAGAAATAATAGGGGGAATGAAAAGTTGTATGCACACTCTATAGAATATGCACACATGTTTGCATACAGGTAGTGAAAAGATATGTGGATTAGCCCCGAACTTGGTAACAAACCTCCAACCATGGTGCAATAAAAGATTGTTCAAAGGGATCAGCTCAAATCCTACAAAAATCTTGCATGGTCTATTGTGGAAAGAGAAGAGGAGGGCAGCTGGCTGAGTAACTATGGCAAAGAGCCACTCAAAGGCTGCAAGTGTTATCCTTTAAAATTCTGCTTTAAAAGTCAATATGGACATCTCCTTGGAAAATCTGCATTATCCATGCAGTTTTAATTTAGAACAGTGTTTTGATGAGTTCCTAATTTCAGATGATGGTTGCTCCTGTAGCTAGCTGAATAGGGATTCCTTTCTGAGGCTAACTGAGCTACAGAGCACTCTGAAACATTCAGTGGAAATTTTGGATGGCTGGTTTGTGCATTCACTGACTAAATTTTCTTATTAGTTCTTCATTTGCTCCAAGTTTGGGTTAACTATACAAGGAGAAAAGGTCCAGCATAAACAAGATAATTATTTCATGGCAGTAATTTTCTGTGCTGTCTCTAATTTTATTGTCTCAGTGAAATTGAGACTGATCTTCTTAACCTTTCATATGAGACAGATTTTGCTCTCACTTATAGTTCACCTTCCAAACAAGGCATTTCCACACAGCTACACAGCTGTGTGGATGATACTTTAAACAGCTTGAGGCAACATTAAACTGTTGTTAACTCTCATGTATTGGTTTGTGTGAATATCAGACATGTTTGCTCTCAACTTCCAAAGCTCCTGAAATAGATCTCTGATCCAGTTTAGACTGATGTAAATTAGGAAGAAGTCTGCAGTAGTCACTGGGAGTGTGCAGGTGTAAAACTTGTGCTGGAATTATGTCCTCAGTTTGATGAATTCCTGTAGTCTGAGCTAATAGACGTAGTCTTTCTGCAGTACCGCTTATATACTTAACCAAAAAATAACTCACAGAGAAGATTGCTGTTCAGAAGAGTGTTTTGGTGCAACTCAAGCATTCAGCAAGAATCCATTAATTTACTTCAGTACTTCCTAAGGAAATAAGATAAATCATGTGTGGTTCTCTCTTCATAGCTTAAAGCAGAAATAATTTTCTAATTAAACCAAGCTTTGTCATTAAATGCCAATGACTGAACCTGAAAAGTGTCTTGGAAAACAAAAATGGATTTGAAGATGTTTCAGGGCATTGAAGCCAGGATCTATAGATGTGACACCTCAAATCCCTCACACATTCTAGTGAGGCCTCAGCTAAGACACCTGAAGACACAGATTTTCAACAGCCTATCTTATAAGGCTACTTGGACTCCTTTCCATGAAATCAGAAAATGAGAAACCATTCTTAATGTATTCCTGGATCCATACCAGGGCCCCATAATGTTCCCCAGGCATCCTGTTACAATTCTAGGGTTTTAGGTCTATAATAATCTAACCAGCATGAAATTAAATAACTCCTTTACCTCTTTCAATTCAGACTTGACCATCCATGGTAAAACTTGAGATATCTGACTTAATACTATTTGGCTCAAAACAAAACGTCACTTCTGCATATCAACAATTTATAAGGAACAGAATTTTCACAATGTGAAATCATGATTGATTAAAAATTAATGAAATATAAAGGTATGATATATTGTTAAAATATATTTTTTCACTTTATTTACATTTGAGTATGATTTTGACATAATGTGTCTGTATAGAATTTTTTTTAAAAGCTGTGTATTTCTGAGGGGTTTTTTTTTCTTTGCTATCCTCATTCTAAAAGAAATGAGAGCTACTAATTTTGTTTTATTTTAATTTTGTTATATTCTGCATGTGTTTGAAGACAAGCAGCTATATCATTTTTCCTTTTAGTGCATATTAACTTCTTAGAATTTGAATTAAGTTATTGGAAAGAATTTAGAAATGTGTGTCTCTATATTTTCTTCTTGTTGTTTAATTATATCCATTTCATGGTGCAGATGTTTAATAGCTTCATAATTTAAAGTTTTAAGTCATTACCCTGAACACTGGTTGGACTTCCCTCAGAATTGGTATGGGACTGATAATCATAGGAGATTAAGCTTTTACTTGCCATCCAAAGAAAAGGATAAGATACCTACCATGAGCACAAGAATTCCTATCTTGCTGCTTCACTGAATTGGAATGCAAAAATTCTACCCATAAATACCTGAGCTACAATTCAACAAGCAATGTAAATACCTACTTAATTTTCAGCTTGTGTATAGCTCCATGGAGGTCCTAAAACTATCTACTGATTATTTACAGATTAATTTATCTTGACAATACATGATTTTGAATTCAATGTGAAAAATAGGATTCTACAATGAGATGAGAAGCAGAATGTAAATTATATATGGAAGATCTGAGCACAAAATTGAACTCTCAAAGTTTAATTTATTCACTGAAGTCCTGTGCTTATATCAACACAGCAAATACATTTAGTTGAAATACATTTTGGCTTTAGGTTTTTAGGAGTGAAATTGGATTCATTTTTAGTACTGTACCAGTCCTTTCTTTGTGACTACTAAATCTGCAAAAGGTTGCCATAGAGATTAGCAAGAAATGAGAATGTGAAATCTGTATGAGCATCAGGCATAAAAAGTATAGTTTCAGAATTCATTAACTTTTAATAGCTCTTTTCTTCACCACAGTCTTCAACAAAGAATGTTGTCATATCCAAAAGAAAGTTCCTAGTAAAAAAGAAAAAAAAAAAAAAAAAGTATTTCTTCATAGTAGTGGTAGAAGTGTGTTACTTTTGTAGCTATTTTAAGAAAATCCTGGAGAAATGTTGAACAAGGACAATCAAAAAATATTTGAGAGTATATTGTGAAGGGATAAATACACAAAGTTTACTGTAAGAAAAAAGACTGAAGGGTGCTTTGTCTCAGTGTTTACATTCTCAAATCTAAATAGTTGTTATTTTTTACTTTTTCAGGCAAAGTTACAGCAATACACAAAGCTTGACATTAACTGCTGTGAAAAAATACAGGCAAAGTGATTATATACCACTTTTGTTTTTTGACAGTGGTTCATGATTAATATCTTCCTGTGATCATCTGCAGATGTTAGGATAGATATGTCTTCTTGATTTGCAATTGACCAGATGTATTTTCCTGCATTTAATTTAAATTTCCATAAAATTTCATGAGTTGACTACAGAAGAGAGGACAAAATAATATCATATAATCTCCTCACTTCAATGCATGGTGCTGAATATTTCTCAGAGTCAGATGATAAACTGATGAGAATCAGAAAATAAACCCTATGTCTCCCCCAATTCCTGGCAACATTGGTCAAAACCACCAAGCAGACCAGCCAAAATTCTGGTTTTTTCTTCCTCTGCAGCATGAATTGTCTGCTGGGATTATCTGGGAATATTTCATATAATCGGGGATTGCAGTTATAAGTATCTGAGAAATAGATGCCACCTAAATTGCATCCAATGTTTCTGACACACCTAGTTGCATAATATTTTGCAAAAGAATACAACATTATTGTTCCATTAACTTTGTTGCATTTTAAATATCAGCATGTGGATTAACTTTACTATGTAATCCCAGCAGAACACATTTCCATTGTTGCCACTGATGGTTCCATGACATTTAGCTTGCACTTTTTTTAACCAAACTGTTAGAATGGACTCAATCTGTTTTCCAGATTACTGTTTTAAACCATTGTTTATTTAAAAAACAAACAAACAAAAAAAAACACCCAAAACCCAAAAACAAACAAACAAATCCCTTAACATGTTAAAATGTTTGTATTTTTTTGGACCAAGTGATTTTGTGGATAAGGTTTGTGTGACGCATTTATTCACAATCACTGCTTGCACTGCAAGACAGCAAGAGAGAAGATCTTCCTCTTTGCATTCTTGGGACACTACACATGAATTCTGGTGGAAGCCTTTGAGGGAGGGGAAAGTCTGCTTTTCTATCCAGATAAACTAGACATGTTAAGAAGAAGATACTTTTCTAATCTGAGGTGGAATAAGTAGAAAATGAAAAAACTAGGAAAAGCTATCAAGAAGAGCAAAGCATCCTCATAGCTTCAGGCTTCAAATCCAACAGAAATAAGCACTTTCTGGGGTGCCTGACCATACCTGAGGATTAGGAGTTTACTGGAACCAGTAAGATTCACTCAGCTGCTGAATAAAGTTTTGAATAAAAGATCTATTTTTTGTGGAAATCTCTTGTTGGGATTTTTTTGTTTTGTGTTTGGTGAGCTGTAGTAGTAGTAGTAGCAGCAGTAGTAGTAGTAGTAATAGTAGAGTTTGGAACATAAAGTAATTTAATTTCAAGTCATAAATCCTTTCCCTTAAAAAATGGAAATGTTACCTCAATACATATATTAGTAGCCTATCTATGAATATGTTTATGAACACATACAGGACTGTGGTTTTACACTTGAGAGCACAATCATACACAAACACACACACACACACACACACACACACACACATTGATTTTTAATGGAATTTCTTGCTTACATCCTTTTCAAAATAAGCATGCTTTTTCAATTTAATTTTTTTCTCTTTTAGAGCCTAATCAATGAATGAAAGGTGAAATAACTTCACACTCTTTTCAGATGTGTCACTGAGTCATCTCTGCACAGGAATCTTAGCAATTAGAATGATAAAAGGCAATCTAAGCCTCCTTAGCTGTAATTCATACAGCACACAGAAGCATCACATCTTTTACCCAAAAGAAAAAAAATAAAAAAGGAGATAAGGAAAGTACTACATTTTTAAAAATAACAGGAAATGCACAAGAAACTTGAACAGAACATAACAGAAAAGCTGGCTGAGTAGGTTTGTTTCTGGGCATTCTAGTACTTTCTGTTTGTAATGCAAGGACTGGAAACATTCCACTTGGATGGGAAAAAAAAAAGGGGTTCTATTAAACCTGCTACTAAGAGACAAGTCTCTCTGCTTTCTGAGTATTTGACCCTGGTATTTTCTAAGTTGTGGTCACTTATGTACAGGCTAGACACTCTGCTTTTTAAAATATTTTGAAGTTAGAAATGATGATATTTCTGAGTGTATTTTCAAAATGGTTGGCAGTTGAGCTTTTCAAGTCTTTTGTGAGCTATCCAAACCTAAAAATGTCATTCCTGATTCTTACTATCATGCCAATTCTGTATTATATTTCTTAAATGTATCTTCTATTTTACTTTTTGTTTGTGATAATTCTGATTTTTTTTCCTACTGGTATCAAATTGAGAACAGTGAAAACACTAATCTCATTCTCTCAAGGGAATCAATTGACAATAGCTCACTCCTAAAGCAGATGAAATACATCCCATCCTCCCAGCAGGAAGATAAAAACTCAAATAGCAATCAGCAAAAACAGAAGAAAGAATAGTAAAAAATAATCTTCAATCCATTATTTTCTCAGGTAAGTGTAGATTTCTGTAAAACTATCAACGTTAGACAAAATAAACACTGTGCTCTCTATAAGAAACAAAATAACAATTTTCTAGATATTCTTTCAGAAACTATCCCAAACTATGTTTAACTGTACTTTGCATTTCAATAAACTTAGGGCCTGGTTTCATAAGTCCTCATTTACATAGGTATATCTCAGTGAATGATTCATGAGAATAGGCTTTGGTGGGAGTGTTAAGGAGAGAACTTTGCAAAGCAGGTCCATTTCTCTGGTGACAGACAAACCTGTTTAAATTAAAACCTGTGCTGTTTGCATCCATCTGGATGCTCTGATTTCTGAGCCAATTTTTCTAATTATAAAAGCAGTTTGGCACAAATGTTTTAAATAACTAACTACTTTCAAATACTACTAGCAGACTATGAAAGAAGAAACCTGCACTTAAAAGTTCTTTAGTTTTCATCGGTTGTAAGAGTTATTTGATAATCTGAAGAGATAATATGGTTGATATAATAGCTGTTTATTTTTTTCTCACCATAATGTTTTTAACATGAGTTGATTTTATGGCTATGATATTCTATGGCTGTCTGAATATGAGCCTGAGGAGCAAATCTGAAATCTGCTCCTGAGGTCTGTACATTTATGAAACAAGGTCAGAAAGTTCTAGGAAGCCTAATTCTCTTATGTTTACATAAGAATTTGTACATACAGTTAGGGTAATAAATCATAAAAGTGAAAGAAGAACTGGCATATCTGTGCATCTAACTATAGAATCTGAAGTAATCTACAGCTAATGCATTTTCTGAAAACCATCAGGTGGGATTCTCAGGCACTTAGAGTGTTATTCACTGTTAAGCATTTGTGATTTGTAATAGATTAGTCTCTCAAAGGAACTGTAGCCATCATACTGCATGGGAATCAAATAGTTCCTACTCAACTTTATTCCTCTGAATTTCATATAAATTTTTAATTAATGCCTTATATTACTCAAGCTTTTATGCAATTAGGTGATAAATTATTCAATTTCTGATGTTATGTTTTAGACAGATGTTAAATCAAAGAAGTTAATGATTGAACACACTCTAATAGATTTGCTACTGCAGCTTTTAGTCACTTTAAAAATAATTTTTGATTGAATTTTGGTGCTTATAAAAGTGAAAGGCTAAGGACCACTTTTATAAAAAGTTCTTTACTGAGTCTCTGACTAATTTCAGAGTTCTGAAGATACTGGGAATTATAGGCCATAAACAAAAACACAGATGAAAAGGAATTAAGTGGTATTAAGAACAACCCACCCCAGCCTAAAAGACTTGGGAAATCACAAAGTATAAGAAGTTTCTTAGCCATGCTTGGCAAAGAGCATTTTTTCTGTTTCTACAAGATAAAAAAACCAAACAAACAAACAAACAACAACAAACAAAACAAAACACAAAGAAACCCCCAACCAACCAATCAAAAAATAAAAAAAATTCCTGAAATTATTCACCATTAAAACACAAAACAAATCTTTATTCACTGATTTCCTGTGAGTATTATGTCATACAAGGACTGTTGAAAGTCAGTATCAGTCAATGTTTTCTCTGCAGAACTTCTCTTTGGACAATGGCATGACAATGAGAAAGTTCTGGCCAGGACAGTGCTAATTTTTGTGGTAGCCAGAAAGGGGCATGGCTAAAACACAGAGGTTATTACATATATCATTCTCAGGGACTGGGGAAGAGCTTCCTTTGGAGCTGGGTTACATGGCATGGTAACATGGAGGGAATGGTTTGGTACATTTGGGGATTTTTCATGTGAATTGCTCGCCGCTTTTCTGAATCCTTCGTCATTAGCATTGTCTCTGTTACTGTTTGCTGTCTTCTTTCACTGCTGTTTCAGATAAATTTTTCTTATCACAAGTCGTGATCTTTACCTTTGGTGCCTCCAATTCTGCTATCCAGCCCACCACAGGGGGATGGTGAGACTAAGTGAGAAGCACAAGGTTTAGAGGGTTTCAATGACAACACTTAATTGGGGAACACCATGACAGATAGGTTGAAGGAAAATTATTTCATAGAATCAGAATGGTTTGGGTTGGAAGAGATCTTAAAGACCATCTAGATTCAACCTTCTGCCCTGGGCAAGGAACCTTCCAGAGACCAGGTTGCTCAAAGTCCCATTCAACCTGGCCTTGAACATTTCCAGAGATGAGGCATTCACATCTTTTCTGGGAAACCTGTTTCCATGCTTCACCACCCTCACAGTAAAGAATGGTGTCCTATTACCTTATCTAAATGTTATCTCTTCCAGTTTAAAGACATTCCTCCTTGTCCCATCACTACATGCCCTTGTAAAAAGTTCCTCTCCATCTCTCTTATAGGCCTTCTACAGGTACCAAAAGAGCACAATAAGGTCACACCAGAGCCTTCTCTACTCCAGACTGAACAACCACAACATATACCTGATATATATCTCAGGTATTACATATGGTTATATGTACTTATATATATCATACCTGAATAGTTTCTTACTTGCATTCTTGGGTAGCTCGCCCTTCATGTCTATCAGTGAAGGGCATTCTGATTAAGCTGCGAAATATGGAATGAAAATAATGTTATATCTGATTTCTTGTCTTATGCTGTAAGGCTAGGCTGTCCAGAAAATAAAGTAGGAAAACAAACAAACAAACAAAAAACCAAACCAAAACAAAACAAAAAACCAACCAACCAAACAAACAAACAAAAATTACAAATGGAAGATGCAGAACATAATTTCATAAACTGAAATATTTTTAGTAGTTTGATCAGCATGCACTTTGGTTTCCAACTAATGATATTAATACATTATTTCCTGATGTTTGAGGATAATTAAAAGGAGATGAACTGATTTCAACTGTGTTAATTTCTGCTCATCTTTAATGCTTTTATATATATGCATACGTATATATATATATATATATACACACACACACATACACAGAGGTAATATATTGCTTCCCACAGAACCATTTTATGAAAGATTGTCTATTACTTTACAGATATTGGTATAGTTCCAAGGTATCCCTTCTTATATATGATTTGTAAAAAGGAGCAAATATGGTGTTTTTAATTTTCCCTAGATATTAGACTATAGCCCTTACTATTTCATTCTGAACAGATTTCTAACTGAAGAACTTTTAAAAAATAAGAATTTTCACACTCTGAATAATCAAAAAGCAAAAAGTTGCAAATTTGTCAGCAAGCTATTCTCATTTGAAGTAAAAATCAGCCCACACAAATTCACACCTGTAGTACATGTCGAATGAAATAATAAAAAATAAATGTACTGGATAAAAAGTTACTGGATAAAGTGATTTAGTTTTCCATATTATATTCTTTAAATGTTATTCATCATGGGAAAGTAGGCAGCTTTGAATAGAATACAGTTTAAAATGTGCATATGTGTGCTTATTTTGCATTTGATTGTATTATCACTACTGAAATTAGAACTACTGATGAGATAAAAGTGTAAAAAATTTTATTAATAAATATTTTATTTTTTAAACAAATTGTATAATTTGTGAGGAAAAAAAACATCCTGGTTTCCTTGATTCCCAAACAGAAATAAAATACTCTTCTTTTGGTATCACATTTTAAAAACAACATAAAACGAAATTTTCATAACATTACACATATATTTTATGTACTGATAAATCTAAAAGCTGAAACACTTCAAACAGGGAAATAAATCAGGAACAAACTCTTTGGTATTCTGAAGAAATTTAATACTTTTATAATTTCTGGAAAGTCTGGAGTTTCTATTATTTATATTCCTAATCAGCAGCAAAGAAATTTTGCATAGAAGGATGTAATTTGGTTTGTTTTCTTGGATCTATGTGCAGACTCTGGGCAATTTTTCTTTTTGAGGCAGCCCAGAAAATTTTCCTTATAATAGCAAAAGTTTGCATATTTCACAAGATGGCAACCTGAAAGTAGACTGGGACAAAGAAAAGTCTTTTAAAATGCACTATACAAAAATTAGTTCAATCATAGTAAAGCCTTCCTATTCCTGGCAGAATGACAGAACATCATGACAAGCTGAGAAAGCATATGAAATGAAAATCAAATAATTTTGGATGAGTAAACAAGTTAGTATTACAGTCAACATTCACTTTTGTATCTACTAAATAATGATCTACTAAGATCATTATTTATTTAACTGACTTTGTTCCAGTTTAACCAACTGGAAACTGTTTGAACTGGTTTGAACCAGTTTTAATTTTTTTTCTTCTGACTGGATCTGGTTTGATGCAGAATATTGTAGAGGAACAGATTAAGATACTGTTATATCCATTTAAGTCTAAGTTATTCCTGAAAACCCTCTATATTCAATTGCCATTTAAATCACTTGTTAGGAAATTAAATACATTCTTGAATAGCAATGAAAACTGTCACTCTTGGTGACATTAGAAAATGCAGACCATCAAATTTTCAAGTTCATCCCTTCACAAGGCATAAAAATCCAACACCTCATTTCCTCACAGATCTGACAAATGTCTGTGTAGTTTTGCACTTTTTTTCCCTCTCCTTTCAGATGAATAATGGGATTATTCAAAAGGTTTGATGCAGCTCTCATCTAGTTCCAAACATTCCAAAATGTATTTTATCCTCTGGAATTGTTTTTTGATATAAATCACTTAATGAAGTGTACTACTTTTTGGTTGTTGACCTCTTCTCCCAGGCAATTATTGAATAGAGAAGACTATAAAGCTTCAAGCTGCAGTAGGGCAGTTTCAGGTTGGACATCAGGAGGAATTTATACAACAACCTAAAGGGTTGTTCAACTTTAGAATGGATTAAAATGGCCCAACGAAGTGGTGGAGTCACCACCACTGGAAGTATTCAAAATTCAATGGCACAGTTTACTTGACAAAGTGGTGATCACTGAAGGGCTGGATTTGATGATCTCAGAGGTCTTTCCCAACCTTGTTTATTCTATGATTCTGTGATTCTGTGATATGCAATATTACTAAAGGAGAAGCCACTACCTGTGTATTTTCACAGCATTCAGGGAGTCACACACACACACACACATACACCACTTGAGACTGTAAGTGCCAGGAGTCTTGGACAATAGGCTGCTCCATTGAGCTGATGTGTGTCCCAACAGACTGTCCTCACACACACTCCCATTCTCAGGCCCACTTCCTCTTTCAGATTTAACCCTCGTTTTCTCAGGACAAAGTCTCAGGTGCTAGATTAAAAAAAAAAAAAAAAAAAAAAAAAAAAAAAAAAAATTTAATGAAAGGATACAACAGCAGGTCAGCTTGAGCTCAGTGCCTCTGGAGAGAGGACCAGAACAAAGAAGTCCCTGGGCAAATTTTTCTTAGTTCCCTCTAGATTAAATTACTTACCTTCATCTTCTCATCCTTCTAGTTCTGTAACATTTCAGGGTATAACTGCTTAAAAACTAAAAACAGTTGGATTTTTGTGCCAGAATGTGGCCTGGTTTACTTCAATTACTTCTATTCCTGCAAGAACAGCTAGACTGGGAGACATGAAGAGAGGAATAGATCAGATGGCAAAAATAACAAGAATTGTGCTGAAAGGAACCTATTTTTATTCAAATCACACTCTCCCCAGGAGACACCAGCTGAATTTTGCATCTGAAGCTAAGTACATTTGGGAGTCCAAAAGATTCCCAAAGAGAATCTGTTTAATGTTCCAGAGACCTCAATGAGCTTGACTCAAAATCTCTGTCGACAAATGAACAGAAGTTTTTTAGATCAAAATAAACACTAAAAAACCCCTTCTCTTTGAATTAAGGACCATCCCAGAGGAAAACATTGACAAAGAAGCTGGAAATTACTGGCAGGAATTTTTTTTATGCCCCTAAGTTTCATGCAAACAGACGGGCAATTCTAACAGATGTACATTTATACCCATGGGTTTTGCTTCCAGAATTCCGCATGCTGAAGACCACAATTCATTTGGCTCAACCACAATTTATTTGAATTTTCAAAGAATGTTTTTTTCCTTCCAGTATAACTGTTGTATCACTTGTCTAAGCTCAAATTTCAGCAAAGAAAGAGAATACTTTCTTTAGTATTCTATCTTAGTCTGTAAACTTAGTCTGTATGAGCATGCTACTGTAAGATATTAATCAGGCACCCTCTTAAACATCTACTAAAAAAATTATTACTAAAGGATTTAATCCAGTGTGGTGGATATATGCAATTTAGCTTAACAATGGGGCTTTTGTTTGTTTCCGGGGTTTTTGTTTAGTTTTGTTCATTCCTTCATTCCTGTAGTTTTGAGTTTGGTTTTGGGGGTTTTTGAATAGAGGTAAATTCGTTTTCAAAAGATTTAAAAGGTAGGGAGTTTTTTCAATATAAAGTAGAAACTTAGGAAATATACAGTTATGCTAGAAATCTTAATTCTGTTGTTGCTGTGATATGAATGAAATAACATTACTTGGAAAAGAAAATGTAGAATAAGCATTTCAAATTGATCCTCTTGTAAACTTAAGAATGAGAAAAAACACTATATCAAGCAATTGCAGGTTTGCCATTTTGTATCCTTGCATATATGTAGTCTTTCAAAATTATATTTTTGCACAACCAACCCACACCATATATTTTTTAACTTGGAAACCATAGTTGTACTGATACCTAATATAACTTAACTGTTCATTAAAGCTGACAGAAAGTTGTAACTGGAGCTACAAGGCTGAATACCTTTGTTAGTCAACCACATACCTTAGAGAACTGCATACATTTTCAGAAAGGAGGTACTGATACATTATGTTTGGCATAGGCCACCCTCTTAGAAACACAATGCAGTTTCTTTTTTGGGGAAAAAAATCTAGATTTTCTGATGTTATTGTCTACTCTGCAGATAATTTCAGACAGAGGGAATCTTGAGTTTAGATACTAAAAGAGAAAATCAGATTTGTGATTAGAGGAATATGAATATACTGAGTCTATGGGACCTGATGAGACGTATCCCAGAGTCCTGAGAGAGGTGCCATATGTAGTTGCCAAACCACTTTCCATGGTATTTGAAAAGCCACGGCATACAGATGACTGGTCCCAGGCAACTAAAAAAAGGAAAATATTGCACCCATTTTTAGAAAGTGTAAAAGGAGGATCCCGGGAACTGCTGGCCAGTCAGCCTCTCCTCTGTGCCTGGGAAGATCATGGAGCAGATCCTCCTGGGAACTGTGTTAAGGCACATGGAGAACAGGGACACAATTTGAGACAGTTGACATAGTTTCACCATGGCCAAGTCCTGCCTGACCAATCTATTGGCCTTATGTGGTCAAGTGACTACAACTGTGGACAAGCAAAGTGCTAAAGATGTCATCTATCTGGACTTTCAAAAGGCTTTTGACGTGGTCCCCTAGAACATGCTTCTCTCTTAATTATAAACATATGGATTTGTTATGCATGATGCATATCTCTCTTATGCAGGAAGAATAGCTTGGATGATCTCATCCAGAGGCTGGTAGTCAACAGATCAATGTCCTGATAACATTGTCAGTTCCCAGTGAAAAGTGATATCCCTTAGGGGACTATATTTTGACCAGCACTGTTTAATCTCTTCATCAATGACATGGACAAGAGGACTGAAAGCACAGCAAGTCTGCAGATGACATCAAGTGGAGATGTTGATACCCTTGAAAGATGGGATGCCATCCAGAGGGTCTTGGACAAGCTTGAGAAGTGAGCCTTAGGGAACGTCAATAAGGCCATGTACCAAGTGCTGTACCTGAGTGGGAACATCCCCTGCTATTAATAAACTCTGTGGAATGAAGGAATTGAGAGCAGCCCTGTAGAGAAGGTGTTGGTGGTGGATGAGTAGCTGGACATGACCCAGCCATGTGCACTTGCAGCCCAGAAAGTCAAGTGTGTCCTGGGCTGCATCCAAGGCAGTGTGGCCAGCAGGGTGAGGAAGGGGGTTCTGTCCCTCTGCTCTGATCTGGTGAGACCCCACCTGGAGTGCTGTGCCAGCCCTACAGTTCCCAACATTGTAAAGATATGGAGGTGTTAGAGCAAGCCCAGGGGATGACCACAAAGATAATCAGAGAGATGGAGCACCACTCATTTGAAGACAGGCTGAGAAATGTAGGACTATTCAGAGTGGAAACGAGAAGGCTCTAGGAAAGATCTTATTGGAGTCTCTCAGTACTTAAAGGGTGCTCATAAGATGAAGACAATATGGTTTTTTTTAGGTCCTGTAGTGACAGGACAAGGGATAAAGATTTTAAACTAAAAGATAATAAATTCAGACTAGATATAAAGAAGAGTTTGGGTTTTTTTACAAGGAGACCTGTGAAATACTGGTACAGATTGCCCAGAGACATTTTGGATGCTTCATCTCTAAGGAAATTCTAGATCAGATGGGATGGAGTTCTGAGCAACCTGATGTAGTTAAAGGCGTCCCTGCTCATTGTGGTGGAATTGATCTAGATGATCTTTAAAATAACTTTCCATTCCAAACCATTTTATGATTCTATCATTCTAATTTATTTTTTTCATTTTCTTATGAGCAAACACAGAAGGAATTCATCTTTGCCTGTAGAGATAAAATTTGTTTAATAAGAGCTCTATACTGACATTTTTACTAATTGAAATCTCTTTTCCTTGACTGTTTTGAAACTTTTTGAGAACTTAAAATGATCAAGACCAACAAAATGTCCTTCAATGTGAAATTGTTAAAGCACATATTTTATGTTCATATGATGAAATTTGCATTTAAAAGTAGCTTTGTAAGGGCATATATCAGTCTAAAACGACTATCTGGGCATATACCAGTCCAAAAGGACTAATGTGGTTTCTATGATGCACATGTTACTTTACATATAAATACTCCATCTGAGACCATTAAGTAAACCTCAGTCTAAGTTTCAGCTAAGTCAACTCTGTCTTTGACCTCGACATTGTGAAATTTCTCACTCTGATGTAATGAAGCAATGCAACTGGATTAGCAGGAATTCATGGAGAAGTGAGGGAGAGAGGGCTTTGGTTAGTTATTGAAGAAAAACGTTATTGTCCCAGAATAATTTAACACAAATTATGATACTTTCATTTATATCTACTTTAAAGAGAAATAACTACATATATACATATACATATATATACACACCTATATTATTTTATCTATTTTATCAACTTAATCTTCTAAGAATCTATGATCTGACTCAAAGCATATTATTGTTAATTAGAGTATTTCTATTGATTTTGGCTAACCTGGATTTGATTTATGTCTATACTAAAGAATTTTTCAGAACTAAAAATGTTTATATTCTGGTTTTCCCATGCTCTGTTTTTAATATTCTCTTTTCCCTTCAGCTTTGTCATTAATCAATAGCCAAGCATAGAACGTACTTTATTTTCCATTTTTGGGAAAATTTTTGAGCTTCAAATTTTCCCATAAGGGTAAAAAGTCAAAATCCAGGCAACCAAGGAAGAAACCCCCAAACCCTCAGATCATTCAATCAGCTTTAGGATTCTTCAAATATTTAATTTAGTATTAATTGTTTCTCTTTCACAATAATTAACTAAAAATTCTCTCAAGGATTGAGGTAACTAATTAGGAACCATCTGTTGCAGAAATTTGTTGTCTGTGTCTCTGTGTGAGCAGGACTGTGATCCCAGAGGCTCATATATCCAGGTGCAAGCAACTGAAGAGATTTGGATCCAAGGAGATTTGGATGGGAAGGCTGAGTGACCAAGCCCGGCAGCTGAAGGGATCCAGACTGTATATCTATAGACAGATAGACATGTATTTCCCACTACTTGTCCTGCATCCTGATAAGCCAGAGGGGTGAACAGGATGAGGCCACTCACTGGTGCTGTTTGTGTTCGTGTCAGTGTGATTATGTCTGTCTGTGATGACCAAAATAGAAAGACATGCTTTTTTAGGTGAATTTGTATGTGCTGCCATTGGGAATACATCCTCAGCCTTGCTACTGGTTGGATCAGCACACAGGGACCTGTTGCAGTCTCACCTGGAATAAGGTTGTTCAGCTTGTAAACCCCAAACAAAACCAAAAGCAAATAAATTTTCATTTCATCTGTCACTAAAGTATTGAAGCCATTGTAACAGGTAATAACTAAGAGTCACTCAGCAGTGAAAATATCTCATTCATATAGGAATATATATATCCTTCATCATATATAGGGAATATAATTAAGAATTTTTGTGTTTCGAAACTATACAATCCTATAAGATTATCAAGGAAAAAAAATCACAGGCTCTTTGTATAAATTGCATAAGTTTTCACAAATTTTCAGAGATAGAACATTTATATATCCTTTAGCCCCTAAAAAAATCCTAGCTTGCCCTTGTATTAAAAAAGAAAAATTATTTCACTGGAATTTGAATAAAGTATTGTCACCCGAGACTTAATTGGTAGATAGCATCATGCATGGTAAAGGCACATAAATTTACTGTTTGCTGCACTTTGTCTCTTATGGCTATAAATACTCAACAATGGAAAAATCAAAACAAAGCTTGTACATAAGAATAGCTGAAGTGGCCATTTCCCTTCATTATAAACCACAAAAAAATAAATCTGATACTGTTAGATATTTCATGTCATTATAATTATTAATTTTTAAAGCAGATGTAGGCTTATCAAGAAATTCAATGTCCAATTTTTGATATTTTTTTCCCAAACAGAACATGAGTACTTTTTCCCACCAGGTCTGGAGGACCCTAGTTTCTTAATTAAATTGGAAATTCCTGGTCATCCCATTTCATTTCACAGGCATAGCTGGCACTAACTTTAATAGTGAATACAGGGAATACTGTTTCAAGATCTTTTAGATACAGTCAGATTAATGCAGATAAGTGCAGCCTTAGTCTCCCTATTGCAATGCTGAAGCCAAGAGGAAAGGGAATATGATACAGACACATAAACCAGGTAAATCTGAGCCTGCTTGAGTCTAAGTAGAGTACAGTAGGTAAACAGGTGATGCAATCAAACAAGCAAGCCTCTCCCCGGTCAGCACTCCTTAACTTTTTGCAGTACTTATTCAGGGTGATTGTGTTCTTCCAGATCCAAACTAAAAAGTTGGCATTATGTTGCAAGGAAATACAGCAATTTTGGTATTTACTTGGATTAAGAGCCTTTGCACTGTATTCCATTGTGTGATGTAGACTTACAATAAACATGCAGTCTTGAAAGGACTTTTTATTTTTCTCATTATCCAACCGAGAGTAGGAAATGGCACTGGGCAGAAGTGGAAGCCTTTTCTGCTATGGTGGACACAGTTGCCATATTATTTTCTCTTACCACTATCATTATTCCATTGAATTTCTAATAGCTGCTCCCAATTTACCCTACTTTGAGAGCAGCTTGGCTTCTTTCACTTTCCTCAGCAGCAGGAGCTTTCCATGATGTACTAAAATCCCATTTTGCCTCCCCTTTCTTTCTGGCAGCATGCTGTGTCCATCAGCTATCTAAAAGCTTCCATCCCAGAGGAGACTGCATTTCATTAGTAATGTACTGTGTAGTTATATAGTTCAAATCTGGTCTGAAGATAAAAATATTAATAATTGGATCAGTAGTGGTTTGAATTCTTTATGGTCTCTATTCCTATTCCATCCTCTTCTCTCTCTGCAGTATGAGGATGTGCATGGATCTCTGGCATAATACTCCTCCTGTCCTGAGCAAGCAACAAAACTCTACAGGGTTTCTAGAGACAATTTAATTTTTTGAAACAAGTTTTTGCTTCATTGCTCCACTCTCAGGGAGCTTCATAGCCATAGAAGCTGCCAGCCTCTGTTCAGGACTTAACAGGAAGTCTTTGTCAGCACACAGATCAATGCCAATGAGATAATGATTACTGCTGTCACACTACTCATTTTAAAATATGAAATCTGGACTGTCTTTTTTTTTGGTGCACTGTGTGCAAGAAACTAAATTTTTTTGTCTGATCAAGGACACATTGATGGGTACTGCTTGATAAAACATTAAGTGCTTCTTAGAGGCAACTTTAAAAGAAACTATTACTGAACTAATGATGTGCTAGTGATTGAACTTGTTCACTTCCCATCTCCATGATGTCACTCTGATGAACAAGTCAACACTGAAATGTGGCTGGTAGTTAATGGACTCAGATTTTGTCCTGGCATGCATCTGTCCTTCCATAATTAGCAGAGTTCCCTGTATTAAATTTTTTAATAATAGCTAAAGTTTAAAAAGAAAGACTTAATAGAATATTTCTATGATAATAAGCATTCTGACATTCCTGGCACTTCAATTCTTCAGCAAAGCCATTAATATTAATTTACCTGGGTCACTTCCCAAACCTTTTCTTATATTACACCTTTCTAGAGACAGGGTTTTTTTACTGCAGATTTAAATAAATAAATAAATAAATAAATAAATACTTTTTCTAACAGAGAACTAGAACCTTAAAATAAAGTTAATTTCCGAAGTCCTGCCACTGACTTTTTTTAGTGATGATGAACAAGTTAATTAATTCACCATGTTTTACACCCTGTCTTTAAAACAGAAATTCCATGTCCTTTGTGCATTCCCTCTATTTAAATTCTCAGGTCTATAAAGAAAGCAGCATCCTTTGCTGTATATTTTTAGAGTAGAGAAAACAATGAGATGCTTATCTCTCACATTTTAGCTAAATTTTAGATGTTATTGTAATGCAAAAAGTCAATAATCCACGGTCAACTTGTACACTAAGAACTTACTCTCTTTCTTTCTTTTTCTGCTGTTTTTGAGTAAAAACACTAAACTATAATTGACATTAATCTGCTTTCAGCACTATGGGGAGCTTTGTGGAGCTTGGGTGAGCAACATATATGGGTACAATCACACCCCTACCCTCCTATTGCATGAGTCTCTGTTCCTTTCTCTCATTCTTTCTCTTATCAAACATCATAACACAATGTCAACTGCAAAGTGTTGGAGCAGCCTCAGAAAAGCAGGACAAGATTCTCCTGAGACAGGAAGGGAAGAGTTCTTTGTACCACAAACAGGAAAAAAGCTTTTCTTTACCCATTATTATCCCTAGATCTGAGGGGAAATGTTCTGCTTTCTTTTCCAGTGATAGCAGCCTTCCTTCCCCCCTGTAGACAACTCAAATAAAAATTTAAAGGATTAAGTCAGGAGAGGAACCACGAAGCTGATCAGAGGGCTTGAGCACCTCTCCTATGAAGATGGGCTGAGAAAACTGGGGTTGTTAAGCCCAAGTGGAGAAAAGAATATTCCAGTGACACCTTAGAGCAGCCTTCCATACATAAAGGGGTCCTGCATGAACGTTAGAGAGGGATGTTACACAAGGATGTGTAGACAGGACAAGGAGGAATGACTTTAAGCCGAAGGAGTGTAGGTTTAGATTACATATTGGAAGAAATTCTTTACAGTGGGAGTGGGCAGTGGAACAAGTTGCCCACAGAAGTTGTGGACTCCCCATATCTGGAGACCAGACAGGATGGGCCCCTGAGTAACCTGTTTTAGTGGAAGGTGTCCCTGCCCATGGAAGGGGTTTTGGAGCTAGGTGACCTTTCTGATCCCTTCCAACACAAACCATTCTGTGGTTCTATAATTCTGCCATAGGTGACCCTTTGCTCATCTTATTCCTGTCTTCCCACCTCAATACTGATGAAATGTGCAGGCCCTGCTTATAAATTGGAGGATGACTGTAGCAGGGAATGATTTCTTTCCTGGAGGGCTGACATAAGAGAACATTAATTATAAGCTTATATTCTCAGTTTGGTCTGGATTCCAAAAGATATAGAAAAAAGTCATAATTCCAAAGATTTAGCAGGATTGTGCTACAAATCAAACTTGTTCCACCAGTTTTCTTAACACTGTTGTAGTAAGGAAGGAAAAGGAAATATGAATTTTGAAATTATATAATGCAATCTGTGTAACTGGATATGATGGAATAAATGAAATGTCTTTTTCAATATACCTTCTCCAGTAAGGTAAGTAGCAAATCCCAACATGCTGTTTTATCTCCTCTAATGACCAAGTCAATGCTTGGCAGTTATTCTCACACTTTTTTTTTTATTATTTTTTACTCTTCAGCAGCTCTCCTTCTTTTTCCTAGAAGTTTGCCAATGAAGAGACTGCAAACATATTAAAAAAAACCAAACCTAATAATCCACTAACAATTTTTCATTGATCCTCTATGGTGTTCTGACATTGGAGTTTGTGCACTGCCAACAATTTAATTCTACTGATTTTAAGTTTGCATTAATGGAAAAAAAAAAATCCATTGTAAGAAAAGTGCTGCTAATGTGGCAAATCTTCAAGCCTTTTCTCCTTGTTCTGTTTGACTCTTGGAAGAGAAGTTGCTAACAGTTCTATGTTCACGTGAACTTTTTGGTGTTTGAGAGACTTTTCTGCCATTCACACTTCAGGAAGAGTTAGTATCTATTGTCATGAATAAAAAAAAAAACAGCAATGAGTCATAGGAATAAAGTCCTTGAATGCATGGCTGGTCTTTGATTGGTGTTGGTCCAAAATGTCCTCGTTTTTAAGTATGGTGGAACTAGCCCTTTGTGAGATGTGTCCATACTTGACAAAAGTGTGTGTTGGGAGGGCTGTTACCTGTTGGTGGACATGTTTTCATAAGAAAAGTTGAGCCAAAAAACCTGCCTCTGAGAAGGGGGTCTCCTGTTCCCCTTTGTCACCTTTCTCCTCATTATTTGCACCTTGAATCCATTCTGGTGAGAAATGTAAGATGACAAGAAAGGTCACTTTGTTTGCTTTACTGAACTGAATTAGTTCAGAAATGTCTTATGAGAACAATAGCAGCGAACTGCTCAGGGTATGTGGGGGAAAGAGGAAAAAACAGATTGTGCCTGAAAGCGTGCCTCCATCTGAAAACCTTACTAAGCAAAAGGACCAGAAAGTGGCAGGGTGGGGGTGCAATGAAGGTAGGGGAGGAGTGGCAAATAGTAGAAATCTAAGCAATTAACCTAGTATAATGAGAAATTATCTAACATGTATTGATTAAAAACAAAGCAAAATATTAGTAGAATTATGTATTTTCAATCAAGATGGTAACTCATTTTGTAGGAAAAAAAAGTTGAATTTTCTCCTACCTACTTCAAAATGTGAAAAGGCAGGCTTTTAATCACCTTTTTCTATCTGATGTGTGACAACATGACCGTAGACCAATAGTGGCTTTGTATGGTTCTTCCCCTCTTCTCTACAGAATCCGTTTAGGGCTTTTCCCCCCCTTATTATTTTTGTATTGAGAAAAGTCTCCTGCGGTGAAATTCATCCTAATACAAAACACCAGAACAAGCTCTGTGCAGGTCCTGCTTATGGTCTCTTCTGAAGAATAGATGTAAAGGACCAGCAAGAGAGGATCAGACATGTTCATTGCTCCAAAGCTTTAGCTTTCAAATTTTAAAAGAAGTAATAAATCTCTGTTACATCTATTAAAAAGTAAAAGTAAAGCCTTCCATCTTTATGACACTGTATTTATTTCACAGATTATACACAAGTATGGAAGAACAAATCCACTAATTTCTGGGATGTGAATTTTTCCCCTTAATTTCACCTATCTCTACTTTCTCGCACACATGTATTTATAGGTGTGTGTGAGGACAGAGAAGAGGTCAGCAATCCGCTAAATAAACCACAGAGAACATCCCTACTTGGAAGGACTTTAAGCAAAATGATGACATTGTCATAAATTACTTTTATTTCCTCCCAAAATTTGCACCACCTTTGGTTTACATATTATTTATTCTGTGGTCTGACACACTGTCTATGCTGTAATCAAGCCGAGTGAAAAGGACTTCTGCCACAAGGTTCTCATCACAGTCAATCCCTCGGTGGAAGCTCAGTATCATCACAGAGTGTTTTTTCTCCTCAGACCTGCCAGATCAGCTATGCACTTGGTCATTCTTACACCAGCTCAGCCAAAACTGTCAGGGGTATCTATCATCAGTCCAGGAAGTTCCAGCCTTGCCAGAGCTACATCTGTCCCCATCAGAAGAACTATTTTTCACTTATATTAATCAAAAAAGTAACCCAAAACTAGCATTCTTCTGTGTCCAGTTAAACTTATAAGGTGCCTTTCGGAATTTCACCTAATAGGTATTCATAATAATCAGATTCTTCTGCTTTTTGGACACTGACAGTCAAAAGCAGTTTTAATTTCAGCTATGTAAAGACTTTTGTTTCCAAATATGCACTCATCTTAACTAGGGAGCTGTGTAAAAAATTCTTACAATGCATGTGCATGTGTTCCCTCTTTTTCTTTAGAGACATTAAGGGATAGTGATGAAATTGTTTCTAGTCACATTACTGAGAAAGATTAAAATGGGAAACATAGTAATTTGAAGCTGCATTTATGTCAGACCTCCCAGCTTGTTCTTCCCCTATAGATACAAATTTGGAACCTACACTTAGAATATATCTGTTTATCTCTTTCACATTCAGTAACTGCAAAGAGCTTTGACCTCTCAAAGGTGGCAATAAATAGAAATACATCTAGATGCATGGCTCATCAGTATGGGTCCAAAGCTCACATTCAATCAAAGGCTAAAATAAAACTTCACATACTGTTTTCTCCACTGGTGTATTTACTGACTTCTCAGTGTGTTGCCTCTGTATTATATTTTAAAAGGAAACTTGTTTTTTGCTGCTTTTGTAAGCAATCAAGGGGTGCTTGCCACTCAAGGACCTTTTGTGAAATATGCAGCAATCTGCCATAGATTGTAAATGGGGTCCTTGACTTTTTCTTGGCCTATTGAACTATCTTGATGATATGGACACCTTTTATTTTATTGCAAAAAATGCAAAATAACTTCAAGATGGAGAAAAGTTTCAGAAAAAAGTAGAAAGTGCATATAAAGTGCATTCAAAGAAGATGAAAGGGAAGACAAGGAGTCTGACAAGATGGAGAAAAGTTTCAGAAAAAAAAGTAGAAAGTGCATATAAAGTTTCAAAGAAGATGAAAGGGAAGACAAGGAGTCTGACAAGACCACCTAGGGTTGATATTCGTACTATGAATGTTCTCCTGTACTATGTGATCTAGTGTCCTCCATGCTTGAGTCTATCTGACAGTGCTTTGGTTCTTGAAGGATCACAGGTGTCACTCTGAAGTCAACTACTATTTATCTTAAAAGGAGCATCTGTAAAATAAGAAAACCCACAGATATTTAAGATCTATATATCTATACTTAGCCAGACAAAAACCTTTGAATTTTCTAACGTAATTCTCAGAAGCTTGTTGCAAGTTAAGGAAATTGGCCAAGGGAAGTTGTGATTAAAAAATGCAGCCCTCTGCAAAGGCTATGACAAAGAAGCAGTTTGATAAAATATACTTTAATTCTTCATAGTTGAGAGTGATATGAAATAGTTTCCCCAAAAAGAAAAAAAAATCTTTAGAGACCATTTACACTGAGATGCACAGTCCTGTCCAATGATGCCTGAACTAACTCCTCATCAGAAAATGCATGTCAGAATGGCTCATTCCTTGCACTGTTAAACTGAAATGGTTGTCCAATAACAAACCATACCTGGAAGGATAAAAAAAGAATAAGTGGTGTTGATGGATGCATTGGATATTAGTGGTTGCCTTTTAAGTATTCAAATATATATTTTATTTTATTCTTCAGAAGCTGAGCCTGAAAAAAATACAATGACAAAAACTTGTCATTGTATGTTGCATGTATTGCATGTTGACAGTAGTAGAAATTTTATTAATCTAGTTCATAAAATGTTGTTCAAAAGTAGCAACAGAATATACTGTTGAGAGAACAGGAATACCCAAGGATATTCAGCTGTGTTCCCCTCACAGAAATGTAATCAGTCAGGCAATTTTCTGTCCATGGAGAACTCACCAGGTATGCCATTCTTTTGTCATGTGTCAGCAGTTATATTAAGTATTATTCACTCTATGACTGTCATGGAGATGCTGTGGCAGAAATGCCTTGCTGATATTTTTCTTAATGTTATGAGGCTTCCTGACAGAACCCAAAATAATTTAAAGACAGACATTATATGGAAATAAACCTATGAGTCTGGCATATAAACAAACTTGAGTATTTTTGAAGTCATTAGCCTAACATAAACACTTGCTATTGTCATTCATGAATTTGGTCTAAAAATAGTGTTTAGGCCAGATGCAGAAGAACATTTCATATTTGACACGATTTTTATATATCCTCCTTCCACTTCAGATACAAAATATTAAAATATAAAGATAAGTCTGCTTCCAACATACAATAATCATTGCTATATTTAGTCAGCTTTTGAATAAAACCAAAATAAAAAACCTCAACCCCTTTAATTCTTTTAATAATACTATATCCCATGAGATATCAAGGTAGAGTTGATTGATCTTGCTGTAACACAGATCTCATGTACCTTATGAGTGGAAACCTTCTGGTACAAAATCTCTGGTGAGAAATAAATAATGTGGAACTTGTAGGTGACATTTTACAAGGTCAGGTTTCCAACCTGTTACTATAATTTAAAAGGTAATTCCTCCACTCTTTTCTATTCATTGCTGTTTGGCTATTGCAAATGTTCTCACAAGTGAAATTAATTCACACTTGCCCTTTATTTGAAAAGACAAAAATAAATGGAAAATAATAGCCATATACTATAAATTTCAAAGCTGTTTCTTCTACTACACACACTCAAATAAGGCAGGAGTAAATCCAAAGTAATCTATACAGTGACAGTGGCATGAGCAATATGTTGTCAATTAAATAAAAAACTGGAAATGTTTTTTCAAAAAATACATAATAGATATCAAAATTTATTTTTAAAAAGAGTTCTATTTATTCCATACTAAAGTTTCTCTTTTAGCTAAAGTTTTGTCTTGACAAGAAAATATACCTGTGAAGAACTCCCCTCAAGGTCAATGGAATACTTACATCATGACTTTGCATCTTCTCAATGGTCAAGGATTGAACTCTCAGGAGTGGGAGCATCATCCCAGGCTCTGCCATCGGCCTTCAATGATGGTCCTCTGAGTATCATCAAACTGAGAGACTGGAAGGTCTGAGAAGTGTTCCCCCAGAGAGAGGTGCTGGTGCAGTCCTCTGGGGTCCAGAAGAGTTCAAAGGGCCTCACTTGGAAACACTGTTAATAGGGTTGTAAGTTCTTTGGCTAAAGTCAGCAGTAAATTTCCAACCTACCTCCAGTTTGGATCAGTACTTACTGGAATTTTCCTTGAAAAGTTCAGTAACAATATTATCTTAAAACATCCAGAAGTCTACTGATTAATTTTTGGCCCTAGTGAGGTCAATGATAACAGTCCTTGTATTTCCCCCCATGGTCTAAAAAACATGAGACAGCTGACATAAGGATGAAACTATGGGATGACAACAAGAATGTATCACACTGGCCCAACTCAGCAAGACCATGAAAGAACTTGCAAATGACTGCTTTTGAAGATCCTAGATCAAAATGGCATGGGAAATTGGGGGAATGTGTAAATAAGAATTTTCAGTTCTTGCTATTGTGTTTCCTTGGAAAAACTATGAAATACTCAGCATTTTTTCAAAATGGAAATTATTTGACCCCAAAAATATAAACGAGGCAATCTCTTTATTCCCCCTAGTGTTAACAGATTTCATTTTTGTACTCCTCAGATATATCCAGTTCAATTGAATCAGTCTGTAAATTCAGACAGGAAAAACCTAACAACTTCAGAATTTTATGCAGCAAGCACAGGGTTTTTCTGACATAAGCTTAAGCTGTAAAAAATAGCTTTGCAAAAAAATCATATTGAAGTTCAATAATTCTTGGACTAGCATATTCACTTCTAAACTGAAAAAAAAAAAAAACCATTTAAAAACAGTCAAAATAAAGCAAAACAAACTCTTGACAAGGGAAGGGGAAAAAACCAAGAAACTGGAATGGTCTATATGCTGTAGGATTTGTGAGGTTCCACCAGTGAGTGCTAAAGGAGAGAATAATTTTCACTTGCCATTGAAATGTTGATACCAATACTCCTGAAGGTAACTCTCTCCCATTGTACTGTTCCAGCATTCCTATTGCTTTGTCTCTTTTGTGTTAACAACAAAAAAAAAAATCTAAAGTAAAATGCAAACAGATATGACTGATTCTGCACAGAAACAAACCGGGTAAAAATGGTAGCACCATTCAGGGAAGCAACTAGCAGGGAAGAACATTCCACAGTTGAAAAAGAGTAAAAAAAGAGAGAGAGAATATCTTGTCTCTCTGGGAACAGAAACCTCCTCTCTCCCAAGGAAAAAACAGATTTTTTTTAATTATTTTTTTTTGTGATGAAATTCAGCTCTTTTTACTGGAATTGAAAACACAATGGAGAGGGCAGTTTGTGTTTTAAAGCTTATTCCTCACTGTGTAAAAGACCATGTCCAGTCTGTTAAAGTAATTTAGAATAATTCTTCCTATTATGAAGTAAATCTAGACTGCCACTAGTAGTAAATGTCAGAGTTGCACTTACTGTCCTTGTCAAGAAACACACCACTGAGTGGTAAAGAGACATGCAGTAGTTATTTTATTTTAAGACAACAAAATTAGAGTCCTTTGTAAAGGTAATTCATAGTAACAAAAAATCAGTAATTCAAAGCCTGAAAAATCCTGACACAGATCTAGATCCAGGAGGACAGACAGATACAAATGAACATATAGATAATTAGAAAAAGACACAAAGAATATAGGACTAAAGGTGTAAGTGGAAATAATTTATATTTCTTCTTTCACAAAAAATTCCCATTGAAGTCAATTATAGTATGTAGTTTTGTGATTGTGACACATCATTTATTTATAATTCAGGATTAAATGGTGAAGAAATCAGAGAAATTATCTTATGTGATTCTCTCCAGAAGAGATTTAAAAGCTAGTCAAAACAACATAAAAGGGAACAGTCTAATTGAAGACTTAACATGGTTAGATTTTAAGATGTATTAGACAAAATAAATGGGCTATTTTTTCCACAAAGAAAGAGCCAATCTAGAATGTGCAAACATTCCCTCCTTCAGTATTTTTGCTTTTTCCAATATCAAATTTTATTTTTTTCTATAGATTTACATTTCAGACCCATCTGGCAAGACACAAGCATGGCAAAATCCATAATCTAAGAATAATTTCCACTGAAATAGATGGAACTGTTTGCTTAACAATGTTAATCTGCTGTCCCTGTTTAATTTCTCTTTGATGTTGAGACTTTACTGTTTATATATAAGTCAAAAGGAGCTTTTGACTTTTACAACAATTGTCCAGAGTTCCATACTGGCAGTATAGTCCCTAGATACTGCCAGGGGGTGACTCTTACTGTTTCTCTTCACCCATCTGTCTCCTTTTCCTAAGCCACCATGGACTGATTTATTGAGTTGAAAGGAAGATGAAGTATTTTGCACTTTCTTCAGCGATTGTGGAAGACCCATAAGTTAAGGCTCCCAAGATTCTTCACAGAGACTCCAGGTTTTCACTACTGCCTGGTATCTACATTAGGACTGACAGAGCCAAGGATACCAACAGACTAGTGAAGGCACACAGCAGTTACTAAAGCAGTTTGATGTTGCCCTTCCCCGCGTAAAATAGAAAATCCCAAAACATTCAACAAAGGGTAAGAAAAAAAAAAACCAAACAAGAGGGCGATAAGCTTCCAATATCTCAAGCATTTAACAGAATAATGTAATTTGTTACAGAAAGATGCAATTTGAAACAATCTGCTTGGAAACTTAAAAAGCATCTGTAAAACATTCGTGTACTAATACCAGTAATCGTATTTTAATTCTCAAAATTATGATTACACAAAGCAAAATGCAACAGAATTTCTTCCCAATGAAAAAAAAGAAAACAAAAACCAAAAACCAACTTTGATTCTCATTCTGTGTGTTTGTAGTTGATTTTCACTTTAATTTCTTCCTCCCTCATTTTCTCCTTTAGAACAAAATAATAAGAGTAAATCTTACACTCATTTTTATGTCCAAGTCAGGTTCTTTGACAGTGAATCTGTATTAAAAGGTCATTTGTGTATCCTTGTCTTTGAAATGTATACAATTTTTGATCAAAAAACATAGAAATAGCTCTTTGTAAAGCACCAACTAATATTTCCCCCAATGACTTCTGGATGGCTCACTATTTCTGCTTTTATAAAAGCAGAAGCATAAAGACTAATGAGCCACTGATACTCAAATAATACAGCCTGGTGGGACAGAATCAATGGTAGCTTAATCCTTATTGCTTCCTACTGCATTTGCTGCCTAAAGCAGCCTGAGAACAGCCTTGAAGCAGCTGCAGAAATTACGTACTTTTGAACTGAGCAGAGTAACCTTCTTCATTCTGTTGAGAATTCAGATTTCCATTTAGTAGCAGAGCTGTTACTTTCCCTATACTTTCATATTTAAAAAGAATAAAAAAATTAACTTAAGATTCGAATTAGTCCCAAACAACTTAATTCAAAATAATAGACTTGTAAACACATCAAGGGAAATATAGGTTGGATATTAGGAAGAAGTTTTTTTACATAAAGGATGATAAAGTTCTGGAATGGTCTGCCTGGGGAGGTGGTGGAGTCACCATCCCTGGATGTGTTCAGGAAGAGACTGGATGCGGCCCTCAATGCAATGGTTTAGTTGAGGTGTTAGGGCAGGTGTTAGGGCATGGGTTGGTCTCGATGATCTTTAAGGTCTTTTCCAATCTAGCAAAACAAAAAGAAAAAAAAAATCAGCAGACAGTAAAAAGCTTTTGTAGCATGAAGCAAGTATTGCAATTTTTAAAATATGGTGAGAGTTTTGTGGTTTTTATTAAAAGAAAGAAGTTTTTGTGAAGAAAACCAGCATAATTTTGTGAAGTGGTTCATCTGGTTTTTTTCCTAAGCAGAAATACAATTTTTTTCAAAAGTGAAGTCTTACAATTTTTAATGCACAATAAAACATTACATAGCTTGCTCCTTTCAGGTAATTAGTGGAATGTACCCCTTCACTTTTTTTTTTTTTTTTTTTTTTTGGTGTCTTTTAAGATTGGGAAATTTTAACCAGCTACACTTCAGCTTCACCAATTTAGTACAGACCAAAGCAGAACAGATGTCTAAAAACCACAGCAAAAACATGGAGAAATGCTTATGGGATTTCCGGAATTGAATAAAAGTCTTGAAATGGTTTTGATTATAAAATTTTCCAAAATGTTCACGTTTGCAGCAGCGTGTGGCAGCAGTGACAACCGTGTTCAGGGAGGCCACAACCAACGGCAGAGCAGACAGACAAGTCTCTTTGATGTTTAGCACAAAAGTCTATTTTATTTTCCCACACTGTCTCCCTGTGCCGGGGGGAGGAGGAGGCAGAGGCCCAGGAGCCCAAGCAAAACTCAGAGAGCCAGAGAGCAGAGAGAGAGCAGACCCAGGGTTGTGGGGTTTTATCAGGTGTCCCATGGGAGTAGTCTTAAAATCAGATTATAACCTCAGAATGGGAAGGCTCCACACAGTTTGACAAGATATTATCTTAAACCTACCTTGAAAGAAGAAACCACATATAAATATTCATCTTTTCTGTTTGTTTTAAATGCTGCATATGACATAAGGAGCTCAGGAGTATGTGCTCTGTGATGAGTTCCACGTCTCTCTTTGGGTGAATGCATGGGGTTTTTTTCAAGGAAACATTACTCAGTACAATTTTTTTTTTAAATGTCATCATTCAAATAATCTTCATTTTCATTATATGCTGCCTCTAGGTCTCTTTTTCTAGTTAGATTAACTCAGCTATTCACACTGTAAAGCTATCAGTTGTGCCATATGAAAGCACTTTGCAAACCTCCCCTAATTGCTTTTGTAAATGTCACACCTTTCTGCAGAGTATCTTTTTACCTCAAGCAAATATTTCATTTTGATCAGTCATGCTTTACTCACTGCAAATTTTAGTGAGCTTATGGCTATTGGACAAAAATGTGAAAATAGTTTTGTCTTGAGTTCTTACTGAGTGCTGTTAAGACATGTTAAAATATGCCCTTTATTCATTAAGCCAACTGGAAGGCTAGGGATTGCTCACAGAAGTATTTCAATATCATTATTGTGTTTTGAACCTCTGAAAGGTAACTAATCCATTACAAGCCAGTAAAATAGCAATTAAGTCATGCTAGCATCTGCAAAGTGCTCTCTCTTCCTTATCCCTGGCATTTCAGTTCAAGAAGGGCACATCACCTTTTCAGTTAGAGTTCACTCGGTAGTATCTGGAGCATATTTATCTATTTGGAGTGTCTTATATACAGAGAAATCATCTTTTTGCTCAACAAACCACCACTATTAATAAACTATTATTAATAAACCACTATTACTAATAAACAGACTCTATCTGTCTTGATTGTGTTTATGCTTTTGGCTGTTTTTTTATTCAACTTCTTCTTTGCTTACTGAAGGTAGCAGTGAATGAATTTCACACTGTCTAGTGAAATTCCATACTGGCTAGTGAAACAGCCAGGAGACTGTCACAATTAAATCATTTGGACTCAATTTGTGCAGCACCTACAGCAAAGCCCAGACAAGTTCACAGCCTCTGTCCTGGCCTGTGGCTGTAGGCAGCATCTGTGGTAGCCATGTGTTCCTCTTAGGCACTGATGGAAGGGAGAAAGAAACTGACACAGGAAGAGGATTTGGGATGATCCTCGGTGTATTGTCATACTGAGACAGTGAGATGCGTCACTTCTCATTGAAGTTTCAGTGCTCACTTAGTTAATTTGTGCTTTGCTCCAATTTAATAGAAGTTCCATTTAAAGGCAGAGTAGATCTTGAAATGGCCTCTTTTTATTCATATATCTATGCACAATATTTTGCTATACAGTCTCTGAACAATGTAAGACATCCTGTGTCAGAGCAATAGGAATTCTTTGATATGTCATCAGATTCAACACTTTTAGTCTTTCCATTCCTATATGAACATAATGTCAAAACTATGCACTACTATTTTACATTCTTAATTGCTAATTTGCTTTTGATGCTTTTCAGCATAAATGAAATTACATTTAAAATAGGAACTACTAAGCTAGTGAGTTCACCTTTATAACAAAGATGATTGGTCAGAAATTCTGTTTGCCACTTGAAAATATGATAGGAAATAGAATTTGGAAGATGAAAAAAGAAATGAAATCCCAAATACAGTAAGATGAAATCTGATAGTTTCTATGGATTCTAAAATGGAGACATTTTTCTGTGACAATTATGAAGCCTGTTACAAAATTGTTTATTTTTATGGGGTTTTTTTTGCTATTATTGTCTGATATTTTAAAATGAAAAGTCAGTCAATGTCCTGAAAATATTTAAGTAAGAAATTTCAAACATTTCAAGATATTTTTGTAGGAATATTTTCAAAAGGAAATTTCACCAAACCCAGGTCACATATTATTTTTTGTTCCAGTGAACTTGAAGACTTTAATTTCTAGTTTTATTTCACTTTCGTTATACCATACTTTACTAAAAAAATTATTTAATGATGTTATTTATTTTTTATTCTATAGTAACACTCTGAAAAGTGAATGCTTAAAACATGATGTAAAATCATGAAAATATATTACTTTATGTCTTAGCACCAATGGAAAAACAAATAACTCCCATTGTCATACCAAATATATATTTCAGAAGATTCATGTCTATTGTTTTTTCTGCTGAACTATTCTGTGTGAAATGTATACCAATGCTTGCCTTTCTACCAATATATATACACATATATTCATATTAAGTATAATTTTACATGTCTTTTTCATACTCTAACATTCTACCTATGCACAACGTGTTGTACTTTTGTATTTTTAGGTAATTGGTATCAAGGCTTTTCTGAAGTTATTTGGTTTCTTTAACTCATCTATGCAATATTTTTACATGTTTCTTCCAGGAAGTTTGATGAGACAACATTTTTACCATTGTGAATTTTCCATTTATAGAGCTTGTAAATATTCATGTATCTCTTGTTCTGTATGCTTTTCCACAATAGTCTGAAATGCAAGCATTCAATTACATAGATAAGTGAGTCATGTTTCTTTGCCTTATCTACACTATTTGCTGATTTTGATTTTTACTTCATTTTGTGTTCCTGTTAAAATGTTGGGTTTTTTCCTGAGTGTCTCATGGCTTATACAGGTATCACATTTTATTGGAGTGGTTTTCAGGTTATTGGCTTGAAAGACGTATGGGATTTTCTCATAAATGTCTGTCCTTTCCGAAGTCTCTCATACTTTCCTCTTTATTGGAATTCTAGCTCTGTCCCCAGACCATACGTTCTGAAGATATCTCTGAAACTTTTCTTCAAGTTCCCCCTTTTTTTTTTTTTTTTTTTGTTTGTTTGTTTTTTTTTGTTCTTCTTCAAGTTCCCCCTTTTTTTTGGTTTTTTTTTTTTTTGTTTGTTTGTTTTTTTTTGTTTGTTTTTTTTTTTCCTTTTTCTAGTTGAGACAAATCTCATTACACTTCTCTCTTCATTTATTCCTATTTTATATTTTCTCTGGAAATTCACTTCACTGAAAAATTGTCACAGACCTGAACTGAAAACAAACTAGTACTTGTGCAATATTTTACAAGGTCTGTAGTGATATCCAGGGGAAAACCAGTCCCCAACAGTGGCTTTACTCATCTTCTTTAATAATGGATTCCAGTTCAGGTGTAATTTTTATGTATCTTGAAAAACCTTTTAAAATCAATTACACAACTCCCCAGCAGTTCATTTCCTTGACCTCAGTGTATAATGCAGTGAAATGCTTGAGGAGGCAGTTCAGTGTTAGCAATATTTTATAATAGTTTTATATCTCATGTTTGGATCTTCTCTTTAAAGATAAGTGAAATCCTGGTACAAAAAGATGATAAAAAGGATGATGAAGTGGTAACTTTATTCTCTGTAACAGCAATATTCTACCCACAGCACACATAGCTGAATTTATAGCATGAGGGCAGAAATGGTTTTTGATCATAAATTATTAGTGGGGGTTTGTAGCACCTCTTCTACCATATGAGTCACTGGCTTAATGCAATCACCAGAAGTCAGTAATTTTTGTGAAAATATTTTCCTGAAAATACAATTAAGATCAGAATTCTCCAAATGTCAGAGGTGGGACAGCTGAAAGGGACATAAGTTCCTTGCATGAATAGAATTTTGCAGATGATAATGATTTAAGTTATCAAAATACAACTAATTCTTTGGACAGAAGCAACAAAAAGAAGGGACAAAGAGTACAATTGTTGCAACATTTTTGCTAGTGAGAAGCATCTAAGGGTCCTTCAGATCCTTATGTACCTAAAATTCCTTCAGGCAGCTCCATCCTCTTATCAATTGGTGCCTGAAATGAAGGAGCATAAAAAGAGACTTGCCATGCAGAGTTTCTGTAAGTCACCTTTCTAGCAGACTGCAGAGTGAAAAAGAAAATGAAATTATGAAGGGATCACTCACACAGAGGTAAGGTCCATATAAGTATGATGTTTTGTACAATAACTTACATACATTTATAGGTAAATTTATATTCACATTTATTTTAATAATGTTCTATATGAAAAAAAATCTCCTCCAAAATAAAATCCCCAATGAACTCAGATGCTAACAAATCAAGCACTAATTTAGCATTATGTAAGATTCATAGTTTATAGATGAAAAAATAGTGCATAATCTAAAAACATATGCTGCTATGATTGCTTTAAAATCTGAGAGTTTCAGCAGTAGATAATGTGACATAAAGTCTCCTGCCACTTAATTACATGGTATTTTTCAGAAGTTTTGCATTATAGTATATGAAAAGAGTATATTTAGTATTTTTATTTATTCATAAAAAACAAGCATATGCTTTGATATATTGGAAGAACATGAGTTTTCTTGTTTTGTTCAAATAATTATAATTTATTTTTTCAAACTGACAGCAGAACCAGAGAAGTGTTTTTGTTCATATTTTGAAATCAATTCCTGAAACTAAAACTCCTTAAAACTCCAGCTTTTAGAAAAAAAATCCTAAAAGTTTGGATTTTGCATTACAAAGGAAAATAATTTCAAAAACTGAAACCAAAGGAATAATGCATGTTTTTATTTTATTTTATTTTATTTTATTTCCATTTTTGTTTGTTTGTTTATTCATTTCTTTAATAGCAGTTTCATAGTTCTATGTTCAAGACACCTAAGACTTGGATGGATGTGAAGTAATTTTAAGACCAAAAAAATGGCAAGATTAGATAGATACTAGTAATTGTGTGAAGTATAACTGCTGTTTATTAGACTAAGAGCCAAAAGGATCAAAGGGATCAAAGTGAAATAGCTGCATTAAGGCACCTTCACTAAAAACTCTCTCCCACCTTGTTCCTTCCCATGCCTCACATCTGGGTGAAAAGATTTTGATTGTATATCTGCATTACCACACACATGAAAACACACACAGGTATATATCGCTCTGCTGGTCAGAGCAATGTGCTAACAACACCAAAGTTGTGGGTTCAAACCCTGTATGGACCATTCACACAAGAGTTGGACTTAATGATCCTTGTGGGTCCCTTCCAACTCAGAATAGTCTGTATTATTCTATGTGTGATTTTCCTGCTGTGAGAGACTAGTCCATGACTCAAAACAGTCAGCCATTTGTAGAGGTAGCAGGATGCTTTGCCAGGGTTTGTATCACCCTCCCTCCCCCCAAAGCCAAAGGGGAGGAGGAGAGTTTTTAGATGTGCAGTGGCAAAACTTCTGACCCATTAAAGATAGAGAGGGTGAACACCCACTACCAGAGGCTACAGAGTGGGGTGTGAGCCACCAGGGGTACCACAACCAGTGAGGAAACAGGGAAAGGAGAAACCAGGGGAAGCTGGGACATATGGGGAAAGGAACTGGGATGGATCACTGTTGCGCAATAACCCATGAGGGAGACCTTTCTGTCTGCCCAGGTGGGGGGAACTCTATGGTAAGTCTCTCCAAGGGAGAGCTCTGGGGATTTCCCTGAGAGGGAAGGAATCAGGTTTCCATATTTCTCCAAGAGGGACAAGTACTTTATTTTCATAAGAAGATTAAGTGACATATAAGCAACACTGCAAAGCCACAATGTTCCACTATGAAAGGAGAATCTAATTGGGATACATTTTAAAAGAGATAGTTGACATGCCTAGATCACCGACTGAAAACACACATTACCTTCCCCAAGACTAACTTCATAACAAATATTCAGAAAATACAGTCTCTTTTTTTGCATCAAAAGTTAACAAAAATAAATAGGGCAGTTTAAAAGTCAGGATATAAAGCTCCCATCTATACATGTATGTCTTTGCGTGAATTATTAACATATTTTATGCCATTAGTGAATGAACAAGTTCATTATGGAAGGAGCTCCTTATAGGAGTCTCACCTTTAAATCCAAATGAAGACCTTGCCTGATTGTACATGAGTTACAGCGGATTGTAATTCTTCTCTTCCTAATTAAACTGATTTTCTAATTTCATTTGATATGCAAAGATTTGCATCATCCTCTACAGTCCCCTGGTTTATTACTGATCTTCTAGCATAGAAAAAGACCCAACAGAAGAAATGAAGGAGAAAATGACTGCAACATAGAATGAGAATACTGTCTTTTCAAATTACTTTACTGCAATATTTATGTAAAGACATCAGCCTCTGAATATCATAATTCCATGGTGCAAAAATATTTTAGGCTTCTGTAAATATCAATCTAGTAAGACCAAGACTGATCTATCTTTATTGGATATTAAACTAGACTGGTTTTATGAGCTGGATGTACCAAATGGTTGTGTAACCAGCCTTCCTGGAGCTAACTAATGAGATTATTGCCTTCTTGAGTTGGCAAGACCAGCCTGGTGAAAGTGTGAATGTGACTTAGCCCAACAAAGGATATAAAAACTGAACAATTAACACAGACTTCTGAGAGGTCAATGGACTTAAACTGGCTTCAGGCCATTGTTCCTCTCTAGTGACTGGGAACGCCCAGCATCAGGATGACGAGCATGCAGAGAGACCAGTAAGGGGAAGGAGATATGTACTGTGATTCAAGTGTATGTCACAACTGCTATGTGCCTGTAATATGCTCTCAGTACACTGCCTGTGTGCCTTTCTGAATGCAAAATACAGCGTAATGACAGCAAACTTGGTATCACAGGTTAAATCCTCCTCATGCAGAGGAAGGTTTCTCTGAAAGAAGCTAGAGACAGAGCACTGGACACTGACAGAAGAATATAAACCTTACAAGGTGTTACTTCTTTTATTCAGCTGAGTATGTTTGAATTCTATCAGGAAATCTTCAGTAAGCCTAAGGCAGAGATAGCCATTCTATTCTGTTTTGAACCTGTTACGAATTTCTCTTGTAGCATTATCCTCAATTTGATAATTTGCATATCTAAAATAATTGCAGCTTGGATTTAAATTTAAAAGGTACTTTTAAAAAGGACAATTATACACACATATTGCTGCTGTACTATATTATCATCATCAAAGAAAGAGTTCATTTACATCAACAGCGTGAAAGTCAAACAGGCAGTCACAGGAACAGCGTAATGAATAAAAAGAAAACCACCTCAGCTGCTAATAGGAATAAAGTTTTGTTACAATAATAGCTTCACTAATTCCAATATGATTTCATTTTATTCCTCCAAATATCATCTGGATGAAAATTTTCAATAGTTACAGTGGGTAATATCTAAAATAATAACTTGTGGATTCTATCAACATTTTTTTCTCTCAATGCACTTGACTTTTAAAGTGAAATCAAAGTAATAAAGTAATTATTTACATTATTCTGATTCTACTCTGGTTAACTACATATATACATTGATCAAATCACTGTTGATTTTTTTGTTAAAAACTCTTCAAAATGGCTAGCAGCAAACTTACTGTGGAAATGTTCCTATCTGTTATTATTGTGCACTATATTCACATTGAAACATATTTATATAAGATATGTAAGAGATTTTATAAATTATCACACTGTGCAGGACAACGGGTCATCTGTTCCATTTTTCTTAATTCAAGGAATGGGAATAAGGCAGGAACATGAGAACAAGTACAAAATTACCCTTACACTGATATATTTTTCACAGCTACAGGCCACAGGGGATTTCAGAACTAGATACTGCATTTAGAATGCTGCATTTAACAGGCACTGATAGCTTGTCTCATCCATTTGGAAATAATTTATACCTACAATTATAAGTTGTGTGGAAAAATAGTTATTTTTCTTTTAAGCTTGCTAACCGATAATTTCACTGAGTGGACTGCTTGTGATCAATAATTCTCCATTTATCACCTCAACATCATTCACCTCTGTGCAGCCTTATTCTTTTGGCCCCTCATTTATTACTCTTTCAGTCTGACGAATTCTCTTCCATTAGTACTTCCTGATTTCATCCTGAAACATTTTTGTTACCTTTCCATGTTCTGTCCTGCTGTATGTGACTATCTGTTCTGTATGTCAGTGCTCCAAGCCATTTTCTATGGTGTGTGGTGGATCCATATCTAATTAAGAGAGAGTGCATGGCGGAGCAATAGGCTAATGAAGCATGCAAGGGCTTGCTCTGAGCAAATCTTCACTTGTTTAGTATTAGTGTCACAATGTGGAAGATTGAACATAAAGTCTGTTAAAGTTCATATGTCAACAACACCAAAAAATAAACAAAACGATCTTCAGTATGAAAGTCTCTAAAAAATGTAACTAAAACAGAAATAGAAGTCTTAAAATTTGTCTGTCACTGACAGACAAGCGGTCTATCACAACTGAAAAGTCCATCCACAGTCTGTGGACACCATCAGAATACATTTGATTGGAAGAACATACAGAGTTTAAGATGTATGGACTTTACTGTGGATCTTGATATTTTATAAGTGCTCAGTTTCTTTATAACTGCATCTTATTAAAAAACTCACTCTTCTGTGAATAAATTCCCTACTGGTACAATTTTTTCAGGTGCTCATTCATCACATTGTGTTCTTAATGGTTTCACTTTTGAACACAACATCTGTTGAATAAAAAAAATTTCCTGATGCTTCTGCAGTTGTTTTGCACCTCCCAGCCATACTCATCCATGGAAATAGGTAAATCTTCCACATCATTTCCCACAGAAATATTTTTTACAATTATCGTCAGGTTTAATTGTCACATTCTTCCAAAACTTTTGTGTCTTTAGTACTGAAGCCAAAATATTTAATCATTTAAATATGCAACTAATAGCTCTGTGATATCATATTTAAGTTGCCTTAGAATTCTGTGTTGAATGCATTTCATTTGTCTTGCAGAAGGTAAGAAATTTTTCTTACTATAACACTGCTTCTCATAACACAATTTCAGAAAAAAATAATAATCGTAGATATGTGTGCTTCTATTAGCTCCATTTAATGTTTCAAGAATTTGTGGTTAATGCAGTTCAGATGGCTGAACTCATCAGTGTGGATAGTATCCTCTTTCTAGCTAAATTCCTGATCAGAGTGGGATGGAAAGCATAATATTGTTTGGGTGTTTGCTTATTTGTTTTGTTGGTTCATTTTCTTTCTTATTTTAATTGCAACATAAGATTTCTGTCTTCCCATAATTGATGTGAAATATAAGGTCTTGCTAATCTTTTCCAGATATACAAATAGATTTTCTTGTAGAACCTAGTGCAAAGTGTTTTCAGTATATCCTGAGGAAGAATGGATTACAAATGATCAGTTTATTGTAATCTTTCATATGTTTAAATATTATGATATAAAGACTACTTATAATCCAGAGGGCTAAAAGTCTTAAACACAGGCAAAAATATGCAGGTAATGCCTAGAGAGGCTACCTAGAACAGAGGCTATACAGTGTTAAAGCAATAAAGTAGGTATTAATTAAAAGGCCTTCAAAGGATACAACTTGGGCAGTACAAGAGCCTAGCTGAGACTGCACCCAAGATGGGTGTTAGAGATGGATAATGAGATGATTGGCTCTCACAATTAAAAGATAACTATTGTGTGAATTTTAAGAAAAAGTGATGTATAGTTATGTTATTGTAGTTTAGATGTCTGTTCTCCCCATAGTTTCCTTTTTTGGGAGGGGCCACGGCTGGCTGATGCAACCCCCAGGGGTATAAAAGACTGAGCATCCATCTTGCAGATCAACCGGCCACGTGGTATCCATGAGGGCAGTTCCCAGCACTGCGAATTTTTCCTTATGTAGTCCTTTTGTTGTATTTTTGTCAAGGTTTAATAAACCTTTTTAAATTTTCAAAGTGACCAGTTATTTCTCACACTGAGTCACAAATTGTCACACTTTTATAAGTTTTGGTCTTATACATATTGGAGTCAATTGTCCAATTACAGCTTCAGGTTATGAAGCCATCCTCCCAGACTGCTCTCCTCAATTTGCCATTATCTATACTTTTTGGGCCTGAAGCTGCAATGGTGTCCTTGGTTCTCAGGCTGGAAAAGGATTGTTTTGTCTGACTATACTGTGAGAGGAACTTGCTAACACTTTATATGAAGTTCAGAGTTATATACTGATACAGTACAGAATCTGGTAAATAGGAAAGCTAAAATTTAAGGCATCATAGGATGTATGAAACTTTCTTGATTTTTATTATGAAGTCTACAACACAATGAGAATTTCATTTGGACAAGGCATATCCTATTTGGTTATACTAATATGTAAAGACATGGACTAAATCTTACTTGTTATGAAATATTTATCTGATGTCAGTGAAGCTTATGCAGAGTCAAATTAAAATTGTATTTTTCAACCCTACTCATATGACACAGAGTTGATGTTGCCTCTGTTGCTGTTTGTTTCTTCCTTATTCATTGAAGAAAATTTGTCTGTGGCTCATATGGGAAGAGTATATTTATTATGCCTTTGCTCAAAACCTTTAACTTTCCTGCACAATAGTGTCACAGTATATTTTTTACACAAAATGTCAGTGCATTGCAATAATTTTTATTTTTCCATACAAATAAATGTGAACATTATTTCCTACAACTAGTTGACAAGAATGAACCACACTTACAATATCATAGTACCTGTATATGTATGAAATACAGAATACTATTGTATTTCTCTTTAATTTTCTTTCAATTTTTTTCAATCCTTTTCCATAAGGATTTACCATTTTCAGCTTAACTTCCAGCAGTTATTTTTGGTTAGAATCTATCTTATTGCTTTTATAAAACATTAATGGATTTGTATCATCAGTGACAGAGTTAATTTTGCCACCAACCTAAAAGTAAACTGAGCTACCTGTCATCCTTCCAACTGTAGAATATATCTATTTCTGTGGGATTTTTTTTTTTTTAAATCTTCTAGTCTCTTCTGTTGACCAGTTTTATTGGTATTTTATGCCCAATGCCACCATATTCTTTTTTGCTATATACATTGCTGTATAAGCATTGCTATGTATTGTTTATACCCTTCCTTCTGATGATATTGCAAACCATTTAATTAACTTTTTCTACAATTCTTATCCTCTCAATAGTTTTGGCTCCTCATGGGAACAAGAAAGTGAAAATTGGCAGTGAAGTTGAGCCCAGGAAAAAAGGAGAAGTGGAGAGAAAGTGCTTTTTTAATCTTGAGTTTATTTATCCTACCCTATTCTGATTTGATTGCTAATAAATTAAATAAACATAATAATTAATAAATAAATTAAATTAAATGCTGAGTCAGTTTTGCCTGTTATGGTAATCAGTGAGTGATCTCTCCCTGACCATTTTTATTTTATTTTCTGTACCCTGTCCAGCTGAGGTTAGTGATAAATTTGCTTTGTGGGCACCTGGCATCCAGTACATACACTAAAAATATATATTTATTATCAAACTTTTTTATAAAAGAGAAAAAAATTACATGTGCTGGCTTGGTGTGTTTTCACATAAAGTCTCTAAGTAATGTAATTCACTTAAAATACTACTTTATTCCTCTAAATAGAGAATTTTTCAAAACATGTCACCCTTTCAGAAATATAATATTGATGATTTCCACACCAGATAGAACTGATAAGGCTGATTGTCCAATAAGGAGCCATGCTACTAGCACTATTTTTGTAAATATACTATTTTGGTGAGACTGTTTTTGAGTTTGTTGCACAATTAAGTTTATTAGAACAGGCTGTATGTGCAGCCTCTGTGTAGAGTTTAGCTTTGTAGAGATTTTAGAAGGCATGCAAAAGCTATACATGTTCAGGGATTAAACAACATGTAAACTTTAATTTTACACAACTCATGTTCAGAGCTGTCAGAGACAGATTTTGTAATAGAGTTTCTGTAAATTACTTAAAAATTACTTCATTTTTTCTTTATTCTTCTAAGGTATACTATTAAGTCTTCAATACTTTAAGAAAAATAGAATTCTCTAGTAAAAACAAAGATTGTGGAAAAAAGCTACATTTTTTGCAAGGATGAAAGAGGACTATGACTAGAATTCCTTGCTAACCATAAATTATTTGTAGCTATTCTGCTTAAATCAATAGTAAATAGACCAAAGACTGGGACAGCTACAGCATGGGGAAAATCTTAAGGCAAAATTGCTTTGCTTATGGTCTACAACTTGAGCACAAACCTTTATTTTGTCTACAAAATTCCTGAATGTGGAATTCCAATTGTCAGACCTAATCTGGACTGGTTAAAATGAATTGAAACATGATAAGATCCTATCTGTCGCAAGGAAGGCTGAATATGGGAGGAATAAGTAAAAGCAATCAGAGTCATTAGTTTAAACTGCAGGAAGCCAATTTAATTTCATCATAAAATTATTTTTAGGAATAGATGAATGAATGAATAAAGAAGTTAAAAAGCTGGTTTTTAATGACTATGACTGTCTTCACTAGGGAGAGGATTTTTCATCATCCATTGTAGTGAAAAATTCATATTTATTATGTATGGAGGAAAAAAAAACAACAGAAGAAGAGAGCATCAAACAGTCTAAAATTTATTACTTCTGATCTCATCATAAAATCAAGTCCAGATGATATGCACACAATCAGAATTCTGAGTTACCCATTAAACTTTTGAATAAAAACCAAATGTTTTTTTTTTCCTATAAAATCAGAACAAGTCTTAAATCCAAATAAGTTGCTAAATATTTCTTTTTCCACCAGAACATGGGTAGACACTATCAGATGTTGCCTACTAGAAAAACTCTGTGGGAAAATTTGCTTATATGAATTTTTAATTACCACAGAGAAACATTTAATGGTTCTGGTTCAACTCTTAAAATAGGAAAAAAAAAAAACACCCTCAAAGTCATTACCATCGTTCACTTTTGTAATAAAAGCTAGATCTCCCAAGTCACCATCCTTTTCAGAAGGTTTCTGATATAGGCATCTGCTGTGACATATCCCAGAAGGTGAGGGTAACTGGGGTTCTTGTTAATGGATCCCTTGGGGTGGATTAGATTGAAATGACACTGAAGGATCAGTGATATGTATGGTTTATTGGGAACAATTTGGAATGGAAAAGAAGTATGTAGCCATTTTGGTTATTGTTATCTATAGAAATTTAGCAATGTAAAAGCATAAAAATAACCCTTTACAACATGTGCAAGGAAAATGTAGAAAGAGAAAGAAAGAATAAAAGTAGAAAGAAATCACCACCGGTGGATCCAGCAAGAGGCTTGATTGTAGCAATTTATATGTCTATTGGTGGAAGTGATGTCTTGAACAGTCGGGGTTGGGGGAATCCTATTGATGCCTTGGAGAGGTTACCTAGAACAAAAGCTAGAGAGAGTTGGAGGATAAAGATAGGTATTCATTGAAAGGCCTTCAAAGGGTACACCTTGGGCAGTACAGGAGCTTCGCAGAGACTACACCCAAGATGGATGATGGTCATGAGTTTTTCAGACAGATATCAGTTTTGTCTGTTTACATATCGGGGTTAATTGTCCAATTACAGCTTCAGGTAATGAAGTAATTTATTCCAAGTTTGCTCCCCCCAATTCACTGTTGTTTACATTTTTGGGGGGCCTGCCAGAGACAATAAGGTGTCCTTGAGTTTGAAACCTAGAGAGAAATTGGTTTGTCTGAAAAAAATGGGAGAACAGTAGCTGACAGACTATGGAGTTTCAGAGTTATACACTAAAGCAGTACTGATCAGAAAAATATAAAAGCTAAAACTTTGTGAAACACAAAGTTCAATGGGTTAATATACAATCAGGTTCCACTGGGAATGCTCCGGTACCTCTCCCGAATGTGAGATGGAATTCTACTCTGTCTGATGCAACACTGCGGATCATGTGCAGTCCTCTGGTAGAAAGCCCTAGAAATAGGTCTGAGGGCATTTTGGGGGTCTTTGGGGGTTTGTGACACCTTCTAAGAAATGACAGCTGTCTCTCACTGGTGTAGTTGAGCCAATTATGCCCCATGAGGAGGGATGAATATCCTCAGGCCGACTGAATGTTCTGGTGCTTCTATGGGGAATGTTTTCACACCTGAGCCAGTTATGCCAGTTATCAGAAGGGATGAATAATGGGAATGTTCCGATTCCTTTTCTGGAGCAGGGATTTACAACTGAGCCAGTTATGCAAAGGAGAACATTGGCATGATAAAAACCACTATCCCACCTTGCAGAATCTGCTTCTTATTGGCCTTCCTCCCCATCTGACTCAAAACCCAGCTTGCAGCCCCCGGTGGTGGGTGCTCAACCCCTCTGCACCTGGGCTGTTCCCTTGCACATCAGCAGCAAAGCACCTGCTGTTTTTGCAAATGGCTGAGTCATTGCCCATTAACATTTCAGTCTCTCACAGCAGCATGTCTCTGCAGAGTCTTTCTTCAAGCTAAAATACCGAAACTGTACTTTTTAGAAAATTGTCAAGGACTGAAGGAATACAAAAACTCAGCTGACACTGATTTCAAGGGAACAACGACAATCTACAGGAGCAAAGAATGACATTAAAGATGAATCTGTAGTGTCACTACTATTAGTCAATTAATGTGTCAAATGTAAATGTTTGATCTATTCCCCTCTGTAAATAGACTTCAGCTTTCCAAGGTTAACAGTTTTACTATCTACAAGAGCACTTGGTTTTCATTAAACAATTTTTAAAGTAAAAAAGAAGTCCAAATTTAAAGTTTTCTAACAATATAAAGCTCAAATGTGACAGTTTTACATGATTTTCTTTAATGTAACTGGGCAAACAAAAACCTGTTATGGTTTCAAAGATATTATATTTATCATGCCTCCATTTTTCTCACCCTGAAGCTTCTAATCGTAATAGATTTCCAAGTTATTGTGCCTGTAACAACTGCAATATCTCATTATTTTTAAAAGGTTCCTAATAGCGAGAGCTATTGAGGTGCTTGAGTAGGAGATGTTATTTTTGATAAGTATCCTGAGAGCTTGCAGTGACTGTCCTAACAGTGAGCTACTTTCAGAGAACCACATTTTTTAATTATCTGAAGGGTAAGAACAATAAATATATTTTATATCTGCCCTATATTTGTAACCTGTGGATGCTAGAACCTTGAGGATAGATATATTCCAAACACACTATTATTACACATTTTCTTGGACAGATATTTTTGAGCAGTGAATACATTTCACTGCATTTCTTAAAAAACCCTTCAGCTTACTTTACTTTAGCAACAATGATTCTGTTTTAACTATCTTAAAGCTGTTCATGTGAAGTGACACTTCATGTACTACAGACTCAAGATAATACGAATCAACCTAATTGTTTATTGAGCATTCTGGAGATACAAAGGGATTTTTATGTATTTCTAGAATATTGAATTTTGATCTGTTAACTGTTCCCTGGTGGTTTTAGTAACACACTAGAGCTTTATGTTGAGATGGTTGGATGCAGTCTAAATATGAAGGAACTCCCCATGCAGTGCCTGACCTGCTTCTATCAACGCCCCACTGTTGCTGTGCGTTTTGAGGTGGGGCACCCCGGGGATGTCCCCGGAGGGCCCCCTAGGCTGTGAGCTGGCTGGCAGCAGCAGGCAGGCAAGGAGACTCCACACGGCTTCTGAGGGTGCTGAGCAGATGAAGGTTTATTTGGGGTCCCAACCCCGGGTACAGCATGGCTACTGAGGGAAAAGGGGGGAAGGGGGAGGAATGGAGAGCCCAGGGGAGGGAAGGGGCAAGAGGGGGGAAGAGGCTGAGAGAGAGGAAGGCTAAGAGACAGACTGATCCCCTAGCACAGCTTAAGAGGGGAATTGAAGTGGGCGCGGAATCAGACTTGGGCCAATGGGATTGCAGATACAGGAGGGTTCAGGGCAGGACCACAGGCTTAGAATGTACCATACATTTTGGAGGGGCGAGACAGAGCATACCATTTAAATAAAATGGAATACAACACCCCACAGTACTTAACACTAATATGTGGAGTGTAGCAGGCCCAGGGCCTGCAAGGCCTCCTTGGCGGTCAGAAGCCTGAGCTAGGCAATGCCAAGCCACGATGACTCGGGCCTTAGAAGCCCCTCTCTTCTGCCTTGCGGACCCTGCTTATCTCTCTGTAAGCCTATAGGTCACTTTCCCTGACCCTTATTATTGGACAATTTCCAAAACCCCTGTAAGGTATAAAAATCCCTAATTCTGCCTGGTTCGGCAGAAGAGCTGTCACTGAGACCCTTCGTGGGGGACACCAACAAAGAATTCTTCGGAACCTCACACAGCTTTCTCCTCTCTCTCCCTCCGTCTGCTGCAGCGGCACCAGCAAGCGAAAGAGCTGAAATCACACAGAGCTGATAATCACTAAGAGCTGAAATCACTAAAGCTTGCTTAGGCTGCCTGCAGCTGGAAAGCTGCTTGGGAATTCGGACGCTGTGCTGAGCCTACCTGAGCTATCCTGGCCACGGCAGCCCAACGGGCATAGCCCAGCTGGAAAGTGCCACAACAGTGGAGCATGGGAACCGTGCATGTTGAGGGAGAGGATGTAACTCAGGGCTGGGAGAAAAAAAAAAGCACAGTGTCAAAATAACAAAGTTGCAAGTTTGAGTGTTAAAGGGGAGCAGAGAGAGGCAGATAAGTTTTATCGAAAAACAGAAGGAGATCAAATAGTTACTAAATTATTTTTGGGGAGCTGCCTCAGTTTTCTGTTCACTGCTGATGCTTTGTGATTTTGCAGTTTTTGGCAATGTGAAGAGATACACTGAGAAAAAAAAACAGATCTGTTGCAGGGAGTCTTATGAAATTTGACAGAATGGACAGCGTATTCATTGCCTCTGTAAAAGTAGAAGACATCTAGGAAGAAAGTGAATAATATTTGAAGGATTTTTATGGTTAAATCTTGAAAAAATTATTTAGAGTCTTTTGCAGGAGTGGGGAGCAGGAAAGAAATCTGAACAACTGAATTGGGAAAGAACTTAGAGACTCTACCACTAAGTACTCTGACAGTACTCTCTGAACTGAAGAAGAGTTTTGTGAAATTTAATAAAAGTCAATTAAGTCAAAAAGTCAAAGTTAGACAAAAGCCAGGAAAAACTATTAGAGAGATGTAGGACTGATAGTGTTAGAAAGGCCTTCTTTATGTTCATTTGTATGAAAAGCTTTCATAAATTTCAGTAGGCTTGGATTGAGAAACATTTACCAGGAAACAAAGTCTGAAAAGAGGAAAAGTACGTGCTGAGTAGGGAGCTGAGTGTACAGGCTCATGGACAACATCTGGCAACTAGGAGTCCTGCTGGATATGCAAGAATCAATAAAATCAGGACAGGAAGAGTTTGCTCAGCCTTGTAGAAGGCCACTGAAACACACCTGGCATCAAGAAAAGGTCATGTCAGTCAGGCCACATCCACAACTGCAGTAGCACTTGTGCAGAGGAAGACTACAGCATTATGGAAACACCTTATTAAATAAACATCACTCTGAAGAACTGCCCAAACGCCTGCCTAAAAGCCAAGTGACCTTAGTATGTCCCCCTGCTCCTGAGGAAACAGCTGGGCTTTGTCCCCAGCTGCAGCTCCAACTGGGTAAGTAAAAGGGGAGTGAGTGAGTGAGTGAGTGAGTGAGTGAGTGAGTGAGTGAGTGAGTGAGCGAGAATGCTGTGTGAATACTTACCTTTTGTTAATAATAACAGTTTGATTGCATTAATAATAACTATTAAAGGAATAAAATGCTCCATAGAAAGTCTGCAGATTTGGTGAAGTGTATCTCTCCTTGACTTAATCCCCCATTACAAAACCCCAATTTATAATCCTCTCAATACAAAGAAAAATATTTTTACAGTGTATTTGCAGCAAAAGCACAGTTCAGTGAAAAAATGGAGAAGGAAGGCTTCACAGTGATACTTCAATTAGCATAAATTCATTATAAATACATCTAGCATTTCAAATACATTGCCTTCAGTTCAATGCTTCTGATGTCATTAAGTTGAAGAACATTATTACATCTTTGGTACTCAACATTCAGGGAGACCATGTTGGCCAGCTGACAAGCATATTCAGCTGGCTTGGCTCCCAAATTTAACCCCAGGCTTCAAAGTGTTAGTGAAAAACAGTGTAGGCTTTACATATTTAAAATTTGCAGAAAGGGAAGGAAACAAAACACTTGCATCTCCTTTGTAAAAAAAAAAATAAAAAAAAAATGAAATACTTATTACCATGTCTTTTTCAAACTACAAAGAAAATCAGAACCAACAATTCATATTCTTGTCTGAGTTTCTGTATCCAGAGAGTTAAAAAAAAATTATTGCCTTCTGATTTAACTCATATTGAAAGGATCATTTCCTTTATGAGCAGAAGTTTCATAATGGCAGCAAATAGACCAGAATGATATTATGGACTCTACTAAAATAACATTTTATTGTGCTTTCTCCATGTAAACATTTTTGGATTTCAAGTCAGATATTTTGGTACTAAAAAATTGCAGCTTTACTGCTTCTTCCTGTATAGTTTCTCTCTGTATTTTCAATAATGCATATTAAAACTCTTTGAGGAAGACAAAATAATAAAAAGTAGTAAGTAAATATATGATGAGTTAAAGTGGACAAGGGAAAGGTTGTTTGTTGACAGCATATTAAAGTGAGCTATTTTACATTTTATCATTCCTGTATCTGATTTGTTTTTTTATATACTTTCAAGGTGATTTTATTTATAGATCTCTTCTGCTTTGTATTTTGCCAGAGAAGATCTGCCTTTTATGACTGAAATTCTTTCCTATGTTTTTTCACTTTCTGGTGGGTGTTGACCTCTTCTCTCAGGCAGCTAGCAACAAGACAAGGATACAGCCTCAAGCTACACCAGGCGAGGTTCAGTTTGAACATCAGAAGGAATTTCTTTATGGAAAGGGTTGTTAAACATTGGGATGGACTGCCCAGAGAGGTGGTGGAGTCACCATCCCTGGATGTTTGTAAGAAATGACTGAACATGGTACTTACTGCCATGATCTTGCTGATGTGGTGGTGTTTGGTTAAAGGTTGGACTTGATCTTAGAGGTCTTTTCCGTTCTAAACAATTCAGTGATTCTGTGATTCTAGTAATATTATCTTACCTTTATGTTGTGTGTCAAATTTTTCCCCTCCTTGCATGCTTGTACTACTCTATAATTTCACAGTGATCTTTTCTTTTACTGGGCCTTTATTTGTGGAGTTTAGGAACTGAAAGAGATACTGCAGCATAGGATTTCCCACTTATTATTTCCTTTATTTGCCATATTTATTCAGTTCTAGAACTAAATTTAATTCTGTGTACAGTGCGTAGTAGTGTAGATGTGAACAGCACAGAACCTACTTATTTTCCTTTATCAACACCATAAAAATATACAGCATGGCAAGAAATAGCTAAATAATTTCAAGTGCCAAAACTTGAAAATAACTTCAAGTCCCATTTTTTTCCTTCTTCTTTTTAGTTTCTTTATTTACTTTTAACAATAATGTAATATAAAATGGGAAAAAATAGCCTCACAGAAAATACAGTGCAGTAAACAGAGAAAATTCTGTACAGTTTAGATTTTGGTATAATCTTTAAACAGGGATTTGGGGGATAAGCCATTAATTTAGTGGTACAGTGTTCGTAGTGATTCCCAGGCTTCCTGGGAATATTTTTTTTTTTTTTCCTTTTTGAATGATTGCAGGTCAATAAAATTGGGATTCCTGTCTTTAAATATTGAAATATTGTCTATTTGAATACATACATTAAACTAATTCCAAGACTGGGGAAAAATGTTACAAAATAAAATTATGTTTTCAAATGGCTTAAAAGAATATGTTGAAAGAATTTCACTGAAGGATTTCTGTTTTCTTTTGAGAATTGTTTCTGTACTTCATTTGATGTTGTAGAATTACAGAAAGATTGAATAATTCAGACTGCTAGGGACTCTTGCCTAGCCTCCTGCCCAAAGCAAGTTCAGCTTTAGGATTACCACTCTGCATATACTCATAACTTCCCCTTTCCTACATAATGGCTATGAGGCCTGAAGGCCCTTAATTCTTACAGCTCATAACCCATATTTCAATTAAAACAATTTGAAATTAAAATTATTATTTTGCTGAGATAAAGGGTCACTTTTACAGCTCCTAATCTTGCATGACCTTAGCACAGTAACCTTGATTTACAATGCCATAAGCTGATATTTAAGCAGTGTTCATTCATTAAGCACTAATTTTAAATTCCTCTGTAATAAGCATTTATCTTGCCAAAGTCTTCTACAATGTCATATATTTTTAGGCCACTGACATACAAAATTCCCTTGTACCACAGAAAAAAAAAAATTGTATGACACTGAGTTTACAAGTTTCTCAAATGATTGGCCTTTGCAGCATTATAAAAAGCTTAACCCCTGTGAGCAATCCTAAGGATCAAGGAATGTTCCCTTTGTACAGGGTCTTTATTAATGCCTTATGACCGAGTAGTGAGCAGTAATGAACTGCATGTACTGAAGCAAAACCTAAAGAAAAACATGTTTTCTGATCCCATGCCTTTGGGTGCCTTAACATAGCTTCTGGTCAGAGCTCTGGCTCACAGTTTGAACAAAAGATATAAGTCATAGGGACTTTTAACAACTAAGATTTTTATGTATGTATGTGAGCACAATCCTGTCTTGCCCACACATTATCAGCACATAGCTTGTATCTGTCTTGGCACAAAATGGAATAAACACTACAGTCCAATTGGCACTAGCAATTACTAGAAACTGTAAGATAAGATGAACTCAACTAAGTCCAGAGAGGAGCAAATTTTAAGCTGCTCCTTAAAATAGCCTGACCACAAGTCAAACAGGAGTGATGATTAGGTTTACTAACATTTACGTCATACAGAAATTCATAGCTTTCCAGGAATATGCTGTGTGCTACTGTGCTGAGTCTTGAGCAATCCTTTCTACAGAGACAAAAAGAGAAACATTTCAGGGAGGAACTAGGACACTGGTTATTTTAATTGCTGTTTATATTTTGATTTTCCTACCTCCCAAGTCATAACAGTGAGGCTTTCAGCCTCGGTGTATAATCCATACCAGCACATGTACTCACATCACCAGTGAATGACGCATTTATCATTCCCATTTCTTTAAAGAAACACAGTGCTGCATGGGAATCACCAAAGGAGACATGCATTGGACAGTCTGTGAGAGACACTTCAATGTAAATTTTCCTGGTTGGCAGAAATAAGGACTTCTGTGAAACCACATTAAAAATATTTTGTCAGTCTTTAAACCAGTCTGCCCTACATAGACAGCCACAAAACTCTAGGGTCTAATGTACACAGAGTTGTCAAGAAAAGGAAGCTTTCTTCAGCAGAAGTGAATCACTAGACAGTAATTCTGTTCCCTCTACAACATAAAACAAATTTGGTATGTTGTAAACATTTTGATATAGCAATTAAAGCACAGATTAACACACCATTTCCACATTTTCTTTCTGATGCTGTAGTCATTAAAGAAGGGCATTGTTTATGATTCCAAATCCCTTTTCATCTCAAGTACTTCCCAACCCACCTCAGATGAAACTGTTTTACCACAGAAAAATGATAGTTATTCCAGTAAATAAAAAATGAAAGAATTAGACTGGCAATCCACAGAAATTACTCTCACTTAAATAAAACCAAAAAACTTAATAGGAACCATGGTTTCACAGCTTCAGATACTAGCCAGAAAAGTGACAGCCTCTCCCTGTTCTTGTCTGTAACAACTCAAGTAGGTTAGAGCATGGTGCTAATAACTCCAAGGTTGTGGGTTTGATCCCTTTGTGGGCCATTCACTGAAGAATTTGCCTTGATGATCCTGGTGAGTCCTATCCAGCTCAGAATATTCTGTGATTCTGTGATTCTATGAAATACATAAACCTTTTCTCTTTTCCTACTTCCCACTGTGCATTACTGTAAGCTGTAAAAAACAGACTCCTCAGTAAATCCTATATACACAACAAGCTGAAGAAATTTCACTCTATCTAAGTGTAAAAGGTGATGTTTTCAAGTACTGGATAAGCCACTCACACAAAAGAGCTCTACAGAACAATCTACAAGAAGAAATAAAGCAGTCAGGGTCAGAGTTTATGTACTCCTTTTTTAGGCCCTTGTCACTGTAATGAGTGTGCAATAGTTCTAGCTCAGTTAACCTTGTCTTATTTTAGCTAGACTTTATTTGATCCAAAAATACAGTGACTTTTCTTCATAGATGAGATAAGGCCTTGTGACCTAGCTTTGTGAAAGCAAAGAGCAGAAGCATGACAGGACTACATTATTTCTGAAAGCACAAAGAAATAGCAGCGTGTGCCTAGAGACATTTGTGTGGAAGTTCAGTGTGCGTGAGCCACTCATGACCTTGGGCTCCAATTGGAGGCACTTATTACATGGAGAGGTACCTTCGCCCTGGTGCTCTTCTACAGCCACCCTCCCTCCCACAATGTCTAGGTTGCCATAGCAATTGCCTAATTCCTTCTTTTGCAGGCTCAGACTTCTTACCCTGTGGGTATTCCATACCCTTTCCTCATCCTGGTCTCAGGTGGGCCACCCCCTCCACACATTCTGACACTCATTTCTACTACCTGTTTAATGTGGGTTCTTTTTCACATGAAAGGCCTGAAGAGGCAAAACATAAATCTCACACACAGACTCTTCTACCGTTTTTTGGGGTTTTTCTTCCATATTCTGAAAGAAACCACAAAAAATTATAATCTCTGATTTTTCTAAACCTATATGATATAGCTTGCCTTTGGCCTTTCCATATTGATCATCATCCTGCCAAGCAGCCTTTAAATGACTTAATTGATATTAGTAAATACACATTTAAGTAGACTTATAGTATGTTATTTTCTTGTATGTTATCCACAGTATCATCTTCTATGTCACCTAAACAGATTAGTATTTTTGGATTTCAGTTATAAGGATTCTGCAAGAGACAGGCATGGAACCAAATAACATCAGTTTGTCATCACACGTAACTACCACGCAACTAAAAGCCATACAACTACCCTATCAAAGTGACTTGTAAACTTTGCACATAAATACATAAACTTAGAGAAGGAAGCTTCCAGAGCTCTATGGAGTAACCATAAAACTGGAGAAGTACCTTTTTCTGATACTGTGCTCTCTATGAAGTTTCTAAATTTGGAACTTATTTTGAAGTGAATTTAAGATATAATAAGTACTTGTGAATAATTTTATAAGTTGGGATTTCTGTGGTCTAAGCATCTCCTAGCTTTATACTTCACCCCACTCAGGAATGGATACTGGTGCAAAATTTCACATTATATAGAGTTGCAACTGCAAAGCGTGATAATTTATGACTAAATTTTCATGTACTTCCACTTTTACTGTTCAGAAGCAGAGGATAAAAAGACCCTAATTATTTTTGGTTTTATATGAGACATGCTTTAAACTGAAAAGTGTAAAAGTAGAAAGTACTCCAAATATATAGGCAAGCTTAAAGCAAACTGTTCTTCATAATGATTTATTCTCTTGACAGAAGTTTACAGTGACTGTGTAGAATTAAAAAGAACAAAATATCACATTGACACTTCTGAAACATGTGTCATTGGCCTATCTTTGTCATTTCTTTATGAAAGCCTTTTGCTGCAATAAAGAAATGACAAAGATAGGCCAATTGTATATTTCAGAGGAAAAAATCCCAACAAATTATTTAATATGGATAATGTACAGAACTACTGCCCAAATAACAAGAAAAGTTACTATCCAACAGCATTAAAAAAAAAAAAAAAGTTTTTGTTCCCACTCCTTCCTTTCTGGAAAACAAGTAAAATGAAAAGGCCAGGTTACAGCACTATGCTGATCAGCCATGGTGATAAATATTAGTTATTACTATAACAAACAGACCTCAGGGTTTTTTCCCTTGAAATAATGAACTACATATCAATTTAAGTGCACAGTGGATACTTAGAGGAAACTAAGAAGGTTCAGAAATATTGGTAGACTTTCTAATGCTGGGGAACTTTATCTGTATTTTAAACCATGCAAAGGTCAAATTCTCCAAGCTAAAAGCAAACCCTCAACAAACACACAGACAGGGAGATAATTAATGTCTATTTAATATGTTGAAAAATTCCTAAACTTAAACATTGACCTTTAAATCTCCAATCAGAAAATTCTGGTAAATAATAATGCTACTGAATAAAGTAACTGAATAATCCACCTTTCACTGCAGTCTTGATTTCGAAAAATACATTTTGCAAACATACTTTAAAATGTCCCAAACAAATCCTGATGGAACAGTGGTTTTACAACCTCTGTCTATGAGCAGTAATTTGTGCTATATTTGTGTTATAGCAAAGATCCATTGCTATAAGGAACATTTTGTTCCTCTCTACCACTTCTGTTTTTGAAACAGAAGTGTGTTTAACTATGGCATGAGTCTTTGATAGCATGCATGTTTCTTCATCAGCTTGGTAAAAAAATACAAGCTGAAAAATATATGTCCCAAATGTTATAAGCACCTAATCCCAAGCACTATCCTAATGATAATATGAAACAATTGACTTCAAAACTATGTAAAAGCATGTAATCAAAATACTCTGGAATGGAAAATGTCCTTGTATATTAAAAGAAAAGAAAATTGGCTTAGACATTTTTGGGGGCACCCAAGAAGCCTCTTGTTTGTAGCTCATTAACTTTCTTTAGAGTGACCATTTTTAACTCCTAGCAAATAGGCAGTGAAAGATTGAACTATAGCCTGTCCCAAAATAGAGAGGTTTTCCTTTCTTCCATTGTATACCATCTATAAAATTGCTATTGAATTTAAAATGCCACAGATCTCAATGAGTATTCTCATTTTATATACCATTTGTTTGCTTTCAGGCACTCAGAGTATTTAGCTACCCAAGAATAAATGTCAAGAGAAGTATAATAATATTGTTTCACTTTCAAATCAATATACCATCTTTTGCAAGCCCTCCATTCCATATCCCACTGGAAAGACCCTTCTTACCCCTAAGAGCCTGGAGAGACCTGTATAAACTTTTCACAGTATTTGGTCTGGCCTACTTCTCTCTTCTTTTTCAGAAGTCAATTGTGATAGTTTACCAATCTCTAGTGAAGCTTGGCTCCTCAAGCACTTATGTTTCGTAGTGTAGAACCAATATTGCCAATCTATTTTGAAAGTCTTGCAAAACTCCTGTAAATCATCCTAGGTCCTGGGTTTTTTTGAATAAAGGTAGCCAGTGATAAACATTTATAATCAAGACAACTTTCATTAACAAATACATAAGGATCCATATAATCTTATCATATCCAAGAGCTTAATTTTACAAATGCTCAATTTTACAAGAAAACAAGTACAGACAATACACAAAATTGCTCATGGAATCCTATACTGTTTCAAAAAGGCATCTGCAGCTATCTGCTGAGTTATTTACAGAAGATATGTGTAATATTTTTTCTTCTCTATTAGACAGATGGTGCTTTAGATGGAGCTTTATTTTTCATTTTTGAAACACACATTTCAACAATATTCTGTAAACCTTCAAATTTGAACTTCTATTCATTAACTTTAGTAATCACCCTGGAATATCTCTTCATAAAAAAATACTTTTTTTATGATCAGCATTCATTGTAAAAGAATTAACATTGCATATTCTTTGTTTCTTGAGAAAATTTGAGAGAATGACTGCTTTTAAAAGTCAAAGGAGTTGTCACCTATAATTTTCTTACATATCAATATCCTGGCATTTTTTAAAATCATGTATTCTGTGCAATTGACAGAAAATGTTAGATAATGCAGACCTGAAACATGTAACAATAATAAAGGCAGTGAATAATAGTTCAGTGGCAGATTTATTTTGGGTTTCAGTAACACTATCATCCTATTTAAACATCATATTTTCTAGATTTTTCCAAAATGCCTTGATGTAGAAAGCCTTCTTTGTTCCTTATTGCCAATGCTGAACATGTAAAGAAGGTGAACTGAAATATATGTCATCTGGATAATCAAACTATTAAAGTTAGCAATCCTCTTCTATTAAACCACCTTGAGTTTGGTTTTAAAATTCATAGTTTATTTGAAGAAAATTGTCAGCATCCTATTCATATCAGATTTGAAGGGGCACTAATTTGTTATTCAGATTCGTAGTAGTGCCTTTAGTATAACATTCAACAAGCCCACAAGCTAATAAATATTAAATAAAAAAATTATTCTGATTTACAGCACATCTCCTTAAAGCAAATAGATAAGATGAGAGATGAGGGGAAGGAGCTCAAAAGTAATTTCATCACAGTAAGTATGTAAAAATTGGAATGCTTTATCTGGTCAATATCTCAACTTTCAAACCTCTTAAGATTAAAAATATCTGGGATGACTTCATTTGTAAGACACTCATGGGTGAGTTTTGAGTGGGAATTTTTATGAAGGAGTCTATCACATCTAGCTTGATTTTACATATCTAATTCTTACTTTTTTAAAAGATTTTTCTCTTGAGCAAAACCGGAGTCCATATTGAATGGGTTTCTATAAAGAAATTTACCCTTTTCAAACAGCAGTTTGCATGTTACATTTTTATCTTCCCAAGTGAATGCCAGGTAAAATTTCAGGAACAAAATAAGTTATAAGTGAAAATTTGAGCAGTTAAATCCTTAAATACCTTAATGAAAAAAGAACAAAAAACCAAAAACCAAAAAACAAAACAAAACAAAACAAAACAAAACAAAAAAAAAAAAAAAACCACCAAAATTCTGGTTTTTTGCATTTTATGTCTGTAAAAATATTCATACCAGGCATTAGCAAGAATGATTTAAATAAAAAGCAGAAGAGGAAATAAGAACTTTTAATTATAAATCGTGTGCATGGTCTTTCTGGAGATGGACAATGTAACTGTAGATTTTGGCATGAAATTCACTCACTTGGTGCCTCATTGACTCTGGGTACAAGATGTGCTTTTGAAGTGCACGAGTATACCACAAAATACACATAGCACAGGAATATAAAGCAGCTATAAGAACACTGAGCAGTGGTTAACACAAACAGACAGAAAGGAATGTCAATGTACTGTACCGAGCAACAACACGTACATGTAAGTCCCACTTTTTTAAGACATGCAAGCAGTCTGCAATGAGAGGAGGATGGGGCAGATTCTCCCACTCCCTGGAATTGCCAAATCACCACCTTTAAACTTCTAGAAAACAGAAATTATCTTACCAGAGGCATAACTACTATGAGGACATGATAAAAAGAAATGCAGAACCATTTAATCCTGCACTCCCACAGAGCAGATAAATCTTGTCCCTATGTCTAGATCTGAAAGTAACATATTCCTTAAGAAAATGAAAGTCCTAATCATGTCTTTAAGCAGAATTCTCAGTCTCCTCCTTTTATTTTGTTGTAAATGTAATCTGATGGTATCAGTCTTACCTTTAAACACCCTTTTAAATGTAAATAGATGTTATCATGTGTTTAGCAGATATTGCTTAATGTTTATGGAAATCTTTGTATTTTATGTCCTGTTTGCAATGTTTTAAGAAGCGAGGCTGGGGCTGCAGATCAGATCTTATTTGGAACAATCTTGTGCTTTTTGCATGCTAAACTGAACTTCACTTGAAAGTGAGGAGGGGGCACCTCCCAAAACGATCCCCAGAAACCACTAGAGACCCTCGAAGAGGTCCATGCAGATGCAGTCAGAAGTAGTGCACAAGGTAGTGCAAGCTAAGTGACTGTATTATGTAGGTGGTGACTATGTATTAGATAGGAGGGTTTATGTAAATTATAGTGATTTCTTTTTGTTTTCCTCCCTGGCATGCTCAATTTGTGGAAAAATTCTGCCTAATATCCTGCACAGTCTTCTTTCTAAACCTGAGTCATTGTCCATGTTTAGAGAATTATCAAAATTTGGCAATATTAGGATAGGGCTATTCTACATGATACAATTAATTTTCTGCATGGCTCACTCTCCCCAATTCTGCCACAGGTCAAATAACTACTGCTCTCCTATGAAAGTTTTCTTTTAAAGAAAAGAAAAATGAAATAAGATTTCTTGTTCTGTAATTATTTTATTACTGTAGAGAATTTGCAATGTTCAATCACTCTAATATGTAGGAGGGTAGTACTTTTTCAGCCTCTTACCATCTCTCTAAAATGTGTTCAATTTCCTATCAGCAAGGTTACTGAAGAGCATAATGAAAGGCTAAATCACTTTTCTAGGAAATGTGCTTTTAAATGTTGGTGAAATCCTGGGTTTTGTCTGATCTAAACAAAAACAGAAAAGAGTTCTAGAAGTGAAGCAGAACACTGCCCATTCAAGCCAGTGGATGACCTGATTTCAAATGTTTTCTTACCCAAACACAAGAGTTATCTTTTCTATATGGAACAATTTCCTGAACAGCATTTTTTTCCTTATTTCTTGATGGTGCTTCCAAATAAACCTCTTATAGAACTAATCATATACTTGTAATGAATCAAACCTGTAATCAAACCTGTAACGAAACCCAGCTAAGATCAGGGCAGAAGAAATAGTCTTCAGGGAAATTTACTAACTTGAAATGCTGCAACTGGATCTTAAGGCACCTACATCTTTTGCAGAGTACGTGACAGCTTTGAGCACCTACATCCTATGGATCTTTTTGTGGACCTGGGACAACATAATTAAGAATTCTAACTGATCCCACACAGCAGTTCAAATGAATTTTAACATCTATTTTCAGCTTTCTAACCATGTACAAAGTAATGGACCCAAGGGAAAGATATAAATCCCTGTATTTCAGGCCAGACTGACCTCTAACTGTCAAGAGCTGGGAGGAAATTCTGTCTGGAAATGTTATGTCTTAATTGTCTCTTGCAGAGATTCTTGAGCTTTACTGTGAAGCACTAACCAGCAAAATTATTAGCTTGATTCGGAAAAGCATTGCCCATGCCAATGTCTGAGTTTTTCAGCTACTAGTCTCAAAACCTAGCAGATAATTTTCAGCTGCCTAAGTAAAAACTGTAAGAAATAAAAAAGTTAAACTATGAATACTAGAAATGAGAGCTATTTTTTGTTAGTGTTATAACGTTCATTAAACAATGCTCTCACTAAATGCCTATTAGTCTACATTTATAAAAGAATGAATGTAGAGTGAGATTTTCAATACATAGTTACTCTGAGGCACTCCATGTGATCAGGGAAAAATACCTCTGAACATAAAATTTCCATGTGGACTCAATCAAGAAATGTTTCTTGATTTAAGAGGAATTTCTATATGAATGCAGCTTGTCATGCATAGCATGCAATTTATAGTAACTAATTTTGCACTATCTTTTAAAATTGGAAATTATATAAGATTTTTAAGATCTTAATGCAGGATAAATATTGATCCCTGAAATGTTTTTGCACTGTTTTTTTTTTTGAACAGTAACACTTTTAAAACACGTTTTGAAAAAATGTTAATGTAGAAACTATAACTGCCTAAGTGCTGTTAGATAAATATACAGTGGCGGGAGCCCCAAACTTTTATCTATATAGTTTGCATGTGAGCCTTTTTTGGATTCTGTTAGTTGTGCAATATCTACAAAGATTACCAATTCTGATTGTTATTTTAAAATTAAACAGGATAACAAGCCATATTTCATATAAGAAATTCTTGGTTCAAGGATTATTACCTTTCAACAAGATCAATAGATAATCACTACAGATCTGTACAGTACCTTTACTAGTCAACATGCAAGAAATAGTAATAGATTTATTTAAGATTAATTTTATTTATTTTAATATGAAAGATTTCATAACAGTTCTTTGAAAATATTTATAAGTAAGAAACAATAGCGCTTATGGGACTGGTCTGTTTGCTATTACCTAGTGGTTCTTTAGGACTTAGTTCTAGCAAAATCTCCCAGTACACTTCATTATTGCTGTTATCCTGTGTGCTAATTATCACTCTTGTCTTGTTGGACTTCTGAGACTCTAGAACACATGTACTGAAAAAGCATCCTCTGCAGTTGTGACTCCCATTATCATCCTTTACACTCCCTAATTCCTATGAGAACAGTAGCCTAAAAGAGAAGTTGTCTAGATTGGAGCGGAGAGTTAAAATAGGACTGGCATCTGGATTCAGGTAAATCCTGAGCAGATTATATAAATGCAGAAATATTGAAAAGAATTCTATCTTTCAATTACATGAAAAGTCCAATTTTTCAGCAAGGAATGATGAAGCTATTGAAACCATGTTAGGGGTGGGGGGAGGGGGTATTCTCTATTTTTTGCCTTTTTGCCTTGTTAAGAAGAAAGACTTTTTCTATAAACAGATAGATGGGCACATTTTGTTCTGTGCCATGATCACTGTGACAAGTTAGACTACAAAAACTCTGTGGGAAATACAGCCTTCTTAATCTTAGCTTTTCCTTCTCCTCAATTACTAGGAAGTGTTAAAGCAATCAAAGAAAACAAACAAACAAACAAAAAAACACGAAAACAAAAACAAAAACAAAACAAAAAAAACCCAACAAATCAAAAGAACATAGCTTTGGATGCAAAACAAAAATGGGATCCAAAGCTTCTCATCTAGTTTTGTTTTTTGAATTTTTTTCTCCATGAAAAGGTACAGTTGCTGGCTTTTAATTCGGGTCCTATACAATATCTTCATGTTGTTAACATAATCAATTCTGTCCTTATACTATTCAAGAAATACAATTTTGGGAAGGAAACTTAGTAAGAACAAGTTTCTTGCTTATGGCTGTCAAGTCTGCCTTTCCAGTGAAACCTAATTCCTCAGGAGTCATCTGCTTCTTTCCAGGCACACATTCTCTCCTGGTACTCATTCAAAACACTGTGGAAGTATTGTGGCAGCACAAAATTCTTTCTGCTTAAATTTTCTGCAGGTCTGGTACTTCTAGATTTCCATCCTCTGTACAATGGATGGTTACCACAATATTATCAGGCATTTGGTTTTTTATCAACCAAACACCTGATAATATCGCTTTTCTGACCTATAGTTCAAAACAGTGGCTCCTTTATTCTCTTTCAGTTGTGCAGAGATTTTAAAGAAATAGTAGTACACAAGCTTGCCTTAGAAATGTGTATTCCCAAAAAGAACTGATTCCTTGATGTTTGTTTATACAAAGGAAATAAGCTAGTTCTAAACAGAAGTGAAATTCACAGCTATTTAATGCAATACATGTTAGTTTCAGAAACAATGGATCTATCATGGAAAAAACCATTTTCAAGTTGTCCCAATGTAGAAAGCATTGGAAAGAGCAAGGAGATTATTTTAGTTTTTCCATATCCTGCATTAGCAACATGCCCATTGTATGATTTAAATACAGTTTAGCCTATAGTTGTATTAGACATAAAAAAAGAAAAATTGGGGAAAAACTTTAGGAAAAAAAATCAACATATATGATTGGATATAAGAAATAGTACTGATATGGGAATCACTGAAGAGTCCTGGTCTATAGCTTTTGAGGAAAAAAAAAATTGGAGATTTGTAAGGACAGATGTAGAGATCACTAAAAACTTAATAAATATCCATGAAGTCAGGTGTGGTGCGGAGAACACAAATAGGAGATAATAGTTTAAATATTGCATTGTCAAAATAAAAAGATTACACAACAGAAGTCAAAAATTTAAAAATGTGCAAGAGGCTGAAAATTTTTTTTCTTTTCCCATGCACAGGATTTCTGAAACCAATTGCCAAGGGATGTGGTGGGACCATTTCCATATGATAGAAATATATTAAAAAGGATAGCAGACACATTTTCAAGGGTAGGATTTTTGGTTCTAAGGCAATCTATTACTTAGAAAGTCTGCAAATGGATGAATGCTGGAACCTGAGAGGTTAATGAGAAACCACTAGATCAATGTTTGTGATGAATTTATTTTTTCTAAAAATAGCCAGGGTGATGATGAAGGTTGACTTGTGTTCTAATTCACAAGGAAAGTAAATAAAGTTTGATCAGTTAGATTGGTAGAAAAAGCAAACCCCCTGGAAATAGTTTTCCATTGTATAATCATTGTAGAACAGAGATGGAGTGTGGGAAGAGGACAAAGATGTCAGCCAGGTCACAGTGCTGTCTTCCAACACAGTGACTTCTGTGTTTCTTGTGCTAATTGTAATTCCCAGGCTATTCACTTTCTACCTAATTGGTTTGCAGTGACATATTCTACTTTGTTCTGTTTTTGCTAATCATAATTATGTAAAGAAATCCATTAGCATTCTCTCGATGTATTAGTAACATGTTGATCATCAAAATATATTAATATCTTTGCCACAAAAATATATTCTATTTGTTCTTTCATCAAATTTCCTGGCTCAATTTTATTTCAAGGGCTGTTATTTTAGAATTTTAGAATGAAAAAATTTACCAAAATTCAGCATAATCCCTACAAGTTCTAGAAAACCTGAGCACTTATCCTGCACACTAGTTCCACATGAAAAACATCAGATCAGGGAAACTGTACTCAGTTCCAGGATCCAAAATTGAAATTAATCCAGAGAATCCACATAAAAAGTTTGAATTGATGTCCAGTAAGCCAGACAGTGGCAGAAGGTCAGTAACAAATGATTGCAATGGAGTTGATCAAGTGAATACAGATTATTTGACTGAAAAGGTGATTCAGCCACAGATCCTGAGCTATTAAAACAAACACCTGTGAGGGGAATGAGGATACTGAGAATGCTTATATTGTCATGATGTCAAAAGCATATGTTAATCCAAAATTTATTAATTAAAAAAAATTAAATAAATTCCAAAACCAAACCAAACCAAAAAACCCCTTAAACGTGGGATTTACATTCAAATAACATCACAAGCTTGCATTCAGTTAATTGCAAGGAAGCTGCAACAGTCTGTTTTATTATCCTGAAATATCCAGTCATTAGCAAGTCAAAACATTAGTTTGCAACAGGTTTATAGCGGTGACACGTGATAATATTCCTATCCAAACACAATACAGGTATTATTTCCTTCACCTATTCATCAAAAATCCTCCACCTTTTCCTTTCGATAGTTACTCAACAGTAAGAAAAGTGGGAACTCTTACGCCTTTGCGAACTGCCAGATTTAAAGCATCCATCCTCTTCCACAGCAATTACACGCTGAGACCTCATTACAAAATTACACTGCGTAAGAAATGCAGGCGGTGCCGGCGGCTGCAGCGGCCCCAGCGCAGGGCACGGCTGAGCCCCTCAGCCCCGGGGAAAGCCCGGGCAAGGGAGGGCAAAACGCTGCCCGGCTGCCAGGGCTGAGCCAGGGGAAGCGAGCGAGAAACAGCCCTGCGAGCCCCGAGGGGACAGCGGGAGCAGGGACGGGGCAGGAGAGACGCGGCAGGGATGGCCCTGCGGCCTGGCAGAGAGCCCGGCCCGGCTGCGCTTTCCCTGCGGTCCGTAGGAAAGACTCAGTTGGAGCAGGGAAAGTACAAGGAGGGGGAAAATAGCAGAGAGGAGCTGCGATGGATTAACAGCAGCTTTGCATTCCTCCCCCCTCTGCACTGCTTGGGTTGATGAGGTATAGCAGTCAGGAGAGAAGGAGCATGACAAGAGGGAAGGGCTGAGTGTCAGGTGGGTTTTCTCATATTTCTCTTTGCTTCTCACCATGTTGTGCACTTTTAATGGTCAATAAATGCATTTTTCCCCAGTAAAATGTGTTTTGCCCACATCAGTAGCAGAAAAAGGATCTCCCTGCCTTTATCTCGATTTCTTTTACTTTATTTTCTCTCCTTGGCAGTTGAGGTGGAGTAATACAGCAGCTGTGTGCCATATGGCAGCCAGCCAAAGTCAGCCCTCCACAAAAAGTATGGTTAACCTTTTAACTATCTACTTATGGAAGTCAAGCACATATTCCAAAGCTTGCCATGCTCAGTAATTTAAAACTATCCTCTCAAAAAGTTATCCAAAATGCTGTCAAAACCACATAAGCACTCTGTAGGTAGTGCCTAAATTCCTATTTATAGTTATAATTAATAGTGTTTTATAGGGTGACTGCATTTGCAATAAGACTTCAAGAGACAGCTATAAAATACCCTTTATTGTCTATTTGATGCTCTAAAATCTTCACTTTTTAAAAAGGTTCCATTTTAAAGGTAATTACTAGCTTCAGCTAATCAGGAAACACACCCTCCTTGTGAACAGAAACATGACTTTTCTTTAATTTATTTTTCTAGTAGTTTAACAAAGAAACAAGACCATTCCTCTGCCAAAAAATACATTAGGTAAAGAAATGGAATTGTCTCCAGCAGCATCACTAGAGTTTGGATCAGCACCTTGGCTTTGATTTGTAAAGACTAATCTATTTGCAAGAACTAAATTGAGGTCTTGATTTAATAGTTCCACCAGATATATAAGACAATTCCATTTGGACAAATCCAAAGATCTTCCATTCACTTTTTATGAAATATTTTTACTTTGCCAAGGATTCCGTTAAGAATATGAAGACATGTATCAACAGAATATACCTCTCTCACACATTGCTCTGCATTAGGAGAAAAGATTAACCCCTGTCTCAAATGTCCTCAGAGGGTTAGAAGTTGCTTCACTGCAAAAATAGCTGGAATCCTAAACTTGCCTTTTCTTTTCCTAGATCCAGTCTTGAGCCTTCCCCTCCCGCAGCTCTCCTGGGGGACCTTCTAGGTTTCATGAGTTCTGCTGGTATTTTTTTCTTTTGACAGTTACATTAGTTCTCCACAGTTTCTATAATGAAAGGTGAACAAGGTCTATTCTGACTTCTTTCTAGGGCTGGGATTCTGTAAGATATCAGAGACAATCCTACAGGATATAAATACATGTCTTGCACTGATCTTTTCAGCTAGTTTCAGTGTTCGCCCCCACTCTGGCTGTGCTATTCAGGATCTGCTAAGGAAAGCTGTGGTCTCTTTCCCTTATATCATTATCAACTTTCAGTCTTTCCCTACAGCTTAATCATATATCTGTGTCTGCTTCCTCGTGTTGCGAGACTAGAGGATTCATATTTTGAGTCTTTTTCTATCAAATAACTATTTTTGGATGGAAGACAGGTTTCTGCTAAAACATAATGCACAATCTATTTCAAGGAGTTCACCAAGTTCTCATATATGGCCAGAAAATGATGACTGTGAAAGGGTAATTGGCTAGGCATATAAAACAGCTTTAACTCCCTTCACATGTTTAGCTTAATCATTTTCTTAAGGGCATTCATGTTTTTGTGGTCCCTGTAAAGGTTAACAGAGGTCTGCTGTAAAAGGTGTTAACTCTGTTTAGCCTTAGCTTGTTATCAGGTCAGCCCAAATAGAGAGGAAGTTCTGCAGCATAGTCCCAGATTCCTTATTTCCCTTCTTTTCAGTTTGTTTTTTTTCCTTCTAAAAAGTACATATATTGCATTGACTATGGTCTTCATGACCTTTAATAGCTTAGTATACTAGTACTTAGTACTGTACTTAGTTCTTAAACTAAAATTTATTTATTTCAGTACTTTAATTATTTTACTTTTCCTGACACAGACACTGAGAAAGCTTTTGACCATTATTTATTCCCCTGAAATGTAGTACAGCCAGTTTTTGCCAATTGATATTGCAGTGGTTGACATATATCACCAGCTCTCAGACACCTTCTCCTGTCCAGTGTTACTCGGCAACAGCATGTCTGGTGCTGCATTGCAATGGCAAACATTCTGATCACTATTTCTGTGGAACTAAGTGGCTGACATTTTTCTGTACTTGATCTTTATTAAAAGCCTTTGGCTTAATTCAAAAAAGGAAATTCAGCATAGGTTTGTTTAATATACAGTACTGCAACACGGATGCAGTCTGCTCTCAAACTGACAAAATGTTGAGAGTTTTACATTTGAAATTGTTTCCTGTCTTTTCTGCTTCATTTAAAAAAATTAATTTCTATTTCAAATTAAAACATGTAATATTATTCTCTTCTACAGGATTTCTGATTTTTTGTTCAGGTGTGTAAATGCATATTAATTCCAACAGCAACAGTGCAAATTTAAAATGAGGTAATATTTGCCTTAGCTCCCAGGTATTAATCAGTAAAAACAGACAGAGAGCTTTAACCCCCTTCTCCAGATAATCATGGATGGGACACATGCTGGTTTGGACATCTGCTGTAATTTACAATAGACTGAAGATACCTCCAGCTGTGCCATGTGTTGAACACCTCAGGGGAGGATTGCAGAAGCTGACTGCCATCATGGCACAGGCGAGTTTTTCCCTGCTCACTGTTCTTGATCTCTATCACCTTCTGGTCATGACTCTGATGCTTGCTGCCAACAAGATGAGTGATGTAAGAACTAATACCACAGCACTATCTCAGAAAAATCCTGTCAGGTTGGGTGTTCTGCTAGTTAAGGGTCATTTCATGCTGATATGAAGAAGTGGGGGAGGGTATGGAAAAACGAAAAGGAAGCCCTGCTGTGATAAAGCAGCTGAACTTTGGTGCTTTTAGGCTCAAGTTCAATCAGTAGTGTTGTGTGCACTACTTAAAGACCATTGAATAATATGCAATATTTACATGGAATGTCAGGCCAAAGAGAAACAAAACAACATGTCTTTTCCAGTTACTTTTAGTGCACTAATAAATGCAGAACAGTGGAATGTTCTGTAAAATACACTGAAAGGTACACAGTAAAACTGCAATTCCAATGGAAGTGTTCTGACAGACAAGTAAAGAGGACAGGGAAGACAGAATTGTCTCTTAATGGAACTTTGGAACTTTGACCTGGAATTATGTCAATGAATTGAAGTCATATCTTTGTCATTCATAAAATGCAATTTAGTTTAATAATATGTGGAAAATGAAGTATTGATGACAGCAAGTAATTTTTTAAAGGTCCTTTTTGAAGGGGCTGCTTTGCAATAACCCATTAATAATTGGAGGGGAAAAAAATCAGCGGGTTTTGAAGTCACTCTTTCCTGTAATGTTTCATGACATTTTGAAATCATTCTTTAAATTGCATTGTGAAAAGATTGAACCTTACTTTTTGAAATGATCTGCAAACTGAAAATTCCAGCACTGCAAACCTTGTCTTTCAAACAACACTTTTTCTATTTAAAATATTCTTTAATTACTAAAGGATGTGTAAATAAATTTTGAGAGTTATTTCTTATGAAATAGTGACAGAAGGGCATTAAGTTTCCCTGCCAAATACTTCAAAGTACAGTATGCAAATAAAACACAAATATGTGTTTTTTGATTCAAGGCTGAAGACTGAAATTTCAAATGCAATAGACAATTGCAAGAAATATAGTTCAAGCAGTATGAAAGAATGTTACCTAAGAGCCAAGTAAAACAGTATTTGAATTCTCCTTCCCTCATTTTCTGCACATGCACAGAAGGCAGATTATGGTAAATAAAAAGAAATTATCAGATACCATGTAGCTTATGTATGTAAAGTTATAAAACTGAACATCAAATTTGAGATCAATGATGACATATCTATTAACCCATCATCCAAGTATTCACATTTGTTACATTAACACTTGCTAAACCCCACAGCTGGGTATCAAAACTGAACTAAAAATCATTAATAGCAGTTGGAAATAGGTAGTGATATTGATTTACTCTGTTGGCTTTTCCACTTCATGTATGAGTCCTCTTCACCTGTCTTGTCAAGGTTTGGTAGGAAAATCACCTCTTTGTTTTTTGGGGGTTTTTTTCCCTGTTTTTACCAGTAGCAGAAGCAAAAAGGTTTGTAAGATTGTAATCTTATGCTGTTCTCTCCCTCTCAGATGATAACTTTAATTTCTTATATTTTCCATGGACAGCTAACCATAAAGAAACCCCTCTTCCAGTCCATTCGAACAAAACAGTGTGGAGGTATGGCATCATCAGGCGTCTTCCTCAGATGTGTGGAACTAGAGAAGACCTCCTTTAAGGCATCTGTGAGCTATTCACATGCACCCTGTCACTGCATAACAGGGGGAAGAAATCAGCACATCCCTCTTTCCTATCCCTCCTCAGATATTTGTAGAGAGAAAGGAGGTCTCCCTCCACCCTCCTTTTCTTCAAAACAGACAAGTCCAGAGTTCTCATCCACCGTCATCAGACATTCCTTCCATCCCCTTCATCAGCTTGGTTGCCCTCCTCTGGACATATTCAAGGGCTTTCCATCCTTCCTAAGTACTCATGGTGAGACCACACAAACGCTGCAGGACAATCTCCTCTTCTGGTGGCTGGTAATGAGTTCGGTGCACTCCAGGACATGAGTTTGCCTCGGGACTTCCAGGGCACATACTCCTGACTGACACTGAGCTGCTGCCAACAAGCACTCTCAGGTTCCTTTCAGCAGGGCTGCTTGCCAGCTATGCGTTTTCCAATCTGTACTTGACTGGGGTATTATTACATCCAGACAGCAAAGTTCTAAAAGTTTACAGGCAGTGAAAGTTCTTCAAAATTGTACATATTCTCATCCTAAATTCCAGTGATCCCTATTTAGCTTTCAAAGCAAGCAGCATGACAGATATTTCATCATCTGCCACCTGTTGTCTTAATGTAGAAACAAGCAATCATTTCCCCTGATGTGTTACACACATGCATTTCTGACTATTCCAGTGTCCGAATTTTAGGGGTTTTGATCACTCATCGGTTTAGGCAACATCAGGACTGCTGGCAACAGATGGGGTACTCTGTCTCAAAGGGGAAAAAACCTCAGGACTTAGCAGAGATAATTTTACACTTTTACAGTGAGAGCTTTACGCTAGATTTGAAGGGGAAGGGGATAAAAATCAGGACTAGACTATCCCCATTTGCCAAATGATGAGCCACAGGGAAGAAGACTTGCCTGGTTGATGAGAGCTCTGTCTGGAATTCAGGAAACAAGTGAGAGTTTATGAGATTTGGAAGAATGAGCAGCCCACTCAGGAGGACTGCAAGGATGTCATTATGCAGAGAGAAAATTTGAAGCTCAAAAGCTTAACTAGACTTTCATCTGACTACTGCCATTACAGACAACAAAAATGTTTTTACAAATGTCAGCAACAACAGGAGGGTTAAGGAGAATGTTCATGCTTTATTGGATGCAGGGGAAAATAGAGTTGCAAAGGATGAAGAAAAGGCTGAGGGACTTAATGCCTTCTTTGCCTTAGTAGCAAGACTGAGCTGTCCTCAGGGTACCCAGCCCCCATGGCTTGAAGACAGACATGAGGAGCAGAGTGAAGTCCCCATAATCCAGGAGGAAATAGTAGCCTGCTGTTCCACATAAACTTGCAGAAGTCTGTGGGGCCAGAGGGATTCACCCCAGAGTACTGAGGGAACTGGCAGAAGAGCTCACCAAGCCCCTCTCCTTAATTTTTCAGCAGTCCTGGTTAACTGGGAAGGTCACAGATGTCTGGAGGTTAGCAAATGTAAATACCCATCTACAGGAAGAGCCAGAAGTAGAATCCAGGGAACTACAGGCCATTCAGCCTGACCTCTGTGCTGGCAAAGATCATGGAGCAGTTCATCTTGAGTATGATCACACATCATGTGCAGAACAAGCAGGATATCAGGTCCTGCCAGCATGGGTTTATAAAAAGCAAGTCCTGCTTGACTAACCTTGTCTCCTTGTCTTTTTCTATGACAAGGTGACCTGACAAGGTTGTGAGTGCTGTCTCTTTGGATCTTAGTAAAGTTTTTGATTGTCTTCCACAACTTCTCTTGAAGAAACTAGGCATTCACATCTTGGTTGGTTGTATTCTTCAAGGGGTTAAAAATAGCCTGGATGGTCAATTCCAAAGAGCAGTGATGGATGCTGGTCACAAGTAAGTTTCCCCAGGACTCAGCACTGAGGTCAGTTTTCTCTAATATCTTTATCTGTGATCTGGATGAGGGGATCAAAAGCACCCTCAGTAAGTTCAGAGGTGATGCCATGTTGGGTGGCAATGTTGATCTGCTGGAGGGCAGCAAGACTGCAAAGGCATTTGGACAGGCTGGATTGATGGGGCAAAGCCAATCATATGAGGTTTAAAAAAATGCCTCATCCTACACTTCAGCTATAAAACCCCATGCAGCACTACAGGCTGGGGGCAGAGTGGCTGGAAAGGTACCTGATGGAAAAGGACCTAGGGGTGCTGGTTGACATCCAACTGAACTTGAGCCAGCATGTGCCCAAGTGGCTAAGAAGGCCAAAGGCATCCTGGTTTATGACAAAAATAGTGTGCTCAGCAGGACCAAGTCATCATTCCCCTGTACTTGGACCTAGAGAGGGCACACCTTCAGCTCTGTGCTTGGTTCTGGGCCTCTCACTACAAGAAAGACATTCAGGTGCTGGAGCATATCCACAGAAGGGCAGCAAAGCTGGTGAAGGATCTGGAGCACAGGTCTGAGAAGTGTCTGGGGGAGCTGGCGTTGTCTAGTGGGAGAAAAGGAAGTTCATAGGACACCATATCACTCTATACAGATACCTGAAAAGCAGTTGTAGTGAGGTGGGAGTTGGTGTCTTCTCCCAAGTAACAAAAAACAGAACAAGAGGTTCAACAATGGTTTCAATCTGTGGGATGGGAGGTTTAAATTGCGTATTAGGAAAAAATTCTTCATGGAAAGGGTTGGCAAGCATTTGAACAGGCTGCCAAAAGAAGTGGTGGATTAACCACCCTCTGAAGTGGTCAGAAAAATCTGTGGATGTGTCACCTGGGGATGTGGTATAGTAGTGGACATTACAATGGTGGGTTAACAGGTATATTCCATGACCTTAAAGGTCTTTTCCAACCTTAATGATTCTATGACTGTGTGTAACAGACCTATGGGAAAATTCTATGGGATATGGAATAAATCAATATTTAGTAGAATAGGATGCCTTCATTAGTGACCTTGCTGAAAATCCACCCTTTTATGTAGCAGTACTGTCAAAAGTTCAACTAAATTTCACTGAAATCAAAACCACTGAATTTCCAGTAATCTTACCAATTAGATCAAAATCCTAAAATTTCCAAAGTGATAAAAAGAAAATCATAATTGCTGTAGTGAAATTCAGAATTTTGTCACTGTTCCAATAAATTTTGTAGGAACCTTTCCAATATAGTCAACAGATATAGGCCAACATTAAAATTGGAGATTCCTTTATATTATACAAATGTATGTATTCTGTTTCCCCACAAATATCCAACTACTTATGCTGGCACATTCCTAAATGTCCACTTAGTGGTAGAGACAGAATACGAGACTATAAAAATCAAAGTGAACAGCTTAGTCCAATTTGAGATACTCAAATTCAGAAAGGTTCACTGATCACCTCAGTTTTACTCTTTCCTTTTTAGTTATTTTTCATTCTCAAGCCTGTCACTTTCAATTTTCCTGCTGATAGCCATCTGTAATTCCCTCCTGAATTTTCTTGTGTTCTCTTAGCTCCTTTCTAGTTTTCTCAGTACCTTCTCAAGATATGAGAATGCAACAAATGGGCAGAGAGAAGAAGAAACTTTGTTGTAAAAGGAAAAAGTGGGAGAAAACTCTCATTTGATCATTTATGTTGAACATAAATTTTAAGAATGACAAATGGAAAGTATTCTCTCAATATAGTCAAAGCAGACTATCTTTATTGTATTGAAATTCCTTTGTGACATTATTTTTAAATAAAATTCTGTCTATACTGAGAAACTCTAAATATGTTTTGTGGATTAAAAATCATACTTTACATTGAAAGGAAATTGTCCTAGAAGTTTTGCACTGATTTACTTATGTAAAAATAATTTGTAAGAAAGAAAAAAAATTAAATATTCCCTTTTATGTGTTTTATTCATCGCAAAACCATGTTAATTACACATTGTAAGTTAATGTAATGCTTATGAATAAAAGACAGTAAAGAAACCTGGAGGGTTTGACTGTTGATACTTACAGACTTTGTTCCTCTAGCACAATGAAATATTTAGGTGTTTCCATAGATCAGTGCAAAAAAATAATTAATCTTCATCACAGAAAAAGATTATTTTGTCATATAGATATTCCTGCGTTAATATCATATTTAAGTAAAGTAAGTTTTTAATTCCCATGTTATTTTACCTCTGAATAAGAGTATAAAGAACAATTTTATCCTCTAACAGAACTAATAATCTTCTAGTCACTGTCACTATGATAAGCTGCTCAAATTCCTGATTCATCCTGTACCTGTTTTGGTTTGAATTCTAATTCTTCTAAAGTTAGTGGTCAGAAATATCCAGAGCATTTCAGAGAATGATTTATTAACCCATGTTCAATTGTACTAGTATTTCTCTCTATTGAGAAAAAATGTTATTATCAGCCATAATATATTGGCACTTCACATCATTCAGCAATGAACTGCAAAACTCTATCTTCTTTGCCCATTTCCACTGGTAAACTTCTTAGAGTAACACTGGTGTCTGTAATTACATTGATGTATAACATAGCGTCTTCTAATATCAACTTTAAAATTTATTTTGATTACTCTAGTTTTCAGAAAGCAGACATTATTGAATGTTATTTTAACATTCTCCCTGTTAAGAATACCCATAATTTGCTATTTGTGTCACAATACTTCTGAAAATTTTATTTGCTGTTTAAATACAAAAAGAATCCCATTATCTACCCAGTGCTGAAGTTAATGTCAAAGCTGTTCTCTTTTAATTGGATACTTTTTTTCCCAATCTCTTTACTAATTTCCTCTTACCTATTTCCACCGATTCACCTCATGGTGCTGTACCCAGTGTTTTTTACCAGATAGGAGAGAGCTACATTTGTTTTGTCTACAAAAGTCATTATGCTTGTTTAAAAAGAACAAACCAAGCATCACCTCCCCCCCAAAGAAAACAACAAATTAGAAGTTAGCTTGAAATTATCTACTTTTCCGTTTAATCTCAGCTGTTCTTTCCCTCTAGATTAGTTCAGAAGTAACACTCACTCTTGGCCATGCATCAACTTTTTGTTCTCACTCTTGCCAATGTAGATTTTCACTTAGCAACAAGTGGTGCTATTTGCAGCAATCATATGAATCATATTTTTGCAATTTCAATATAAAACTCTCACCCATTGTACAGAAAAAAAATCCTATAATTAGAGTTATCTGAAACTTTAAGGTTATACAAAGTTTAACTACCATTTTAGACAGAACAGATAAAGCGTTTCAAGAACATATATCCTTATTCAGTGACAGAAAGTCTAAATGACTGCTTTTAGCCTGGTATGACCTGCAGTAACTATAAAATTATTGCTTAGTCAAGCAGGGAGATAGCTGCTAGGAATTGAGCCACTGAGACATTTTTGGATAACACAAGATATAATCTGTTGTGAGTGTGGTTCACTAAAATGTCAGGTTTAAGAATAATTGCACCAAAATGTCAGGTTTAAGAATAGTTCTAAGTGGTGAGCATTTGTTACAAAACAAACTGTGGCCATCTTTAAAGTCTATTTGTCTTGTTATGTTCATCACCTTGCTCTGCATCATGCTAAACATAAAGAATGTTTATGTACTCAGCAAAACCTTAAAGAAAAACAAGCCAAAACAACACGCCCCCCAAAAAAAAAACCAAAACCAAACAAAACAAAACAAAACAAAACAAAACAAAAAACCCAAAAAAAAAAAACCAAAAAAAAAAAACCCCCAAGAAACAAAAAAACCAAACCAACAAACATAAACAGGCTAATTCATATCCTTACTTTTAACAAATACCACTATTTGAACAAAGAATCCTTAAAAAAATCCTCTTTCTTAACAAACTCAAGCTGGAGCTTGCTTTCTAGAGATTTTTCTAAGCTCAGTTTTTGAAAATTAAGTCCATTTAGAAAGTAAAGCACCTTGAAGACACAAACTACTAAAGCTGACAAAAGAGGTATAAGACTGGTGATGGTGCTAGAGTGGGACCAACAGTGACATATCTAGTCTAAGAATTTGTCCTCATTAGTATCTTACAGCAGGTAACCCATGGAAAGATGCAACACATTATCACAGTCTTCCCCCAAAATATTTAAATCAGCCTGTCCTTCCTCTGACCTCTCACCATGGCCTTCTGTTATCCAGTGAGATGATTGCTCTGTCCTATGCAAAACCTGTGGGATTTACTAATTTTTAATGCCATGTCATAACTTCGATATTTGTTTCTTTTTCATTCCCTGTCCAACTTTTTAAAAGCCCTACAATATATCAACTTGTCTGAACTTTTGTGCAATGAATTTTTCAGGCTCCTTTTGTGTTCCAGGAAAACATGTTGTATAGTTCAGGAAAATATCACTCTTTTATTGAATTGAAAGCAGACAGTTTTAAGCTTATTAAATGTAATTCCATTTTTGTGAGGGAGTCAGAAAGCAGCTGTGTGTTACTTAGCTGCCTGTCACAGTCAATTTATATGTAGGGAGGAATAAAGGTGATCTCTCTGGTGATCTCTCTCTTCTAAGCAAAATAATTTTTTTTTAAAAGGAAGTTTTGGTGTGTTTAGTTGTCTTTATTCACTCTTAGGCAATGCTGAATTTTCTTCTCTCTTTCATTAAATAGAAATGTTCAGAGGCAGTTTTAAACAACAAAGGCCAGTAGCCCATTCACTGAGAGCGAAGTTTTTCTAGTTGTTGAAAATTTACTCTGGAACAAAAGAAAGGGCACAGTAACTGACATTTATCTCAGTAACAGTGACAGCTTTGAAAAAAATATCAGTTCTCTTACTTACCTGGGAGCATCCTTGTATCTAGTTCAAGACTTTGTGCAGCACACCTGTGAAGGCATGAGGGAGGAAAAAGAAGCAGCAAGGGTCATAGATGGCTCTACACTGCCAAGAGCTGTACTTTGTCTCCTGCCTGGCTATGTATTATCCCAGAAACTCAGTCTCTTAGCCTAGGTACAAATAATCGCTGAGGTTGCCAACAAAATAAATAAACTGTATTTGTGATGGAGCAAGGTTTGCTGTCCCTTAAATGTATGACAAAGACAATTGTCATCTCACTAGCGCAACACCTAGCCTTAAAGTAGGGCATGGGCAAGAGAACATTCTTAGCCTTCTCTAGCCAAAATTAACTGCTCCTTTAACCTTGATTGATGTAATGGAACTGACATTTGCTCAAGTGCAACACTCAAAAGTGCCCATAATTTTTTTTAATATAATAAACTTATTTTACCTGTTCCTCTAAAAGGATGCTAATTTTCCTTTTTCTAAAGAGATTTTCATTTTCCTAATGCAACATTGCTTCCAGAGTTGCAAAAAATTCCTAAATTTTTCCTCAGGTGTGTGGTGTGGTCCCAAGTAGCTACAATGTATTTCTATTACATTTAAGGTGAAAATTTTACATGACTTTTTGCTTATAAACAAAAAGCTAATTAACCTTACGAATTCTCTGAGGTTAAACTGACAACTATAATTTAGTATATTACAGTGTTTTGCTTGGTGCACAAAGAAACAATGAACATACTACATAGGAGTAGATTAGAATGTAAAGACTGACCTGCCTCGTTGTAGGTCTTAAATAAGCCTCCTCAACAGATTAAAATAACTGCAGCAATTTTTCCTCTTGTTTTGCATAAAAATGCATTTTAATTCTGTTTTATCTAATTTTTTCCTCCATTCAACAGATTTTTCTACCTGTTTGACTGAAGAAAATCTCCATTTCAGAACAAAGTCATAAGGGTTTTATCTCTCATAGAATATTAATGCACATAATCAACAGTTTTTCTCTTCACAAATAAACAACTCCTTTTGAAATTCCCTTGAACTGAGCTAAGCTAAATGTATGCTTTTGAAAAGTGTTGACAGTGTAAGATAGAACAGGTATAATATGCCAAAACATTAATACTGTGTCACTGTAACTTTTTATTATTATAATTTCCTGGTTCCTTAGGTAACTAAAATCTGTTCAAGATGCATAAGACAAGACAGGATACAATCCTGTGGAAATATCTGGAAGGTACACTTCATCTTCTAAGACTACTAAGTGTTTTCTAAAGCAAATCCTAAAGTGAAGAAAGCTCTACTAAATGTACACTGGTGGGGTTAAGAGTAGATTTTGGTTTCATTGTTATGTAACACAGTTCAGGTGCTATCTGGATGTGTTGCCTCCACATATCTTGCGTGTTCATGCTCAGTACTAGCATGTTGTCAGCTGAACAGCAGCCATCTATATTATTAGTAGTTGTCACAGACGTGAATATTTTGTATATTCACCACTTTCCTAATATCACGCTTCACATATTCCTCTCTTAAAACCATGTTGCTACTAGTCTATTGTCTTAAAAAGAAGCATAACTTTCTTCTTTTAATACTGCCTCATTTTGTTTGATGTTTTTCAGTTAATTCACTGAGAAATGGTGTAAAATCATGGAATTGTTTAGGTCGGAAAAGATCTTTAAGATCAGCAAGTCCAAATATAAACCAGCATTTCCAAGTCCATTTCTAAACCATTCTGCTAAGAGTCACATCTACATGTTTTTTATAAGACCTCCAGGGTGGTGACTCATCCATTTTCCAGGGCAGTGTTTCTTGTAAATCGTTAACAGCCATTTTCTAATGTCACTTATCATTGCAAATTAAAGCATAGGATGCTTGTGCATTTGTTTTCAAACAGGCTCAAATTGCAGTACAACTTGTAGAGTGATTTCAAATTATTGGAGGACTTGAAATTTTATGGGCACTTCAGTATGGAATTTAAAGCACTCCAATAATTTTAAATTGCTCTGTCTTGCACAAAGCAATTTAAATTTATTGGAAGTGAAATTTGGCGGTGATCAGGGCTCTGGGCATCTCAGCATACATTGGTTTAAAATTAAAAGAGCACTGCAAATTTTTATAAGCATTTCATTTAAAGATCTGGGCTCTGGTCTGGGGTGGTGTAATTTACAGCTGGTAAAGGTTTTCTCACTCGCACTTAAATAAAAATTTTTTAAAAAACCAACCAAACCAAAAAAAGGACTCTTTTTAGAATAATCTTATTTTGCTTAACAAGAGTTCTAAAATACAATTTAGACAGAAAAGTAAATAAAAAAGCAAACAAGGTGCAATCCTGTTAAAGCTATCTCATCCCATTCATTTCAGAGAAAGCCATTGCTCAACTAGAGAAATCAAAACCCAAAGAAATCCGGACAAAGGTGTAATAAAAATATGCACTAAATGATACTACGTAAGTAAACCCCAGCTATCCTTTTTCCTCTCCTTTTTTTATGTGCACCTAATCTAGAATAATCTTGTAAGCGTCACGGAACAGAAGCAGGTTTTCAGCTCTGCTGAAAGAGGTTTAGTACAGTAGAGGTGTTGACAGCTGTGCAATCCTCCCTGTGCCTACAGCTGCCCACCTGAGCACCAACTAAAATAAATGCTCTCAGGGCAGTGTCCTTCCCGCTCGGGCCGAGGTGCCCCGGCGGTGGCGGCAGGGCCGGGGCTGTGCCGGCGCTGCCCGGGCCGGCCCCAGGCGCTGCCGGCGGCTGCAGCGGCCCCAGCGCAGGGCACGGCTGAGCCCCTCAGCCCCGGGGAAAGCCCGGGCAAGGGAGGGCAAAACGCTGCCCGGCAGCCAGGGCTGAGCCAGGGGAAGCGAGCGAGAAACAGCCCTGCGAGCCCCGAGGGGACAGCGGGAGCAGGGACGGGGCAGGAGAGACCCGGCAGGGATGGCCCTGCGGCCTGGCAGAGAGCCCGGCCCGGCTGCGCTTTCCCTGCGGCCGCTGGGAATGGTCCAGGCGTGAGGAAAAGCGTGAGGAGAAGGAAGGCGCCCCAAGGAAGAGCTGTTCCGCACTGACACCAGTCCCCCATTCTTCATCTCTCTTGGGCAGCTCAGTAATGGAGTGAAGTTGAAGAAGGAAAAGGGCAGCAGAAAGGGTGGGGTGCATGCAGAAAGAAAATTGTTTATCATATTTGCTTTTGCTTCTCACCATGCAACTTTCTCTTAATTGTCAGTAAATGAATTTTCCAGAAGTCGAATCTGTTTTGCCTGTGATGGTTACTGGTAAGGCGTCTCCTTGTCTTTATCTCAACCCACAAGCTTTCTAAGTCGTGTTCTTTCTTGTTTTCCACCCCATCCCTTGGAGGTTGGATGTGGGATGGGTAGCTGAACAGATGGATGAAAGTTTGGCTGTTGGCCAAAGCTAAATCACAAAAGCTCGCTGGTCTAAAGCTACTTCAAAGACTTTTCAGTAAAAGAAAGATTTTTACAAATCTGAACTCCAAGGGTAATCCCAAATACCCTAGTACAGAGAGTGCTAATTAGTTCAATTGCTTTATCTAAATCAGAGAACTTCTGAACAGCTAAATGTGTTTACACTATGGAGAAACCTTCTCTCCATTTCTGAAGGCAAGTGTAGTTTTTTTCTTCCAAGGCTCAGTAATGCATGTTACAGATTTTAGACCATTTATTAAGACAGCGCAGTGAGAATAAAAAACTCTACCCAAATTTTCTCTTTAGTTCTGTTATCCTAGATGGAATGTGATGGGCAGAATACTTAAAAACTATTCAGAAAAAAATCTATGAAGTCAACATCTTGGCACAAATAAATTATTGCTTCATTGTGTGTTTTTTATAGGATGGCGCTTCAACAGAGTGAGGTCCGTGGGTTTGTTACAGATTTTTAAATTATTTTTTTCTCTTTCTCTTCTAATAGAAGTCAGTCTCAATGCATATTGTCAATGTATATTGTCAGGAGTCATGAATAAACTGCCTGGATGGATGCCATGCATATGTTTGATTAGAAGGAAATATGATTCTACTAGACATTATTGGGTTCCACAAGGCTAACTTCTGGTAACTGAACATTCACAGTCTGGCAGTCACCTTCACAAATGAATCCAGAATGGTTGTTCATGGTAATTTGCTTCCAGTGCTATTCTTGGTAATTTAATTGTAAATTAAACAGTTTTACTGTAAACAGATGCAAGATTCTCTCGCTCTGCTGCCCTGAGAGGCTGAAAAAGTAAAATTAATAATTTTTAACATCACCTTTATAACAGTTCTGTATCTACCTACAGATAAACTTTATATATTCATATAATGATAGCGTTGGTTGCTTTGAACCACATAGTAATTCAGGTTGAAAGGGGCCTCTGAAGTTTGTCTCATGCAACCACCTGCCCAAGCAGTCTCAGCTACAGCAGGTTGACTGGGACTGTGTCCAGCTGAGTTTTGAGTTAATTCAAAACATGCTGACATCTTGTACAAAAGTTGGCAAGGAATCCTCAGCTGACTTAAGGGTCGGTAAACAAACCATTACCATGATGTTAGATTAATCATTCCCATGAATCCCACCCTCATCTTTGCCACTGCTTTGCCATCCATGTCTGATCTGTGCTGATCAGTGATTCCCCCATCATGAATGACAATTGCTCTACTGCCTAGCAAGTGAGGGTACAGATGGGTCTCAGTCCCTCAGAACTAGGCTGTTAGAAATCCAGGATTATCCACAAGAGGCTAATGCATTATCTTCCATTTCTGTTTGGGACCTCCCATGTAAACTTCTGGGTTTTGCTGGGGTCAGGGGCTCAACACCAATAGAAGGTCACTTCAGTCTGACAGGTCAGCCTATGTGTATTAGTGGAAACTGATCCTTTTCATTGTATGTGTAGTCATCAACTTTGGTGGCTTTTCAGAGCAAATGTTCTGATTTTGGAGCTCCCATAACTTCTCTACCTGTTATTAATGGTGAGAATTGCCGGTATGAGCTGTATGTCCTAATTGGGTGAGGAGACATCAGCATGCCTTTTAAGCAGGCCATTAGTCTGCTCAGTAATCCCATTCTCTTGGGGCTTCTATGGCAAATGGAACACACACTTAATGCCCACCTTTCAAGCCCAGTCTTGAAACGCTGCATCAGCAAAAGACCTGGACGTGCTGGCTGAACATGAGCCTGCTTGTGCCCAGGGGACAGGAAGGCCAGTGATATCCTGGCCTGATCAGCAATAGTGTGGTCAGCAGGACCAGGGCAGTGATCATCCCCCAGTACTTGGCACTGGTGTGAGTATAGTGTTCTGTTCTGGCCCCTCATGATAAGAGGGACGTTGAGGTGCTAGAGTGTGTCCAGAGAAGGACAATAGAGCTGGTGAAGGGTTTGAAGCACAGGTCTTATGAGGAGAGGCTGAAGGAACTGGGGTTGTTTAGCCTGGAGAAAAAGAGTCTCAGAACAGACCTCATCACTCTCTACAGCTACCTGGAAAAGAGGTTGTAGCCAGGTGGGAATCAGTCTCTTCATCCAGCTAACAGGTCACAGGACAAAAGGAAATGGCTTCAAGTTACACCATGGAAAATTTAGTTTGGATATTAGGAATAATTTCTTCACTAAAAGGATTTTCAAGCATTGGAAAAGGCTGCCTGGGTAAGGGATTGAGTCACTATCCTGGGAGGTAGACACCTAGGGACATAGTTTAGTGGTGGACTTCTCTGGGTTGACAATTGAACTTGATCTTAGAGGTCTTTTCCAGACTTAATTATTATATGATTCCAAATGCCTTTTAAAAACTGACTGTCATGGAGCATTATCCACTTCTCTAAGAAGCCTATTCCACTGTTTGACTACCTTTTCTGTAAAAAAATACTTCCTAATGTCAAGTCTGAAACTCTTCTGTTGTGTCTTTGAAATTTCCCACAAATGAAGTAAGAGAGTGTGGTCAGGATGTTGTATTACTAACACATAACTACCACAGAATGCTACAACATTTCTCCTTTCCATGGATGACATTTGTAGACTATGTAATGAAGTAAACTGAATCTTGTTAGCAAGTCTAAGGAACCTCTTATCTACTGTGGGCTGGTGACATAGATTCATACAAATTCCCTTTACTAGGAGCAATATCATTATGGCCTGAGTTCAGAAAGGCAAGGTACAGAGAAGGAACAGTAGGAGGACCTGGTTGCCACCAGTGATTACGTGATTTGTGTCAGAAGCATGTGAGTCAGCACAGCGCATCTGTTGGCTCCCATCCTTTGTGATGGCTGAGGCTGTGAAAGGAGGGAATGGCTTGCAGTGGGTTATAGCCCACATATGGGAAATCAAAGGCAGAAAGGTGAAAAAAACTTACATGGAAGTCTGTGCCAAACTCCCCTTGTGTTTGGCTGTGAAGTTGCCTGACTACAATAAATCACTGTGTAATGAAGGGGTGACTTTGCATCCTGACCCTTTTGCATCCCCTTCTCCATATGGATCCAACATACATTCAACATTAGCTCTTCTCAGATTTTCCTATATATGCTTTATCTACATCTCAAGCTATAACCTTGCTTCTGTAGCAAGTGAACCTTGCTACAGAACTCTGCTAAAGTCACACTTTCACAAATTAATGTTAAAACCTTTTTGCTGACACCTTTGATGATGATTCCTTAAATGGTTTAAACCACTCAGTTAAAACAGGGATAGGGAATGGGTGTTGCAGTCAGTTCACAATGCTGCGTTTCTGCTGCTCCTTCCTCCCCACTCTCTTCCCCTGCTCCAGCATGGCATCTCAGCCTTGCGAGACAGTTCTCCATGAACTTTCCAGTGTGGATTCTTCCCACATTTTTCAGTTTTTCAAGAAGTGCTCCAGTATGGGTCCTTGTACAGAGTACTGTCCTTCAGGAATGGGCTGTCCCAGCATGCCAGAAAACCTACTCCATTGAGACCTGTCTCTGAGCTATTGCTTTCTTAAGGGAACATCCACCTACTCTGGCATGGGATCCTCCACCAGCCTGCAGGTGGATCTCTGCACCATCACAGTCCCCCATGGGCTGAAGGAGCACAGCTGCCTCACCATGGTCTTCTCCATGGGTTGCAGGAGAATCTCAGATGGTGGCTGCGGAACCTCCTCCCCCTTCTTCTGCACTGACCTTGGTGTCTGCAGGGCTCTTTCTCTTACATATTTTCACTCTCCCAGCTGCTGCTGAAAAACATTTTTACCCATTCTTGAATGTGGTATCAGAAAGCTGCTAACAATGTCCCCACTTGGCTCAGCTTTGCCCAGAGACAAGGCTGTCTTGAATCCTGCTGGGAATGTCTATTTCACAGAATCACGGAATATTCCATGTTGGAAGGGATACACAAGGATCATCAAGTTCAGCTCAGAAGTGAATGTCACATATGGGGAATCTGTCCAACATGAGGCAGCTTCTGCTGTCTTTGCACAGAAGCCACCCCAGCATCCCTTTGCCCCTAAAACTTTGCCAGATAAACCAAACACAGTAAGAAGTGAAAGCAGCAACAAATATCTTAAGTGAAATATGGACAGACCAATTGGAAGCATCATTAGAATTACAGAGACAGGCAATAGAAAATCTGGGAGAACAAATGACAAGTTAAAATTATGCTGAACTTTTTTTAAACAAATTTAAAGTGACAAGTCAAACATATGCTATATCAGAAATACACATACTGTTGCTCAAGGGTTTTTTTTTTGCCTCTAGTACTATGTTCTTTCACAGTAATTTTGTTGTCACAATTGAATGTGAATTTCTTTTTAAAAATAAAACACAGCCACAAAAGCACTTTCTATAATCTTGTACCTTTTCTGTTCCTTTTTCTCATATTCCCACATCATTTATTTTGTCAGGGCCCTTTTCTGCTAATATTTTCATACTGAAAATCTTTCTTGGACATATTCATGCTACATATTTTAACATTCTCTTTGTTTAGTAGAGTTCATACCACATGATGAAATAATTTACCATTAGTTCTCTATGTATCTTACTAATTCGCCACTCTGCACCTGCACTGATGGGATGTCTGCAATGTTTCAATCTGTAAAAGTCTTTGGTACTGTATTGATCTTTAGAGCCATTGTAGATTAACTCAAGCAAGTATTATATGTTTTGGAAATGGTATTGAAGCTGAATATGGAGCTGAAGGTGGAAATACCTTATTTACTAGTACTGGAAGCTTAATCCTGTTCCTGGATGAATATAAATCAACTGCCTCCTTGCTTTTCAAGACTCTACTTACTTTCCCTTGATCTGTTTTACAGCAAAACAACAGAATAGCATGTTTCATTGTTTTAGCTGGTTTTGTTTCCACCACGGGAATCTTCTTTTCCAGAACAAATGGCTGAAGATGCTGCTTAAGTATGACCTCCAAAGTTTAAAATTGGCCTTCTCATGCAAGAGTTACTATTATATCAGTGGTTATTAAATGACTCCACAAATCCTTGAAGATATATTTGCAACAACAATTATATGTCACTTCTCCTGTGTGACTACTTTATGAATTTTCCACTTAGATTGTACCTGCTCATAAAGCGCTGACTACATAGACTTTAGGTTATTTAATAGATGTAAGGTTTCTGAGGAACAGGAGAAGATCTGTTCTATAATATATTCTCCCTCTGCCTCAGACAATCTAATTTTGGTTTTGCTTTTTAAACCTTGCTCACCTCCCAGCTGATTATTCTGCACATTTATTAAGTTACGTGGAAAGAAAAAACAACCAGAAAACCAAGCAAACACAAAAAATATGCTTCGTTCACTTTGAGTTCTTTAGATTTTGCATTTAACAGATGCACTTTAGGAATTTAGGTGAATGTCCTGTTTGCTTGTTTCAATTCCTTTGAGGCCATAATTGTGTTGTGAAATATTTCCCATCTAGCTTGTATCCCAGCTCTCAACCTGACAAAATTTAGAACAGTAAAGATACTGCTTAAATAAACTCCATTTTCCAAAATATGGTTCGTAATGAAAATACTGACAGGCACTTAAATATAGTTACATTATGGCCAATAAAATGCTGAAGTATATTCATTTTAAAACATTCAATGAAACATGACCTACTGTCAGCTAATTCATGGTTACTGGAAAATCTAATTATGTCAAATAATGATTGTGTTAAATTCCGAGTTTAATTGCATACAGTGTATAACACACCCTCCACATACCCCACCCCCTTTCCCCTTTACAAAGCACTGGATGACTCAGTTACTTGGAATCAAAATTTCATGAAAGACTGAAAGGAATACATAAACATTTGACACTGAATACCATGAAATGGATACAAATCAAACACTGAACAGCGCCCCCCCCCCCCCCCTCAACAGGGCCCAAGCTACTGCCCCTTCATGCCCAGTCCTCCATCATTATGCCCCCCCCCCTTCCCTCCCACTCACCCTAGCATTTTTAGATGCCAGAATACCTTGGAAAATCTGGAAACAAGAGGGATTTAAGAACAGCTGCACACCGCTTTGTAACATATATTAGATTTAGGTTCCCAAATCTCATTTTTTTCAAATATGATTTAAGAGGCCAAATTACTATAGTTTCTATGCAGATCTTTCTTATTTACTGAATCTGAAAGGAAAAAAAATGTAACAGAAAAATAATTTAAAAATACACAATACTTCCATTTGCAAGAAATTCTTCACGAATCTGCCCCCTAGAATAAAGCATTATAGGGGGCATATAGAATAAAGCATTCTATGCAGGCATTCCAAGCACATTCAGAGATATAAGTGTGTGCTTACAGCTGCTGCCACCTTACTAATTAGGCCTGTGGTACTCTACAACTTGTATGCATCCCCTTTCCATGATTTGGCCATTTTTAACTTGATCATTCATGTTAAATCCCATTTACTTCCTTCCTTACAAAGGGCGAGGGGTGAAAGGAAAGAGGGTTAAGAGCACCTTTTTTCACAACTTCAGATGTAAAGCTGTCGGGGTCCGCTGTTATGTGTCTCTGCCCCGACACAGCTTTCACATCTTCAGATGTAAAGCTATCTTTTAACACAAAACCTTAGTTCCAGTAATAGTCACCTGTAGTGGTATTTATAGGCAACACAAGACATTCCTCCCCTCCCCACTATCTGTCACTGAGATCCCCCTAAGCTAGGGACTGAAATGACAAACGGCCCAAAAGCTACACCTGATAAGCCTTATTTTATTAATATTTTCTGGCATGAATCCCTTCTCAGAAAGATGATAAAAATGGAGCAAAGATAGCTAATACCTGCACTACTGAAAGTTATCTTTCATCCGGTGAAACCACTTGATCAAATGTTATTTTATGACCCAGTCAGAATGAAAATGAAACTTTTGCTTAATAATTGTCTTCAAATTTCCAGAAGTTTTTTCCCCCTGTGGTGAAGAGGTGCTGAGAAATGCCCAAACAACACTATTAGATGTTAGCATTTAGATTTAAATATCTCTAGGATTTCTTATTAGCTTATCCTCAAATCCATTTTGAATTACACTTCAGCCAGTGCAATTGTATCATTTGAGAATAAAAAAAATATATTTTTAAAACTCTGGTTTTACCTTTAACCTGAAATTAGGTTTTCATCATAAAATTACACCACAAAAATCACACAATGCTATGTTGGGGATTACAGGAGTTTTAGTGGTTAGAACAGACATGAGGAGGACAAGGATTAGATGGTCTTGCCTAATGAATAAGGTCAGGAACTAGGAGAGGGAAGAAACTTCAGTGTCAAAAGTTAACACCCAGGGTCAGGGTGGCAAGCTAGAGTCAGCAGAAGAGATTACAAGTCAGAAATATTTATCAGACAGAAAATGACTGTTTTAAAGAAGATTTTCTGCTCAAATACAATTATGGTCACACGTGCAAACTCTGTGGCTGAGATTCCCTCTGTGAGGGTGAGGATACAATTCGGCTGACACCGCTATTCCCAACATGGCTGCACAAAGAACAAGAGCAGCTCTGCCAACTTTGAGTCACAGTTTAATCTTAACTCACACTGTTTAAATTATGTTTTTGTTATTAAAAGCTCTGCGATATATCTCAGATGCAAAATTCTCACAGAAATGACACCTGTGTTATCATAGGTGTTCCTCTTCTGCCCAGTGGATAGCTGTGCTACTTATAGACTTCAAGTGCGTATGCTTTCTCTCTCTGCCAAATTATGATAATGTCTTAGAAGTCATAAAACAATGTATTATGCAAAATGAAGTTTTTCCTCTTAAATTGTATTTGATTTGGACATAGAGCAGTGCCATGTTAAGTTTTAAAAAGTAAAAAAAATGTTATTTTTGACAAAACTCAATGACAGATGAGACTTCTAACAAAACTCTTAACTATTATTGATTATAATTGTTATTGTTAATATCAGTAAAATTATTGTCTGACACTATTTCTGTCTCTATTTAAAAGAGAAAGGATTTCCTATTGATGTAAGAGGGATTATATTCAGATGCAAAATACATTTATTTATTATTCCCCAGCACTAAAAAAACTTCATTTACTCTTTGGAATATTCAGTAATTTTTCCAAAATGCAGTTTCATTTTCACGTCATGGTATTCTTTGCAAGTACAATTCAACCCTATGTGACTTTATTGGTCATATATTGCATCATAGCACTGACAAATACATTCACTTTGCAAAAGTGGAACACCAAATATTTTTGTTTCAGCTAATGTGTTCTTTCTTGAAGTTCAGTTTCTGTATGAAATAAGACTTAGGTGACTGTGCCCTGTCTTCATCTGTCACGGATGACAGGTACTTTTGAACACATTGCTCGAACTCAAGAGGATTTGACAGAAAAATGTGAAGACAGAGAAATGTGAAGCCCCTATCTTGCTTATGAAAACTGACAGCTGAGTGAAATGTATAGGCCTAAATTAATTTTACAGGCTGAAGAAGGCAAGTAGAATTCAGTGCCTAAACCTGTTCACTTTGGAAAGCCATACTGTGAATTAGCTGTCAGCTGCCCAATCAGAACAGGGGTGCAACCAAACAATCTACAGCAAAAGATTAATTTTACCCAGCAAAATGTGTAAAGTATATAAGAATGAACATCAAAATATTAAGTAAAGAATGGCTTGGCAAAAATTCCTTATGGGGAAAAAGTCAGTCATTTTAGCTTAACTATTTCTGGAAATATTTTTCTCTCTCTTCCTCCCCCTACCAGTCTTTTCTTTCCTCATTCATCAGACAAAATTCTGAGAACAGAATTAGCTCATTTTGTGTTAATTTCTGTACATCATCTTTATATCTTTATATGCAGTACATATGGTAGATAATGGGAGGGAAAAAAAAACTTTTAGTTCTTGATCTTGTCCTCAGTTGCATCTCTATTTTTTCACAGTGCAGACCTGAAAAGACATTACTTCTGTAATCATGTAACGCAGTAGATCTGGTGTGAATAAGACAGGAGGCATAACCTATGCCAGCAATGATGCCATAGGAAAGGAATTAGTATGATTTTATTATGGAGTACTCTTCCAGTGGAATATTTGACTTGAGTTTCTTAATGAAATTTTAATATGTTTCTGTTTTTAGACTAATAGTTGTGCACTTACACACACTCAAAAAATTATTTATACCTTTTATACTGAGACAATGCCTAGAGGGGATATGGATTTATGCCTACTATGCCAATGATAGAAAGATGGGCCCCTTGGAGCAGAGATCTTAATACAAAGATAAATGAAAGATGTGGTTCAACAAGAAGCCCTCAATGGAGGTGGTTGGGCTTGGCACTTTGCATGATATGGCCCAAAACACTGGCTACAATTTTTAAATAGTTTTACTTGTAAGAATCTCAGACATCCAACAGAAACAGCCCTGGTACTGTGAAGAAATACCTTTCATGAACAGCAGAAATTAATGGAGAAGTTCAGAGGCAACCAGGCTTAGTTATGATGAACACTTCTGTGGATATTCTGATGCCTGGTAAGAACCAGAGTCCTGCAAAATTTCTGTTACTGGGATGTTACAGAGTGTCTCTTTGCTCTATCTGCCTATTTTAAGAAAGTATGTATTGAGTATGAAAGTATTTGTAGTTTTTATTTAAATTTGCTTGAAAGTGTTTAGTAGGTTCAAGTGGTTAGTCTGAAATAAAAAAAGAGGGATGAGATATGAGAGACAGTGCTATTGCATATGCCTCATACCTTTAAGAAACTGTATTAAAGAACTTAATATTGACATTTTAAGGTAATAAATTAAGATATATATGTCTTTATTAAACTAAGATACAATATACCGTAGTATGTCCTTTAAGTAATACCAAGAGATGATCTCCCAAGGAACATCAAATGTCCTTTACTGAATAATCCCTTCAATTCAATTTTGTGGCAACGGTTATGAAAAGTCTTTTGAATATTATACAAAAAATGTTCAGCTGAGACTTACAATAATTGGGAGAAAAGTAATCACAATTATTTCCCTTGACCTTAAAAATCAGTTATGGTGACACATCCCCCATCCCTTCTCTGAGTCAGGGAATTGCTTCGTTTTTAGTGAATCAGTCTCTGCTGTGGTAGAACTCTTAGGAAGCACAAACTTAGCATTATCTTCTGCTAAAGGTCTCAGTCCAGTAACACATAGTAACCTTAAGGACAGCCTAAAAGGATTTGCTGAGTAAGAGTGGATCTACGTGAACAATTAAATTTGGACATGATCATCTCCTTGCATTACTTCAGCTTTGAATGCAATGCTGTAAGGGTATGAAAAGAGATCGTCTGCCCACATAGTTGAAAGATCAGCCCATCTGAATACTTAAGGTTTTTACCCTGAAAAGCTATTTTATATAAGGACCAAGCTAATAACATTCTATATGTGTATTTGCTATATATATGTCTTCATGTATATATATATCTAAACATACAATATCATTATACAGTCAGAAGTGGAAGAGATACCAGAGGCTTTGAAATATAAGAATAGAAAAGGTAGCTTGTTTCAAGTTCTACAGATACACCAAAATAGATATGCAGGATATCATTATGAAACAAAGTGATCAAGCTACCATCTGAAAATGTCACCCACAACAAAAATAAATCTGCTCTGCAATTGACTATATTTAGATGAATTATGTAAAATCATAAGCAAAATGCTAAGTAGTCCTTTATAGTATCTTGAGCTGAGATTATTTATAACTCATTAAGAGATTTATGGTAAATGGGTATGTGTTGGGTTTTTTTTTTTCTTCCTTAATCATCCTGGTGAAGCAAAGTACTGTGAAGGTCTTATAGGACCTTCAAGGCCAGAAAAGTCAAGCATATACATTCATCATAGCATATTTGTATATAGTCTCACACTTTCAGTCTAAAACATTTCACTGCCAAAGGGTTGCAAGTGTAAGTGGAATTTTACAATCTATCTCTTCTGTGCTTACTTGGCTGGCCTTAGTATTAAGTACTTGGTCAGGAAAAATCAATGGGTTCCAGAAGTATCAGGATAGACATAATTAATGTTATAAATAACTGGTAGCACTATTGCTGAAATAGTGGCAAAAAGTATCTTACTGAGATTGTCAGTTTTTTTCACTGTGCTTAGTGTTCATTCTTGCAATGGATTTAATCTGTCTTATGATGTACCAATTGCAGCAAGAATTCAAGAATAAATTCATTGTCTAATTATCAGCATACTTCCTGTGCTCATTTTAAAAAAAAAAAAAAAAAAAAAAAAAAGCACAACCATAGAACAGCCTGGGGTCTCCCTATCTTTAAAATAATCAAGTCACTCTTTTTTGTAGCTTGTTGACCTTAAAGTCGAAGTCCACTAAAGCCAAGTATCCTGACATCTACATGTCCAGTCATTAAACTGACACTGGATAGAAAACATTTTCTGATCACTGTTGGTCTTCAGTGAACAATATACACAGGCATAAGTGGAAGCATCATGGGTAGCCTTGCCAGTTTTATTGTTATTCAGTGAAACTCAGAGGCAAACATTTTACCATATTACTAATAGAAGAGTTTATTCTTTGTCTACAAAATAAATAATAATGCAAACCCAGTAGTTGTGTTCTTTGTGGGTGGAATATAAGCTGTGCAAAATGTTATATAGTCAGAATTTAATATGACTTGTTTAATTTTCTATTTTTCTCTATTCATCCTACATTTATAACTTATGGTGGATGCATGGAATACATGGCATATAAATACATCTATTTTATATATAATTAACCATTGCAACAGAAAATTAAAAGCAGCAGAATGTTTAAAGTAGAAGTAGGATTTTAACATTTGGGACTATGCCTCATAAATCTAGTTTATAGGTGTAAAAACAGGTGGTAATAATTTTGAACAGAAAAAGTCTGTGCCCAGATTCAATACTGCAAAACCAGGATTACAAACATGATTCTTTCCTGTTTACTGTCTGCCAGTTTTAATATGTCCCAGTTTAGGGTGAAAACCCAGGGAATTCTTTTCTAAATTTTGTTAAGTCAAATAAATCACACTCTAGGCATTTGAAAGGATTAAATCTTTATGCTGAAGACAAAGCAGAAATAGGTAGGGATGGGAATTTTCTTCTGTTTTCCATCAATTCTTTTTGGCTTTTTAGATGCCTGCTATCAGCAAAATTTTCTGGCTTCCAGTAGAGTGCTGAGACCTCAACTGCAGGTGTAATATGGGAATAGAAATTCTGGGAAACAGAAGATTTCACACAGAAAAGTAGTGACTTCAAAATCTTGCTGTTAACCTTTCAGCCTAGGAGGTCTTTGGAGTATTTTCAAATTCCATTATCTCTTCCCATTGACAGACCCCAGGGAGACACAGTGATGTGGTTTATTCTTCTAGAGCTAAAAGGGTACTGCTTTCCCTGAGTTTACAAGGTTAATTTAACTATTTTTTGTCTAGATTTTTTGAGTTGGCACTTGATCTTTGGTCACTAAGTTAATCCTTCTAATCCTTTAACGAGAAAACTGTTGTTCACATCAGCTTGCCAAAGAAGGAAACAGACGTTCTAGTATCATGACTGCTTCTTAGATCCTACCAGCTAACTACACAATTTCCAGCTATTAAGCAAATATGTAATTCAGAACTTTACTGAGGAAAGAGTTGTAAACTTACTGAAAAAGTTATTAAAATATACTGTGATAGGACAAGCAGTATTTTCCTTTAATTTCTTGCCTCCCAGGATGATTATTGCATTCTAACACCTCAGAGTCTTGATAGTGAATATTATAACTCACTTTTTTTGTTTTTCAGAATATTAAACTGTATGTCTGTGACAAAATATACATTTCTTCTTGCTCCACATTTTGTACAAGTAGTAAGGAGAAGGGAGAAAACAAATCGGATCATGAATTTTCATAAGTACATAAGAACAAAGAAAAGTATTTCAGACTATGCATATCTGAGCTAAAAATAAAAAATTAAAAAATGAAATAAAGTCAGCTTGCTGAAAAAGTAGAACTTTTATGTGGACTTTGGAAAATCCTATTTTAAGCTTTTGCAGTGAATGAGGCAGACCAGGCATGTATGCTGCCCCACCCTTAAGGGGAAAACAGCACCCAAGATATGCCTGTGATCAAAAAGGAGTGGCAAAAGTCAGATGGTCTACAAAAAACAAAGTTTTATAAGTTAGTGTCTTATCCTGTAGTATAAAATTAATTACAGCAGATTTGGAATAAGGAATAGGGTGAAAGAGAGATTAGAAAGAGGCAGAGAGGAAGAAATGAAGAAAAGAAGATCACCCCTCCTGGCTGCAGTGTCGATCCAGATGGTGGGGTGTCCAAGGTCCTGGGGGCTCTGCCCAGGTTTCATGAGTGTACCTTTCTATAGACAAGCTTTCCCCACCCTGGACCTAAGTTTCTCTTGTTCTATGCAAATTAGTTGTCATGTATAATTTGTTCCTCTAAACCTTTCTGTAATGGGTTGAGGGCTTCAGGGGTTTTTGGTAGTCTTGATTCCCCTCTACTGGGTAAGCCTTTGGTCCACTGTCCATGGCTGCTCTTTGACCTCATTCCTGCTCCTGTGCTGTACTGTGTAGTGCTTGTGTCCAGGAGCTAGAACGAGGATGTTTGTCCCAGAAAAATGCTGTCCTATCTCTGTGTAGCACCCCCTCTTCAGCTACATTCTGTTCTTTCTCACAGTTCGTGGTCTCAGCAACAAACCTTGGCTGGTTCCATGGCTATCCACCTATCGCTGTTTGAGATGTACACATCAGCCCCTTTTCTTTCAGCCTTCTGCACCCTGTCAGTCCTCATGTCCCATATCCAAGTTATTTTCATATGCAATGTATTTCCAATACTTTGAAGTTATGGAGTGAAACTGGATGACTTCTGTTGTGGTACTTTGTATACTGCACTTCAGTACAAAGGCTAAGATAGCCTTTGTACTGAAGAACTTTTAGTCTAAACACCTGCCCCACTGAAAACGTGAGAGGACTGCAGACACAATAGTAAACACCTTTACAAGTGTAACAGCTGTTTCAGCTTGGAGCAGGAGCCAAGTGCCATTGGACAAATCCAAATCCAGCAATGATTTGCACATGCTGCAGCTTCCAGCAGTTCATTGAAACAATTAATTTTATTCTGAAATAAAATAAACCCTTTATTTAACTGTCACTGTAGAGGAATATTAAAACAAAAATTTAATCCTGCCTCTGTTGGTAGTAGTTTTACTGAAACAAAATATTGTCAGTTAAGATATTTCATTGTGTGGGATTCATACAAATATAAACTGCCAGGCATTTGCACCTGGAGCATTATTTTTCCTAATTTTTCTTTTGTACAGCAAGGTGTGTCATAGCATGCCATTGGAGATGCCAACCCTTAAACTCATTGAATTAAGATGATCCTCCCACTCATTTGGACTTTGACTTTTTGATACCAGATGTTCATTTATGAGAGAAATCACAATAAACTCTCATTTTCAAGCATTTCTAACTTAAAACATCTTTCTTTAATAACTCAATTTTAGTCCTAAATGAATTTCCGTATGGTATTAGTGAAATGTCAATAGTCAAGAAATAAAAAATTTTAATGTAGAAGCATCAAGAACTATTTGAATTGAACATTTGTAAACCCTCTTTCTCTGTAGTTTGTGATTTTCAGAACACCATTCTTATAACACTGGGCTGAGCACACACAGGATAATGAAGGGTGGCTGAGCTCTGGCTCCTTCTAGCAAGCTCAGAACTGAACAGGTAATAGGCAGGGAATCTTTCACGGAATCAGGAGGAAAGAATGAGGGAAATAAGAAAATATTATTGATGATTCTGCAGGTTTCAGCAGTTCTGTCTGGAGAAATGATACAGTCCTGGCAGGTGTGTACACCTGTGGGTGCGTAAGAAGGATTCAAAATAAGGTAGAAAGACATTTATGTTATTAATATGAGTCTTGATTCTTTCCTATATCTTTCCAAGCATGCTGCTCCCATGGGATATTTCCCAGATTGCTGGTGTCCCAGGGGTCTCTTCCAGTAATACCACCCAAAACAAATAAAGGAAAGTTATAAACATTTTATCAAATTTGAGTATGTTGAATCACTGTTCTGACTCAAACCCCTGAAAATGCAGTTAATTACTACACAAACTGCCTCTATCTTCGCAAGAATCAGCACTGAATTCCTTGATCTTACTTCCCTCTTATTCTAGTATTGTGGCAATATTTTTAGAGTGCATGAAGCACCAGATGATAGACTGTAATGAGATTTTAACTTTCTGGCACATATGAACAGATAAAGTGTTGATGGCATTGTAGGTTTTCAAATACTGCCAACACTTTAACAATATGCTCAAGTTAAAAGGTTCTTAAAATGTGAGCCAGTGTATGTGCACTCAGTTGAGAATTTACCTCAGATATAATAACCTTTAATCTGAGGCTTGCAAAACTCCAGGGATATTTTATGGCGCACCATTGGGATGACCGCAAGTCTGCAGTTTGACAAGGCATACTCTTCATCTTGAAGAGTGCCAGACACCTGAGATTCACACTGATTTCACTGGTAGAGATAAGAAAAAAGGTGCCTGACTACTTCACACACTGGGTCAGGTTCTGAAAGCCTTTTTTAGCCATTAGAACACTCTGAAAAAAAACCTACAAAAATTGCTGTAATTGTAATGAAGGACTTCTTTGGCCTGTAGACCTTCCTACTTGGCAAACTTGTACAGTCATCAGCACAAAATTTAGCATTAAAAAACCCAAAGTGCAAGTAACCAGACAACCTGTTTTGCCTGAATAAATTAAAATTATTTCACTTTCACTTGTCCTTTTGGTAAATGTTTGAGACAGGTGAAAAACCAGACAGCCAGCATGACTCCTTTCAAAATGAGTTTGCACAAAATAATCACCTTAGAAGCCTGCCTAGCCCAATGCAAATCAAGACATAGTGTTTAAAATTGACTCAAAAATTAAATTAGAATATACTGGAGACAGCAATACTGTTAGTTCTTCGAAGAAGATTTTAAGTTTTAGGCAGTGGCATAATGTCTGTTGTGCAGAAGCCTAGAAAGTCTGAAGGTTCTGGTAGACTATTTTCCTAAGCCAGTATTTGCTGTGAGGATTGGCAAATAAAGTTGGAATCCAGTGAAAGAGTAACAGGTAGGCTTTTCAGGTGGCAGTATTTTTGAGCAGCATTTTCAAATACCAGTAGAGCCTAGATTTTCAGTTGATATATCTGATACTGTTCTCTTTCCTCCATCATTCTTTCCAGATACAACAAACATAATCAGGAGTTCATATTTATTCCATGACCACTTAGCACTGGAGAGCAGAAGCTAGGTAAAGTTGAGGAGAGTGAAAACAAAAAAAAAGTTAGTGTTATTTGTTTACCCTTTCTAGACTCAGCAGATCCTGATTATATTTGTTTTGAGCTCCTAGCCTTTTCCTGCTGCCACATAATGTATTTTCTGAAATTTAGGCTCCTCTTGGGTTTTGAATCTGTTCATTCTGCACAGTGTAGAGTTTGCTTCAGTTAGAGATAATATAATGTGCTTTACAGATTTCTAGAGTAAGCTGTCATTTAAAATACATATTTAGCACTGCAATTTCAGCTAGAAGCTCTGAAATATCAGGTACATACTCCTCTTGGATGCCCTAGACTGGCCCTGTAGCACTGTGATTTCAGGTTCACAATTGTCTAAAGAGCTGTCCACCTCCCCTGGAGGTCATCTAGATCAGCCACCCTACTCAGGGAGGACCACGTAGAGCAGGTTGCCTAGGGCCATGTCCAGATAGCTTTGAATATATCCAAGGATGGAGACTAGACAACTTCTTTGGGAGGCCTTGCCAGTGCTCAAGTCATCCTCACAATGAAAAAGTGTATCCTGATGTTCAGAGGGAACCTCCTGCATTTTAGTTTGTGCCCATTACCTCTGGTCCTGTCACTAGGCACCACTGAGAACTTGTAGGCATTGCTGATATTTCCCTGAACCTCCTCTTTTCAAAGCTAAATAGTCTCAGTCTCCCTTTTCCTGCTTCATGAGTTTACAGTTCCATTTAAATGGTTAGGTGTAGGAGCTGAGTCAATTTCAGACAAGGCTCTATGCAAATAAGACCTCAATACAAAAAGGAAAAGATCATTTATAAATGAAAAAAATTAATACCAGGTTTTTGGAGGTCCTTAAAGTTTCATAGTGAACTTGATGATACTTTAGTTCTTTCTGAAAGGGTGGGTGCTGAGACTGCATTTGAAAAATAAAGAAAAATAATTTGTCTTACAAATAGAGAGCTGTAGGATTGAAAGCTGTTGACATTTGAGAAAAAAATATCTCATATGCTTCTGAATACATTAGAGTCCTAAATTATGCTGGGGTTTTGTATTTAGACAGAAAAACAAGTGTGTTGGAAGTAATAATAAACAGACCTAAAATCACATTTGGATTAAATTCACCAAGTTGCAGAAATGTATATTTTCTAAATTTCATTATTTTTCTTTTCCCTTCAGTCCTCAAGGGAAAGCTATTGTTTGTTTTAAGTGGAAACCAAGACGTGCAGAATGCATTACTATCCAGAGGAGCAGTGGAGTCTTCTGAAGGCTACAAGGAAGACCCACTTACATAGAATCTCTGGATTTATTTTTGTCTCAGAAAAACACAAATGCAAAGAATATTCGGGATTTTGGGGGGACCTCTCTAAAATAGTTTTCAAGTCAGTTGATTTATGAGATTAGAACCAGAAAACCCAGCACTTCTTGCTAATTAAAAGCTGACAATTTCTTTTTTCACTCTGTGGCATGTACAGACACAAAAACTCAGACTTTCAGTGTTTGTTGCTCTGAGACTTTTTCAAAATATAAACAGGATTACAAATTCAACACAGACTTCAGACAGGTGGACTGAATGTTCAGGGAAAAATCCTGGGTTAACTCCACTGAAATAAGTGGAAATACTCAAGGAAAAAGGTGCAGTCATAATTCAGCAAGTATTTTCCATGAGGTAAATGTTTGTGGGTGAATTGTTTCATTTCCACAGTAAACAAAAAATGAGCTCATTGTCAGCAGGATAATTAAATTTGAGAAGCTATAAATAACCAGTACTGCATTTTGTTCTATATTCTGAGAGACAGTTCAGGAATAGATAAGGGTTCTCAAAGCAGACAAATAAGATCTAATAACTTTCTGTTCACAAATAAGAGCTAAGAACTTTCTGTTCACTTGCATTTTTCTTAACTGAACAATATATGGGTTTTTGTAAGTGACAATACATCATGGTCATTTGTCTAAGTGACCAGTCTTAGCTGGCTGGAATTGCACTGATGCTGCGAACATGTGTGACCCAGTTGCCGTGAGGCCCAAGGAGCACAGACCAACGAGCAGCAAACTTCATGAATGCAAAGAAGTGCAATCCCTGTGTAGGAAAACTCAGTCAACTTTTAGAGTTCTGCCACTTCAAAAGGGTCACTGGACAAGCAAGCTAACAAGAGTTTAATGCCATCCCCACCCAATCCTATAGTGCAGCAAAAGGGCAAAGACTTGTTTTGCCTCTGCTAATTAAAATGGCCATTCACTGGAAGGTATTGTGGGAATATACACTTACAATCAAGTCTGTCCTCAGTTTAAGTTAAGCTAAAGGATTATTATAATAGGGCTTCAAGTGGGGGAAAGAAAGTCTCTTTTCCATCTTCTCTGTATTTGAAATGCAGTTTGTAGGACTTCCTGTAAATTTGTTTTGTTTTGTGATGAGTTTCATACAGAAAATTTAAGCAAATAATAATGATGCATGTTTCACAAAAACAACAGATGTGTCTCCAATGGAGTTCCTGAGGTTTGAGATTTTTTTTCACAGAATGGTGCTCTGCAATTTGCCTGCTCCCAGCCTCCTCACATTTCAGTTTGGTGGATGTTACCTCAGGGTTTTCAAGCACATTACTTACTGAGAAAAGGCATTCCAAAAACTGTGATGCTTGAAACATTAATTTAGAAAATGTAATTTGAATGTATAGTGTATCTGATGTTTTAGTTCTTATAATTTCTTTAAGAAGAGGTATGTTTGATATGTTTCTGTGAAGCATTACTTTAATTAGAGTTAAGGACAAGTGATAATTAAGAAGACTTGAAAAAGAATCTGATACACCAGATTTATTTACATTTTTGTTAAGAAATAATGAATATTTAGATGTGTGTGAAACACAAAAATTTAAGATTTAGACTCAAAATTGTTTTGACATTTCAGGAATACTAGATTCTGAATCCTGTACTTGTTGTTTTTAAATAGTCCTACAAGAAATTTACAATGCATTTTTAAGTAGATTTTTTTTTTTTAAACTTCTGCTCAGATCCCTGAATAGAGCAGCTTATCACTTTTTCTATCTGATAAAAATAGGTTATTCTAACTGCACAGGATCATCTTTTGATGTTCTTCTAGATGTCAATCTAGATAAAACACAGCTCAGGAATAATTTTTCTCTCTTCTTGGATGTTTACTTGAGATTTTGTCCAATCATTTTTTTCCATATTTAGTTAGTTAGTCCCAGGATAGCCATTGCATTAAAAAATCAAAATTAAACAATCAAGTTTGCCTATTACACCAAGGTGTGTGGGGCAGTTGACACACTGATGGAAGGGATACTGTCCAGAGAGACCTTAACAGGCTTGAGACATGGACTCGTGCAAACTTTGTGAAGTTCCACAAGACCAAGTGTAAGGTCCTGCGCATTGGTCAGGGCAATCAAGCAAAAATTCAGTCTGGATGGAGATGGGATCAAGAGCAGTGCTGAGGAGAAGGACTTGGGGGTGTTGGTAGAACAGAAGCTTGACATGACCTGTCAGTGCACGCTTGAATCCCGGAAAGCCAACTGTATCCTGGGCTGCATCAAAAGAAGGGTGACCAGCAGGTCTGATTCTGCTGCTGTACTGTGCTTTTGTGAGACCCTGCCTGGGTACTGAATACAACTCTGGGGCCCCCAAGACAAGATGTGCTCCTGCTGGAGGGGATTCAGGGGAGGCTCATTAGGATGACCAGAAGAATGTAGCACCTCTCCTATGAAGACAGGCTAGGAGAGTTGGGGTTTTTCAGCCTGAAGAAGTCCCTGGAGAGACCTTACAGCACTCTCCAATACCTAGAGGACTCTATAAGAAAGGTGGAGAGGGGCTTTTCACTAGGGCATGTTGTAATAGGACAAGGTTTTAAACTGAAAGACAGTAGTTTTAGAAAAGATATGAGAAAGAAATTCTTAATTATGAGAGGGGTGCTGCATTGGAACAGAATGTCCAGAGAAGCTGTGGATGCCCCATCCCTGGAAATGTTCAAGGCCAGGTTAGATGGGGCTCTCAGTAGCCTTGTCCAGTGGAAAGTGTCCCTGCCCATGGCAGAGGGGTTGGATCTAGATAATCTTTAAGGTTGCTTCCAACCCAAATCTTTCTCTGATTCTATGATTATATAAATGTCTACCTCATCATATAGATGACATACTGATTACAGCAAGCCACTTGTTCTTTATATGCAGCTCTTCCTATTAAAAATCATTTCACAGCACCCTTTGACTCCTAATTTGTATATCTTACAGCACCTTTCATGGAAAACATTGATCACATTACCAGTAAAAGGGATATTGCAACTATACAAACTTTTCTTGTAGCACGCCAGTAGTAGTGCTCTCATTCTTGCTTTATCTAAGAAACTGTTTGCAAATATTTCCTGTGAGATGTTTTATTTTAGTGTTGATCACAGAAATCCCTATGAATATTAGGTACCTGAAAAGTTTTGACATCATGACTGTTTTCTATTGGCATTGTTTGATACTTCTATTCCTCCTAGAACATTCCTTACATCACTTTGATGTTGGTGCATATACACGTTGTGTAATGTATTGTATGAAATATTGAATGTTAACTGATTTTAAATAATGTTATTTCTAACATAGCAAATGAAATATCTTGATTGTGAAAATACTAAAATGGATAATAAAGAGAGTCTGCAACTGGATGCTTGGGCACAGTGATGACAGTTTTGAATCTATTAGATTATGAGTGCTATAGTGTTTTGCATCTGTGATTACATTCAGAAGTTAAAAAAAAGCAGGCAGGGAGGAAAACAGTGGAAAAAAAGACAGGACTGAAACACCTGACATCTGTGGAGGGTGAGGAAGGATCTACAGAGAATTGTGTTTTTGTCAGTAAGGAATTATTGTGTGACAGCAGACCATAAACTGCAAGGTAAGAACCTTTACATTTTTCGGTAACTAGAAGCACAGTTGTGTCTGTTTCTGATACTCAGAGCCAGACTTTCCTGTCACCAACTGTTTTCTCTGAACATATGTCAAGTGCTGCTGAAGGTATCAGCATAGCAGACTGAAAAAATCTGCTTTAGAACAAAAGCATCAAGTGTCTTATTCTTTGTAAACAATATCACAATGAGGTCCTTACTTTTAATTCACAAAAAGGTGTGGCAACTTTTATCAAACAGCATAGGAAATGCATCATTTATGAAAGGTACAGAACTGAAAGGAGGTTGTATTTTGAACCTATTTTTGTTGGGTTTTTTTCAGAATATAAAAAATTCTGGTTTTTAAACCCTGAATTAATTCTAGTTTCTGGTAACTCAAAATTTTGAACTTGGTCAAAGTTTTAATTTATATGTTAACTGTTTATATTTATGCAAAGATGTTACAAAAATCACAAATGACAATAACCTTCATTATTTTATATTTACTTTGCTGATACACTGCAATGCAGTTGTAGTAGTAGTAGTAGTAATAATAATAATAATAATAATAATAAATCCAAGTCCCGGATGCCATTTTTGTGAACTGTTGCAGCCTTCGGTGTTTTAACATGCTCCAATTAAAATAAGTTCACATGATTTGTGAAAAATGCATTTGATAAACTCTAGTTTACATAACAACAAAGACATTCAGGATACTGGGCACAAGGAACTCTAGACAAACTGTTTTAGGTCTGCATTGTCACCTTTGTTCCAAGTGCCATATTTGCTTTTCAGCTTTAGTCAAAATAACTCATACACCTAAATTAGCAAGATAGTCTCCAAACCTTTGCAGACATATAGTGAAGAGGAAATTGCCAAAAGACAATTCACAGCAAGGGACCAAATTAGATGCTCTAAATAATTTCTTGAGAAGCTATTCTTTCCCTGGTTATGTCTAAGACAGACTCAGGAATGTTTCTTGGAATAGCAGCCCTGAACTTGTCCTGGTTTCATGGCAGGATATAATATAGCACACGTCTCTTCCTTTCATAGTTATCCCAATGTATATGCTTAGTGTTTTATATTATTTTAGTAGAATGAATATGTCATTCAGGATATCCTCCAAAATAAAGGGTTCAAAAGTTCAACTTATTAATCATATGAAGAAAGTTATATTACAAATGCATGACTCATGAGCCAGTGAAGTTTGAAAGAGCATTTTTACATCCCTTTTCCATAAAATGTGAATGATCCTTGAGAAGAAAATCATGACTAGAAAAAGACTCCAGGGGATCACACCAGTGACATTCATTTGTTAGTATGCTTTGTTTTGTTACATGTGTACTATTGACTACTTCAATAAATAGACATACATTCTTAGGTGAGTCAGTCTCCTTCTTCTCAGCAAAAATGAATACTAACCTGCTCTTATAAAAGTTGTTCACTAATTTAGCTTCTGAATAACCTTTCCATAGAAATTAAACTTTTTTTTTTCTAAATTCTCAGTTTTCAGTTTAACTCAATTTTATATCTATTTTTCTTTTTAACACTTCTGATTATATGAAATTATACTCCAAAATAAGTTGCAAATTTTGGACATTTGCAAGACCTAATAGTCTGATTTTATAAGACCCACTTGTCTCCACTGACAACCAATAAAACCTGCAAAAAGTCCCACAAGCTCTTGGAAGACAAATCTAGCATTTACTTCACAATCACTGTGTGAATCCCACAAGCTCACTCATCTTGGAAGACAAATCTAGCATTTACTTCACAATCACTGTGTGAAACATGACAATATCTGTCAAATGTCTGGAATTCAAGAATGGACTTCTTAAAGATTCAGACAGGTCCTTGTAGTTACATTCCAGTCTGAACTGTGTCCCGGAGAAGTACATCATTATTTTTTCCATGAGATTGCTGCATTTGTATTTTATTGCTTTGAACTTTGGAGGATAAGATGACGGACATCTAAACAATACTAAAAACGCATCAGTTGGTCTAACTCTGGCTAGAAATGCTCCAGAAGTAAATGTTTTCTCCATAATTTCACTGATTTTTTTTTCAACCTGGATATTGACCAAAGAGTTTTAATTTTGGCTATTGCAATATGAAGAATCCTGTGGCTTAATGATGATCTTAAAGAAGAGATCATCAGTTTTACTGAATGTTATCTATGTAAAGATATGAATTCTTTAAAGTAATTAATCTCTAATGGAAATAATTTTCTTAGGTTCAAGGGCTATGATACATTTTCCCCAAGCTGTGTAACACATCCATGCCAACAGAAGGATAAGGCTTGACTAAATTTTTAGGGGAGGAGACATCTGTTAATGCTGAAGTATCACCCCTATAAAAAAGTCCTCAGCTACAACTTGCAAGTACCTCTCTAACACATCAGGTAGAAATAAAGGCAATCTGTCATCATAGTGGTCATGAGCAAAAAGTTATTTCAATTGCTCTCCTTCTGTAATACTCAAAATCCAATTCTAAACAGATTTTGTATATCTATAGAGACCCACCAGTTTAAACATTATTTGATAACTCTATTGTAAAAATCGTATGAATTGTGTACATAATATCAAAGCCCAGGACTCGTATTTAGTATAATTCAGCTTTACTGGAAATTAATAGGCTTTGGGTTCAAGCCTATGACCGAGGCACAAACTGTTCAAAAGCTAAGGTCTGAGCTCCCCAGTTAACAAGTCATACAATCCCAAAACTATCCAGAGGGATAACATGCTTACTAACAGGAAAATTACTGCTTCCCTCAAAATCATTGGCTATCGAGAATTACCTGCTTGTAAACAGAAGGCACCTGTCTATAAATCTGTGATGTAACCATTGGAATTGAAGACAGTATAAGCAAAATAAAGTGATTGTGTCAGCAAAACACCTTATTTGTGTAAGAAATAACTTATGTATTACAGACTTAGAATGAAGTGTATGATACATTTCATTTTTTTTCTTTCACAATAATAAATAAAATGCATTTAGTAAAATGGTAGACTTGGCTGAACAAATAACAAATATTAATGATGATGTCTGCAGAAAAATCCATAAAACCTAATTATTCTGGCTTTTATCCAGCATATATCAAAAGCTGGAAACATTTTTTCTTTGCTGAAGCAAGATGTTTCTGACAAAAAATATCAATAACTTTATTGAGATATTTTTACTTCACATGTGAAATGGTAATTCCTCGGAAATTTATTTAGCAATGCATTTTGTTGCCTTGATAGAACTACTTTTAAACTCCAGACTTTTTAATGGAAATCCTTTACATCAGAGGACAATAATAAAAACAGAAGAAGGGGCACAGCAGGAGCCAAGAAATAGCACCTCAGAGACACTATAGTATATATGAATACTGTATGGTTAACCTTTATTTTATTGGACATAACACAATTGTAGATTAGTAGAAGTTCAAAAAGAGGGAAGGAATAAAAAGGGGAAAAAAACCAACTTGATTCTTGAAAGAGTCCAGTCAATCAAGAAAATGTATGGTTTTAAGAATTTATAAACTAGAAGTTGACAGTAATTTTCTCAAGCATTCAGAGACATTGCCCCGTTATATTACTATGCTTTATGAATTATGAATTTTGGCTGATGAGGAAGCCTAAGGGTTACAATGTAGCTTCAGTGTCAGTAATGCATTGTCATTTCACACTGTGTGAGTTCCTACTATACCTAGATGAATTTTTCAAGCTTAAATAATGTTACTGACTGCCAAAGATTTTATTAAGAGGTCTGATGATATTATATGCTCTGCTGGTAAGATACTAATCCCTATTAACTAGAAAAAGGTCAAATAATTTGAAAGATTGCCAGGGCTTTTTTTGTCTGCCTGGGGTGTTCAGATGTATTTATACTCCCCCACCACAATTCACCTATTTTGAGTCAGATAGTGAAATAGAAAACCATTTTTCCAGCATCACAAAGAATGAAATTTGAGTAGAAAAGACAGTTGTTCTGTGAGATTTTTTTACATGGCTCCTGTTACCAAGGAAACAATTTATTTTGGCTTTGAAAGGTTTGGTAATGGTTGGCCTACCTACAATTCAGGCAGTATGGAACAAGAGGGGCTATTTATCTCATGTAATTATAGATATATACACACATAAACACACTTGTCCTCACATTAGGGAGGAACAGATTTAGTAAAATGGAATTATGAAGCCACTGAAGTTAGGAAAACATTCTGAACAGCATTCAAGGAATGTGTTGATAGAGAGATATTGGCACTGACTTAAGTCAATCCCATCCCACACCTGAAAATATGATGTTCAAAAATTTAAAAGAGAAAGGAAAAAAGAAGAAAAAAGATAAAGTGCAAATCAGAGAGCTCGTACAATTACTTAATCAGGTACTTAATATTTAAATTGTATACTCAAAAATTATGAAGAATACAGAATATTTATAATTCTGAAATTGTGGAAACAAAATTTTTTGCCTTACGACCTCTAACTAAATTTGAATGGAAAATCTGATCCATTATTTTAAATATAACTTTATAATTTTACAGATACATCACAGTAAAACAACCTTTGATTTAAAATGGAAAGGACAATTCCCAAGGATGGACTTTTAAACATAGGAGGTGAGTAAAGCAATGATGAAAGATGCCAAGCAGAAATTCATTAGCTGGTTTGAAAGAATCAGAAAAAAAAAGTTTTGCAGGTGCTGATGGGGATGAAAAATTCTACAGGAATATCAAAATAACTTATTTTTTCTATGTAGAAAATACAAGTCCATTTTTTATGTGATCACATGCAAAGTTTGGGCAAGGTAGGGATAATAATGGGCATTAAAAAAAGCTTGTATAAATATTGGGCTCAAAAGCAGTAGTGACAAATCAAGAACAGTAAGAAATTAAGAAAAGAAAAAGGAGGAGACTGGGTACAAGTATAAAAGGAAGAAATATCTGTCTTATAAATTGTAGTTCCTCTCACTAATGTGTGGATGAGTATCACAGACTCTACATCTTTTAGAACAAAAGCATATTAAATGGTCACCAGATTTGTGGAGGACAAGGAGACTGATTTATTTGTTTTCTTCTTAGGAAGACTGTGATGGTCACTCTACAAAATAAAAAAAAGAAGAGAGAATTTTAAAAAACATCTTCTGTGTGGTGAGGATTAGTGTATTTTCTGATTTTCATTTATCCCACTTAGATTTAAAATTACTAAGGTGAAATATTTGCATATGGAGAATTTTATTTTCATTGAAAAAAAACAAAATATACAAAATATCCACAGTTTTGTCCTATACTTAGTCTTAAAATTTAATCTATTCTTGCAAAGAACTTTTTATGAATAGAAATGTCGTATAGTAGATGTTTAAGGAATATTGTTTTCTTCTCTTGTGAGGCTTCAGTGTGTATAGGAAACAATATTGATTCTAAAATGAAAATTTTTTTTAATTCTGATTTTTATTTGATTTCAAAACGCTTAAAGTATCTTAAGAAAATGTGAAAAAAGTCATGACTCATACAGTAATTCCAGCTCAAAAATGCATGAGTGCCAATAAGTCAGAGAAATCTGCTATGTATTTCAACTGGTTTTAATTCTATAAAAAATACTGTCTGCTTCTATTATAAAGAACTGCAATGTGTAACCTTGAAGGAAATTTTGTTTTCCCACAAGTGAGACTTTTTATAAAGGTATGCAGTGGTAGGACAAGGGAGAATGGCTTTAAAGAAGAAGAAGGTAATTTTAAATTAGGTATTAGGAAGAAATGATTTACTGTGAGGGTGGTGATGCACTGGAACAGTTTGTCCAGAGAAGTAGTAGATGGCTTATCCCTGGAAGTGTTCAAGGCCAGTTTGGATGGGGCTCTGAGAAACCTTCCTTTCCATTTTTTCCTGTGTATTTGTGTACCTGGTGCATTTATTTCTTTGTTATGCCTAGTGTAAGGTCTAATGGAAAGTGTACCTGCTCATGACAGAGGGGCTGGAACTGAATGATATTTAAGTATCTCTTCCAACTGAAATCCCGGTATGATTTTATAGTCAAGAAAATTATTATTTTTCCTTTATAGCCGAAAGGACTATCTGGGGGGGGGGGGGGGGGGGG